>NC_140290.1:12321562-12368496 GCF_964030765.1 Micromesistius poutassou | reverse complement strand
CCACCTCCCGCCATTTAAGCTGTGGGTTGGTGCCAGGAGGAAATGTGTGTTGCATGATGGGAAGAGTAGTTTTCAGATAGTGTGTCGATGGGGAAGTAGTGAAAGCACTAGGGATGGGCATGATTAATCAATCAATGATCGATCATTGATCGTTAAGAATTTTGTCGATAATGTGATATTTTTATCGATCAAAAGGAGGTTGCATAGTGTGAGAACGGAACAGCCAAGCCTTGGTTGGCTGTTCCTTGGTTCTTATTGGAATTGGAATACAGACTTTGTCTTTTTGAATTGTTTCCTATGTTTAAGAGCGCATTGTTCAGCTTTTACAAGCGCCACATAGGCCTCATTGAGAAAAAACATGCTGTATTTTCTATCAACGGAATTTTTTTATATAGCCTCTAGAAAAATAACGATTAAATTGATAATTGATTGTTAAATTTATCGATGATCGATCAAGAAAACTTCTTAAAATGCCCATCACTAGAAAGCACTGTCAACTAAATCAGAGGGCTGGGCCATGCCCACCATATCCATCTCTGTATTGAAGAGATTGACCTGAGTCAGGGCAGGGCTGACCTTAAAACACGCTACGCATGCACATATACTCAAGAATCTAATATATTGCTATCCCTAACCCAACCAGAGATAAGGGTGTCAAACAGCCACTAAACTATTTCTCTGAAAGAGCTTGCTACAGTTCTAAGCAGTGATTTGGGAGTGGCCTCAGCACCGGACACCAACCTATCTGTCTTTGTTTAAGAGCCGTTACTCACTGCACCCTCTTTGTAATGCCCTAAGGTTAGTGTGTGTCCGACTAGACAGAACATCAAGACTATCCGCCTGGTGCTCTGCTGCACAACGACCCTTGAGATGTATATGGACCCGTTTGTTTTGGTTTCAAAAACAATCGGGTGTAATGTAAGAGGTTCTGTACCTACTTTAAACTCTCATATAAAAATATCGTCTTAACCGAGCAATGAAGTTAAGGAAGACGAAGCATACATCTGACAGAATCCGCCAATCGGACTGTGTGTGACCTGCCCAGCCGAATGACAACAGTATGCTCCTCCCTGGAGGTCAGGGAGTGCCTGGCGTACCTGATGCCCAGGTTCATGGTCTCCGCCGTGCCTATCATCCCGATGGCCAGAAGCATGTTGTTGCAGATCTTGGCTGCCTGTGGATGGGGGAAATCATATAAGAGAGAGAGATTGATACATTATTACTGTGTGTGTGTGTGTGTGTGTGTGTGTGTGTGTGTGTGTGCGCGTGCGCGTGCGCGTGTGCGTGTGTGTGTGTGCGTGCGTGCGTGCGTGCGTGCGTTTGGTAAAGAGAGCACTAACAGGGTATTGAGTGACAGTTAATTAAGGAGTAGCATGTTGCCTTATGCGCATATTTATGTTACACATACATTTGTATGTATGCAAGAACATGTTTTTTTGTACGTGTGCGTGTGTGTGTGTTCACCTGTCCAGTGCCGACCGGACCACAGTAGACAACGTTGGCTCCCATGCAGGCGAGGAGCTCCTGGGCGGCCTGGTACTCTTCCTTCGGCCCGCCCACCATGAAGGTCAGCTTGGCCAGGCTGGCTGCCCCCACACCTACACACACACACACACACGCACACACACACACACACACACAATACAAACAGTGCCAAAGATCAGTATAGAGAAAGTAAATTAATGACAAAGACAATGCAATGCAGCCTAATGTCTACCCAGGGCAGATAGGCGGCACCGTGAACAAATCCCACCAATCTAACACGGCCATTCCGAAAGAGCAAGATTGAAAACATAATTAAATGTTCAATTTGCATGTGGAATGCATAGCCTTTCCGTTTAGAGTTAATGGAGGGGGGGGGGGGGGGAGGGAAAAAAATAATGGTAATTTGGGCAAATGTTAAACAATGTGATATTGCCGCACTTAATAACAAATACATCATGTGATTGACTGAGACTGCCAAGCGTTTGGGGTAGGTCAGCTGTCTGCGAGTTGGCGTCTCAAAGTGGGGCAGACGTGTTAAAGAGAGCCGCACCAGAGGGACAGGAGTATCTTTAAAAGCCGATTGTTGCCATCATCCACTCCACAACCCTCAAGGGAGGTCTTGCCTTTTCTCTCTCACACACACACACACACACACACACACACACACACACACACACACACACACACACACACACACACACACACACACACACACACACACACACACACACACACACACACACACACACACAGGCAGTGTGTAGAGCAGCTGTGCCCAGGGCTAACACCCCATTGGGGCATCGGTGACAGGCATGAGGGGTAATTAACTTTACACTTTATCATGTTCAATTAGGCGTCCCTCCCCATGGCCTGATGGCTTAAGGAGCGTGCCATGTTTTAGCATGGACCCCCCCAACCTCTGTGTCTGCGGTGACCGATTAGCGCAGGAGCAAACCATCGCTCAGGGTGGAGAGAGAGACGGAGAGAGAGAGAGAGAGAGAGAGAGAAGGGGGCGGGACCGGTCCGTCCTGATCTCATCTGCCACGGTGCGGCCCCCCTCTTCATGCACCGGTGGGCCCCCTCTCAACATTAACATTGTTGGGTAACACACGCGCGTTAGAATAACTAGGCTTAACTAAGGCATAATGATGAGAATTAAGCCTGCAGACGCAGTGCTCGAACGGTGAATGGTGGCTCGTTTTGGGGATGATGCCGGGGGTTAAATCAAAATGTTAGCATGGCTAAACACACGTACATAACACGTTGTCAACTTAACTAACTAATAAGGATAAGGAACAACCCCGAGCAATGCAGGATTGCAGTGCAAGGTCTGAGTGATATATTATGTAAAATTGTAAATCTTCAAATCTGGAAACGGTAATCTTGGTTAACCTACTTAATCTTGGTGACTATGCAAAACTGCAGAATTGAACAGACCTTCAATTTAACTAATCTAAAGGGGGTGGTGTGTGTGTGCATGTGTGCGTGTGCGTGTGTGTGTGTGTGTGTGTGTGTGTGTGTGTGTGTGTGTGTGTGTGTGTGTGTGTGTGTGTGTGTGTGTGTGTGTGTGTGTGCGTGTGTGCGTGTGTTGTCCTGTGAAAATGACTCTTCAGGGTGCTGTGCGGCACTAATGAAAGGCCTCTTAATACTGAAAGGCTAATAATGTTTGTGTTAATAATTAAAGAGGGCTTAGAGGTGAGAACAGCTGAAACCACAATAACAGACATGCAAGGAGGAAGGCCCTCAGGCACCTTCCGGCTTCAAAATAAACTCCTTCTTGTTTTCTTTACCGTGCATATTTTGATGAACCCATAAACGAAAACATACCCAAACTTAGCCCGTCTTCCTCTAAAATTGGCTACGTCGCTGTCTAGTGTGGGATGATACCAATACCAATACTCTGAGTGTGTGCGTGTACGTGCCTGTGTGGGCGTGTGTGTGTGTGTGCACGTGTGTGTGAGTGTGTGTGTGTGTGTGTGACTGTCAGCAGGTCATTAGGGGCACATAATGAGGCCCAAAGCACACACTGCGGCAGCTGGCAGTGAACCCCGGTGAACACACGCTCAACATAAGGCCGCCACACACACCGATCATAAACACATATGGTCCAACACACAACACAACACAACACAACACAAACGGATGCCATATCTTTACAGTTTACCTTCCACCGTTTGAATGAAGATTTCATCTTTGGACGTAACTGAAGGTTTTTTGATTAATCTACATGCATTCATATCTTAACCGGTTTACCCACCACCACTGTTTGAATAAAGAGTTAATCTTTGGATTTAAGTGAAGGGGTTATGTTAATTTACATTCATTCATATCTTCACCGGTTTACCCTCCTCTGTTTGAATGAAGATTTAATCTTTGGTCATAACTAAAGGGGTTAAAGCGGGATAAAGTTTTCGAGTGATTTTACACAATGGGCATTTCTGTGTATAGATTAAAAAAAATAACAAGACATGGGGTATTAAAGGGATGTTTAGAAAGCTTAAGTTTTCAGTGAGGGTATTAGATGGTACTTCAGAAAGATTAACTTTAAGGGCAGTGGATCAGAGGAGGAAAATAAAACCATTGTACAAACACAAATGCAAAACGCACTCACACACACACACACCCCCACCCACACCCACACAAAGTGCAGTTTGACAACCGCTGGCTCATTAGTGGAGAAGTGGTGTTCGCGGGGACGACTAAAGAGGCGATTATTGATAACACAGTCCCCAGGCTGATCGATACATCGTGCAGAGCGGCAGAGGGAGACAGGGGGGAGAGAGGGAGGGAAGAGAGAGAGAGAGAAAGAGAGGAAACTGTGAAACGGTGAGGCAGGCAGAAGAGAAGGAGCGATATTGAGAAAGCGAGAGAAGGGGGGAGGAGAGCGAGAGAGAGATAGACAAAATCGTACTCTCCCAACCTCCCACTGTCTACCCCCGCTCTCTCTCTCTCTCCCTCCTTCAAATTAACTAATCACCCATAATAAGCTCTTATGATCTGTAGTGGATTTCTATAAACAGCGACACAGGGATGATGGAAGAGCCTTCCTCCTGGAAGAATACTGCACCATTAGCATAACACAGGAGGGGGGCGAGGGTGGGGGGGTGCACGTGGGTGTACGTGTGCCTTTGTATCTTTTCTTCTGTATGTGTGTGTGTGTGTGTGTGTGTGTGTGTGTGTGTGTGTGTGTGTGTGTGTGTGTGTGTGTGTGTGTGTGTGTGTGTGTGTGTGAAGCCGGGGAGGGGGGGGGGGGGTTCGGCTGTCACGGAGCAGTATTATGCATGCACTTGAGTGGAAATGTGTCTTGCGAGTGTTGCCCGTGCGTTTGCGTGTGTGCGTGTGTGCGTGTGCGTGCGTGCGTGCGTGCGTGCGTGCGTGCGTGCGTGCGGGCGCGTGTTTGTGGATGTCAGGGCGTTCTCGGGCCGGTCCTGTCAGAGACGGATTAAAGCGGAATCCTAATGAGGCCGCCTGAGCTCCGGGAGCAGCGCGGCGCTGTCCCATCCATCCCCGACGGGAGTGACACGCCGGGGGGATCGTTAGCGCCTCGCGACCACATGACGCCCCCTAGGGGAGGCGGAGTGCTGCGTAGGGCCCACTGCCTTGTGGGGGGTGAGGGGGGAGGGGGGTGCGGCGGCGCGGGGGGGGGGGGGGGCGAGTGAAGATGATACCGTGAGACACGGATGTTTTTTGATGTTTGACGTTTTTTTTCCCCTAATCACCGCCCTTGTAATGAATATGAACGCTAACCTCTGATGTCGTGGTCACGCCGCTGTCCGTCTGCGGCGCCGCGCCGCGCCGTGTCGCTGGCCCGGTAACGGGACACGCGGCAGAGGGGCCGAGGGTTAATAATTAAAAGCATTAGGATCACAAACGGCTGACATGACATTTTATAGAGGTGAGTCATATCCCGTTTTCGAGAGAACAGGGAACAAATTCTACCGGCAGAGTACACTCGATAATGGGCCGCAGCAAACAGGTGACAAAGGGAAGAGTAACTTCACAAAATAGATTCCCTGCTGCCCCTTCTTTGTCCTGTATTTTTAGCCGCCGTGCTCAATAGCACAATAGTCACGAGATAAAGGACCCAAGTCAGTACAAGTAGCAGACTGCTTTGATGCCGGTGCACCTTTTGTGAGTTTGTCTGTGTGCGCCGCGTCTGGTGTGTTTGTGTGTGGCCTGCTTCCGGTAGTGCGCCTACGGTACGTGCACACCAGACACAAATAAGCCAGCTCCTTCATCTCATCTCCCCTCATTACGAGATCCCAGTTAATCCAGCTATCAAACACTGTGGAGAGAGAGAGGGGGGGGGGGCCCGTGCAACATTGTGCCTTTAATGCCACCCATTAACCATGAACACAGGAGGGTGAAATGGAGTGTGCGAAGGCCGAGCAAGATCAGAGAAATGATTTGGGTTTGTTGTGTTTGTAGCGGCGCACTAAATTAATTAGCACTCGTTTTCATTACACTCGCAGACACACACACACAAAAAAAAAAAAAAGAGAAACCCAAAGTAAGGCAATTCATTACAGCCCTGTAACCTTTTAAAAAACACGAGCGCTCCTTTCTGAAGTGGTCGGTGTGCGCGTGTGTGCGAGATGAACGAGAGCATCTGCGTAAACCCGGCGTTTGTCTGTTGTAGGGTGTAGCGGTGCGCGTCGCCGTTTGTACGTACGATGTTTACATGCACCGTGACAACATTGGGTTGGATGACGTCGTGGGGAGGGGTCTCTAAGTGGAGTCTCCGTGGCGGCGTGTACACAAGGCGTTCGGGGGGGGGGGGGGTGTTCCCGGAGCGGGTCTGTCGCCATCTCGTCCCGTCCTCGTCCTCCCGGCCTCATATCAAAGAGTTATGAGCGGCCTTCGGGGGCGGTAGGGCTTTGTGTTTCTTTTATGGAGCGAGGGCTTCAGTGAAACTGGATTTGCAAATAAAAACGCTGAACACACACACTAAGGCATGCGGCATGACGGACGGAAGAGCAAATCTGTGTCGTGGAGGTGAATTGTGCGTTTACCTTTAAGGGGCTTGCACCCTACACCCCCCCCCCCCCCTCCCCGGCCCCCCCATATACTTGTTGGTAGATCATCGCTTGTGATCAACCAAAATAACTCCTTCCAAACCAGGAACCTCCTCTCTCTCCCTGCCAGATGTTGTTCCAATCCGACTTTGCTGGCTGGGTACAAATGATTTTTAAATCTTGAGATTCCAAAACGCTGTTTGTGCGGGCTGTGGTGGAACTGGACTAGCCAATAAGCTCTGGTTAGCTGCCAGGCTAACCCAACTGTACGCACGTGTCCAGGGGAGGGGGGGAGGGGGGGGGGGGAGACATAGTGCCGGCCCGGTGGCTGGCACCTATTAATCAGGTGGATTGAGTCTGAGCACTCAATAGAATAATTGACTTGAATGATTGGGCAGTTGACCACTCGCCAGGCAGAAGTAGTGGGGGTAGAACGTTTGCAGGCACACGGCGCGGCCTCATGCGGTCCACCGATATAATTACACCCGAGCGCATATCTTTTCTTTCCCCTCCAACTAATTAAAAACCCCACGAGCCCTGTAAAAAAAAAAAGAAAAAAAAAGGAAAGGCTCGGGAGATATCAAGTGGAATTGTAAATGGGGTGTGTTTGAGCGACCAAAACGGCTCGCTCAAATGTTAAAAAACACACACACACAAAAAAAAAACAGCCCTTTCGACAGTTTATCTGCCAACATCGCTAATGCTGCCCTGTTATGTTAAAAACAGACTCTTTATCGGCCCAACTTAACAAGCACCGAGCCATGAGAACGGCTCCTCGCACGCAATGGGAACCCCGGGCAGGCAGACCACGGCGTGCATTCAGCTCGGAAGAGAGGACCACACAATCGATCTCAGGGTCCGTTCGATCCAGACGAAAAAAAGAACACAATTTGCCGTTATCAAAAAAAGTGCCTCTGTGCAACCGGGAGCGTTTAAGCGTGCAATGTGTGCACATTGACCACCGTGTCCTACCCTCATCACCGCCATCATTATACTCATCATTGATAGCTGGTCCATTCCGCGGGGCGGGTGGACACTGGTCAATGCCACCCAGCGGAGCAGGGGCGAGAGAGCTGCCGAGATCCACAATCAATCCCTCCACTGGCCCAGAGAGACCCATCCAGTACAGAGAAGGGTAATAATGATACCCAATTAGACACACACACACACACACACACACACACACACACACACACACACACACACACACACACACACACACACACACACACACACACACACACACACACACACACACACACACACACACACACACGTACACAAAAGGTGCTGAGAAGTGTCATTCACATAGACAGAATGCTAATCCCAATTTAGATGAGTGACAAGTTGTATGGGGTTTTGGACAACGTTTGACGGACGGGGATTTTTACTGAGACTCATATACCAGCTGACTTTTGGTCTGCACACACGCACACGCATACGCACGCCGCCCGCGCACACACCAGATGACACAGGGACAGAGCTGTAAGGGCCAGTCACCCAGCTGCTGCGAGTCTGCTTCCATCTGGGGGCCTGCACCCCTCCCCTTTGCCCTCCCCCTGTGCCTCCCCCCTATCACTCTCCCTGGTCACCCCCCTCCTACCATAGCCTGTCAGCAGGACCCCTTAGTGGAGGACTTGTTATGCTAATCTGGCAATGGACCACTCTGTCTGTCACCCTCCCATACTAGTTAGCCATCAACCGAGACAGCCTTCTAAGAGCGTGCACCACCCCCCCCCCCCCCCCCCCCCGCCCAGCCCTCCCCCTTTCAACCACCCCACCAACCCCCTCACCGCCCTAAACTTCACTAGCTAGACATGTGCCGCCGTAGCGCTAACCCTCCATGCCTATCTTGCCGTAACGTTACCAGAGCATATTCTGATTAATCCCCATCTCAGACTGGATTAGATCAGTCTGGGTGTTGCCCTGTCCTTTCCACCGGCCGGCGACACGAGAGCCAAGGGGAGGAAATAGGATGGACGGGGCCATCGGCATCCTGGCTGACTTATGTGTTTACAGGCTAGCCAAGGCTGCAGACGGCTGCTTAAACTCCCTGCAAATGGCCCGCTGCGACTTAAGATAATGTGGAGGGGACATGATTGGGAGTCATTTTGGGAAGTGGCCTAAAGAGTAGTTAGCGGAGCGTTTATTGGACCTCACAAACAAACATTACCCAACTGGCGACCATGGTCCCGTTGTGTATTCAAAGCGGCCCGCGTCACTCATTCTCTGTTAAAGACTTTCTCAGGATTTGTAAAAAGCGCACAATTAAACTTATTTCATTGTATACGTCTCTTTTTTTTCCCCCGAACGTAGACGTTAGCCACTGGCTACGTTGCGACCCACCACGGGTGCGCAGACACAGACGCAGGCATTCTGGGTAATTACTGCTAACGACCCCGCTTGCTCGTTAGCCCGGGCTCCTATTTTTACCCTGGGCTGTGCCAACACCCTGTGCCTGTGACGTCAGTCGCTGGTTTGTTGTGGGTCGACTTTGCATGCAGACCTTTTTAACGACACCAGACAGCGGTGCACACATGTGAGGGCCAATGTCAGCGTCTGCATGTAGTCGCAGTCTTACACAACCCTGTATGTGTGTGTGTGTGTGTGTGTGTGTGTGTGTGTGTGTGTGTGTGTGTGTGTGTGTGTGTGTGTGTGTGTGTGAAAACATTTTGCATACTATGCTTTTGTGCGTATATATCGAGATTAGAGACAGTTGGGTGAGCCGAGCGGTGGGGGTGGGGGTCTTCTGACAGAGAAAGCTGTGATCTTGGTGATCTTGGTGATCTTGCGGAAACCCGGCGAGATCAACCGGGGACCCAGGACTTTTGTTTTTGGACTGGCGTGTTTAAACAGGATTATTACCACACAGCTGAGTCGACAGAAGAGATGGCCAAACCTCGAGTGACGCACATGGGGTGTAAACAAGAGGGCATGCACACACGTGCACACTCGCTCCTGGCTGCAGATAATAAGAAAAAATACAACAAAATTTTTTTTGCAGACATGAGAGAATTCAAATTCTATGTATAAAATTTAAATAAAACCAGCACAAAGACAAAACCACTAAAAATAATAGCTGTTTGGTAGCGTACGGGAAGTCAATTTGCCTGTGCCCACTCTGGCTGTGCCAGCCTTTTCCTTTCTTCACCCTGGATGCCATTGCGCCGATATATCCAGGCGGCCTTTCGGATAATATAATTGACACGATGTACAAGGAGATCAGTGGGATGATGCGGGGCGGAACGCTATAACAGGACAACGTGTTGGTCATTCGGAACAACTAGATGTGACCTATTGCCTTTTGCTATGCAGGCATCATCAGAAAATGAATAAAACATCCTGCATCATCCATATTCTTGTGGCTATGCCGGGGCCCTATTTGGGTAGGGTGCCATCTCCTGGCTGGAACAAGGAACAATGTAGCCTGGTGTCCTAAATCACAAATAGGAGAGGTGAGGGGGTGGGGGCGGGGGGGGGTGAGGAGGAGCATGAGAGTCAAGTGTTTAGTGTCTACTCCGTGACCTCGTGTGTTGACCTCTTTCCACAAGTTCAGCTCTCTCTTATCAGAGCGGGGGCTACATCCACCACACGGCTGGCTGGGTTTGAATGTGTGTGTGTGTGTGTGTCAGAGAGAGAGAGACAAGCTCTGTATGTCTGTGTGTGTGTGTGTGTGTGTGTGTGTGTGTGTGTGTGTCGGCGGGGCACGGCCCCCGAGGCCAAAGGTAGCAGGTAAATCATTGGTCATCTTCAGCTAGTAAAAGAAGCTTAGCTAAAAAGCAGGGGAGAGGAACCTTCACACAGGACTGCACTCCCTAACTGCACACTGTCGACAGTATGTAAACACTGTGTGTGTGTGTGTGTGTGTGTGTGTGTGTGTGTGTGTGTGTGTGTGTGTGTGTGTGTGTGTGTGTGTGTGTGCGCGCTAAAGCTAGAGAAACAGGCTTAGGACTCTGATCTTGCTGACTGCAGCCTGTCTGTTTCGCAGACGCCAGCCGGTAAACACAACGGTATAGGCCAAGTCTGTGTGTGTCTGTGTGCGGGAGGAAGTCATGGTGTTTTCTGTGTGTTCTTACTGATTGCACAACAGACAACAAACAGGGCCGCATGGAGATTGCTTCTAGAACAATAGGAAGCAGTATATGGATGTAGCCTGTTTGAAAGTTTTAAAGTAGAGAATTAGTGTGTGAGTGTGTGTCTCTGTGAGATCGGTGTGCGTGTGTTTGTCTGTGTGTTTGCGTGTGTATGTGTGTGTGTGTGCGTTTGCGTGTGGCTGTGTGTCTGTGTGCTAGCACGGAAGTAACCCACAGGAGGAGAGTGCACGACACAGACAGGTTTTTACTGCAACACGTCTCTCCCTCTCTTGTCTTATCTCTAACCCCCCCCCATCCCACCACCACCACCCCCCCCCCCTCACCCCCTCTTCCTCCCCTGCACTCCATGTGAGGGCAGTTTCTCTCCTCTTTATGACTCTTTATCTGACATGAAAGGCAGTGACACGGGATACCCGCCATTACGGTTCCATCAACATGAGGAGCTCTGACACGGGATTCTGCACCGCGGCTTAGCCCATTAAGGGTGACTGGTGATCCTGTGCTCTGTCAAGGAGCCGTCACAGGCAGACAGGGCAGACATAATGAGAACTTAAAAACCTTAACCGGGCCTTTAAGAGCGCCAGTCAAAAGCAGCCAATAAAAAGTGGAGAGGGCACCCACTGGCCAGACCGCTCTGTAATTACGACCCGTGTCCAAGCACTAAACCCATATCAGCCCAAAGTTTAGATACACAAGGGGGATGTAGGACCGTTGAGACCTTGCATGTGTTCATTGGCAAGGTCACTGGCCTGCTCTGTAAGCGTTTTGAAGCGGACCACTGGCAGGTTCCTGCCAGAGAGACACTATTCCTCCGCCCCTTCTTATGTCATGGGTATTTTCTTCCTGCGTGACGACTTGATTGCTTATAAAAAAAATAAAAGATGCTTCAGCATCGCATTACGCGGCCTGTCCTGACACCAACGTCTTCATAGTTCATTATCACCGCCTCCTTACAAATGTAGATAGTATAAAGGGACATAAGCACATGTGTGAAATGGGACATTTCGTAACGTAGAAATCAAAACCCGGAAGTACCTCCGGACACGGGAGCATCCATGAACACGGCGCCCATCTTCTCTGCGGCGACGGCCATCTCCCTGGACACGGCGGGGTCAATGGTGGACGAGTCGATCAGCAGCGTTCCCTTCTTCACCTTCCTGGGGAGATAACATGCCACACCAGAGCGGACATTACACATGTTCACACCTTTGTTAAATCCCTGGGCCAAAGTAAGATAAAAAAATTACCAAAACATGTTGATTTCTAAACAAAGCCTCACAAGTTAAAAAGAAATTCAGTTTCACTTGCAGCCCTTTGGCTTAACACGTCAGGTTGAGATCATGACCGAAAACCAGAAGAGGCTGAGTCAGAGCAGAGGCTGAGTCAGAACAAGCATCCATTACCATGTTTACTGTCTTCTGGCATACAGTTCAAATAAACCTTTTCTTTACTTGACTCAATAACACCTCTCTCCAACTAATTTCACCAAACACTATCTACTGAATGGTTAACCAAAACACATTTTTAATTCAAGATCGCACAAAAAGATTCCACCTGAGAAACAAGTCTGAGCCTAGTTAACTAGATCGCTTTGTCAGTAGCCATATTTGGAAGCATGGTAATGAACGGATAATTATTGCTTTTACTACTTTTTGAAATGCTATCCTTTTGTACGCCGTCCACTTAGCCAGAACCAAGGTGTCGGGTAGACAAGTGATCTTTGTTGCCGCTTTGTTGGGTTTGAAAAGGGCCCCCCGAGGGCGGCCTTACTTCAGGATGCCATTGGCTCCCGTGTAGACCTCAATGACATTGGGGCTGGAGGGGAGCATGGTGAGGATGCGGTCCGCCTTCTCCGCCACATCCGCCGGGGTGTCAAACACCTGAGGACAGCGACGCCAGGAGGAAGAGTGGGGGGCAGGGACGGTCATTATAAAACAACAACAACAACAACAACCAGCAGGCAACAGCGGTGTTCCAAAAGCTTTGAGAATTTTCCGCTCGTGAGAAATGTACATTTCGGTCACTTCACCTTTCATTCAAACACCACTCAAGCGATCGAGTGTGCGGCAAATAGGTTGTGTGGCCGCAAGCAGCTGTCGACTTCCCTAATGCTAAAAAGGGATTTACTACTGTGCGAATGAGTCCTCAATGAGTGAGCACTTCAGGTGTGAATGTATGGTGAAGTATGAGCTGGCCTACTCCCCGAGGCCACGGCAGTCCATAGAAAATATGTAATCCATCACCTGGCCGATCTACAGGCACGTCCTTTCTAAAAGGTTGCGAGCGGCTCACGTGGGTTGGTTACCTGAGCTCCCAGGTCTTGCAGCTCCTTGCGGGACTCTGGGAAGACGTCGGTGGCAATGACCGGGTAGCCGTTCCTCAGGAGGTTCTTGGCCATGGGTCTGCCCATGTTCCCCAGCCCGATGAAACCCACCGGCGTCTTGGAGGCCATCGACCGGCTCGGCACTAAATGAGGGGAAGCAGGAGATGGACAACTAGCAACATTCTCAACCCCAACCCTAACTCTTGAGAGCATTTTCAGTGTTTGTTTATGACGAAAACAACATAATTCCATGACTTGATTGCACTTAAAAGTACAAATAGTGGGCAAACGGCTTTAAATTTTTAGTACACAATATCAATATATTCAATGTATATATATAGTCCTCTGACGGGGCCATCTGGCAGCCCGTTATGAGTCCCATTATGTTATGAGTTATGAGTAGTTATGAGTCCCATTATGAGTCCAAACTGGCCTAAGTCATGTCATGGGGCACAGGCCATTCACATTTGCGAATGTCTGGTATCTTCAGTATGGTGAGAGGAGGAATGTATGATTTATAATTAAAAATCACATTCAATCATTTTGTAATTTGTAAGGTTTAGTGAGCAAATTAATTGGATGAATGTTAAATAATTGTTGTTCAGTTTTGTGTAGCCTAAATTTATTGTGAAATAAGACGCTTTGAGCATTATTATAACAACATACTGCCTAAATTTACATTATTGCCTGATATGAATAGTGGGCCATTCTCTGTAATTACCATGAAATTAATGTTTTCTATGTCAGGCCAACGTTGTAAATAAGAACTTGTTCTTAATGATCTGCCTGGTTAAATAAAGGTTTAATAATAATAATAATAGTGTTGCTTCTCACTATCGGTTTTTAGCCCTGGTAAGATTGTAATAAGATCGATTTTGGTCAGTCAAAATACTCGACTATTCAAATAACCCCAATCCTAAACTTGAAATATGGCTTGTTGAGGCCTTCTACTCACCAGCTCAGATCTTGCTGGATTAGGTATTTGTATGACAGGAACATAGCAAACATGGAAAACTGTCAATTGCCATGTAATCTTGTCTTTCAATTATTCCTGCTGCTTATTATGCACTATACAATACAATTCTGAGCAAACACATTGACAACATTGAAGACATTGTTATACAAGAGCATAGCTCTGTATGTTATGATTGTTTTCAATCACCATTAGAACTAGTTAAACCAAGCTGTTACAAACTGGCTCTGTCAAATGTGTAATATCTAACGGGATTATGGAGCAAGAAGGCTGCTAAGAAAGAGCCTTTAGGGTGTGAGGAGAGAAAGGGAGACTTTATTGGGTCTTTGGAGGTTGGGGGCGTGTGACACCCTCCATGAGGGATAGGAATTTCAGCCAGCACCACTGCGTCTGCGTGCAGACTACTCCTAAAGGGGTACACCTCTACGCATTGATATACAAAACAATATATGACATGCACGGTAATAGACGGTCGGTCATGACGCGGTAAATTATGTCGATAATATTGTATTGTTTCAACAGCAAATGTCTGAAAACGGACACGAACGAGAAGCAAAGATTGGATTCACAAGTGGGGAAAGCAGCCGTCATGGATGCAACCATTGCTCCTTGTACGTCCTTGTACTTGTACGTCCATGTGGGGTTTTCATAAAACGATAGGATTTGAGCAGCCGTTGTGAGGATCGTAAGAGCTCATCTCTTTAGACAGTAACAATATGAGGCTAAATGCAGCTACACAAGCTACAAAACCGCATTTGCTTATTTTCTCTGTATAACCCCGGCAATAACAGACGTACATTTCTGCAGAGATGTGGACCAATAAAGGAATTACTTTACCGAACGTAGGGGCGACATGTTTATTCCACCTGGGCAATAAATTGCGAGACCCCCTAATCAAGGCAGCCATGCTTCTTTCCCCTTGACCTCGTCGTACAGTGACAGCTGTCAGGCCAGGAAGCAAAACAAAATAGTCCGTGAATTACGGCGATATGCGCCAATCACAGCTCTGCGGTACACACAAACAGCCAATAGAAAGGATGCAAGGCGGGTTATTATTGCATACGTTTCTTAAAGCCGCCGCCTCCTTAGAATCAAGTTATACATCTGATACATTGTGTAATATTTACATAGTATAATGTAAATACAGACTAAAAATAGTTTACTGTAAATAAAGCATATTTTGCAGAGAGGTTATCTTATTCTTATAACTATATGATACCATTAATTGAATCCTGTCTATTTAAAAACTCGAATTATGTCTAATATCCTTGTGTGTGTAATGTCAATAAATACATGTAATACATATTGTAAAATAAGATGTTATCGAAGCAACATGTGGCCATTATGTATGTATGTATGGAATTGGTTCAAATAAAATGCAATCTAAATATTATCTCAAGTAGTTGCCTGATCGAGGACATGCATTTCTCTTCCATCCCTCTTCCAGCTCTTTTTTGCATCCAGATTGCGTCTTGAGCATCCTCGGGGTACCCATACCCACAGCATCTTTAAAGCATCCCGGAAGTGACACCATCATTTGGTCTTCAGGAAGAAGCGACGCATCATCGCCAGTGCATTGACAACAACGGTACGGATGCAAAGGCAACGAACCTGTCTATCGCGTTCTGTATTATAATGTGCATTTGCTTTTCCCAGTCGTATATAACTGCAAATCATCTTAATGTCACGTGTGAAGGAAATATATGCATACGGTTGTCTTGTTGTTATTCACCACCGTGCTAGCTGTCCGGCTTACGTTAGCTCAGTATGTGTCATGACATGGCCTGCTGCTCAGAAGCTAATGATAGCTCACCTGATAGCGCAACTAAGTTTAGTCTTCTCATCCTCTTATATGGTTAGCCATTTTGACATATTGTGTTATGCTGTGTATACTAACTGTTGAAACATACAATATGAAATCCAGGTCATCATTGTCACTATCCTATAGTGTACATTATGAGACATAACATAATATATATATTAGTAAAATAACAATGCTAAAGTGAATAACGGCACATGTTGTTAACTACTTTATATATTCCAGCAATGCACTGTACTAGTGATGGTGAGAGGATTCACACTTTGTTGACCTGCCATTATCTCTGTCCATTCTTCCTTTAGCTGCGCAGGTCAGACCAATGAAGTGACCAGAAGGATATGATGTCATCCTTCCAGGTGGTGGACTCATCGCCTGGCAGCAGCTTGAGCATCATGGAGACGTCCAACTTTGCCCATGTCATCTTTCAGAACGTGGGGAAGAGTTTCCTACCGCAAGCGCCTCTGGAATGTTGCTACACACTGACCCCCTACATTACGCCTCACCCTAAAGACTGGGTGGGCATTTTCAAGGTACCCGCACCACACACACACTCACACACACACACACACACACACACACACACACACACACACACACACACACACACACACACACACACGAACCACATGTGTATGCCCTGAACATCCTATTCTCAATGCATACAATCACCTGGCATTGCAATGTATGGATGTTACAGTTGATTCAAGAAGCAGTCCTCAGACCCTTTTCACACAGGTGTCGGCAAAAAGGAGTGTGTGTGTGTGTGTGTGTGTGTGTGTGTGTGTGTGTGTGTGTGTGTGTGTGTGTGTGTGTGTGTGTGTGTGTGTGTGTGTGTGTGTGTGTGTGTGTGTGTGTGTGTGTGGCAGAATTGTGTCAGGCCTTAGCGGTTAGCCCATTTACACATGCTCACTGTATTTCAGTGCGTCAGGGGCTCCAGGCTCGCGTAGCTTCATGCTAAAATCCCCAGCGAAGCAAATTAGCTTTAGTGTGGTAGCCCTTCATCAGAGTGGATCCAGTGTGATGGTTTTAATGGGCCTCGCCGTTTGGGGAGTGTACATTTGGTGCCCTTTATTAACCACTGATTCTTATTAAGAGCTTTTCCTCCAGCAGCTGCCTTTGCTTTCCACTCTTTCTTCTTCTCCTTCATTGTATTGTTCCCTGCTCTCTCCTCTCTGTCTCTTTCCTCTGTGTCTCCTGCAACCCCCCACTCCGCACAGCTCTTTCATCAAGGCCCATCAAATCTCACACGTAATTAACAGGAAATGTGAACGGGGGAAAACTTAATGTGTCGTAAAAGTCAAAAGACAAACACTTTATCGTCGCTTAAGAACTCACTTCAAATCCATCGGCTCAATTAAAAGAGAATAAAGATGCTGGTTTTATTTGGAAAAAGTCGATTGGAAAATGTAACTGTTGTAATCCCTGCTAATGAAAGCGTGTTTGATGGTTAGTTCTTCATGTCGGAGGGGGAAGAAGCACACCAAACTTTTATATTTTTTCGACGTACGTAGGCTTGTCCGGGTTCAGAGAGAAGCAGAGCATTTTATCTTCCGGAGGTGGTAAAGATGTCGGTAATTAAAAGAGCCATGTTAGTGGGCTATTAAGGTTTTTAATTGCCCCAAAACCGTTTTCAACTTGGGATCTTTCTCCTGTTGCTGCAGTACTCCATATGTAAGCCTGCGATGTCAATAGGTGAATTACGTACCTATGTTTTTAACAAAGACCATCTGTCACCAGGATAGGAAATAGTAAAACACTAATGTTGGTCAGTCTATGTGTGTTGGGGGTCACTTTGTATATGCATGCTCTTGGGTATGCATGCATGTATTGCGCCTAATAAGTGACATATGAAACATTAATAATATGTTAATGCCTGTATGTTGAGCCATTATCTGGCTTTATATGTGGATTTGGTCCCAGGGGCTATGTTAACAAACATACTCACTTGTTTACAAGAAGCTTTACTGTTAAACAGGCTTTTACTTACATTAACCACATTAATGTTACATCATGTAACTGAACCGATGACTGAACTCATTTCACCTCTACATTTTGTCTCCTGTTCTGTCATTAATTACATTTAAACATAATGACAGAGGCCGTGACTAAATGAGCTGGTTTGTGTCGATAATGCGTTGTGTGAGACCTCACAGACAGCCGTATGTTTAGTTGTGCACAGACACCACCTAGTGGCCGAAACTGTCCAGAGAGAAAGTCATTCCACTTGCATTCCAGGTCAACACATCAATACTAAAATGACATACCATCACACACACGCCAACAGTGTACATTGTAACCATAGAACCATGTTATATACCATGTTACATATTCGTATTTTCCATCATATGATTTTCTTTTTGTTTTTGAGAGTGGAAGCAAAATATTAAAAACAGAAAAATATGCCACACTGTCTTCGAGCATTGAAAGTCTTCAAAATCGAGAATGACATTTAAAACCACGCACACATACACATAAAAAGACAGACACACACGCACACACAGAAAAGCCCTTGGAGGTTATTGGTTGTGGCATGTTTGGGTGGGCAGGGAGAAACCCGTTGTATAAGTGTATAATTAACGTGTCATCAGAGTGTTCCCTCACAGCTCAGCAGAGTGATTGATTGCTGCTCCTGCCTGTGATTATTTTATCACATCACTTGTGTGTTGGAACACTGTATCTTACCTAACCAACTGTCAGTCAACTTGGCAGTGCGATTTGCAATTTTTTTTTAATATAATGTGTGTCTGTGTGTGTGTGTGTGTTGTTCAGGTAGAAAGATACATGCATTTTGATTTGTGTGAAGAAGAAGAAGACGCACATGATATTGGCCTCAGTTGGCCTCACACTGGATGCCGTTTGTGTGTCAGTCTTTGACACGCAAATCTCATCCGTGGGAAGCTGTCAGTATTGATTTGACATTAGCTTGGTGTGACATTATTGTCAGTGTTACACAGTGATAACTTGAGGACAACAATTATTGAATCGTGTGGTCACGCTAATCAGGCGTGACAGACGTGTGAAGTGTGTGAAGTGTTTTGAAAATGTATGCAGTTGATTTACTGTCCTTGGCATCCGTGTTGATAGAAGTATGTCGCGACGTCATTGCCAGCACAGTGAGTCAAAGTATGTAGACTATTATCTTATCATTCTGTTACATAAGATAAATGCATCTTGTGTGAATTGTGTGTTGATGGAGATGTTGTTTGTTAATCTTATTCCTGGAGAGGAAGAAATGAACAGCCACGCACTTCAGTCCCAGGGCCTGTTGCAAATGAATACAGGAGGATTCGTTTTGTTTGCATAACAAAGGAATGCAAATCTGGATCCTAAGGCAGATTTAATCCCCATTTAAAGAGGCTTTCTATAGTTTGAATGTCATCCTTATTTACTCGCATGGACTCTGTGTTGTCCCACTGGTGGTCAAAATAACCCTTGGCTTGAGCACAATCATGAAATGTCACATGCATTTATCGCATGAGTAAGGTTGAAGTTACTGTGTGTGTGTGTGTGTGTGTGTGTGTGTGTGTGTGTGTGTGTGTGTGTGTGTGTGTGTGTGTGTGTGTGTGTGTGTGTGTGTGTGCGTGTGCGCGCGTGCGTGTGTCTTTCAAAGAACATATACACGGTGGAGTCCAGGACAGAGGGTGTGGGTGATTGTGCCGGACAGCTTTACGACACAGGGCAAAGTTATGATGTTCACGACTGCTTTTTTCATCATCCGTCACTTACCAACACACAAAATTCATATAATTACATGTCCCTCTCCTCTCCACGTAAAATTTTCACCTTTTTTCTCGCCCCCCTCTCGCACTCTCGCACTTCCTGTTTCCTTTCCTCTTAACTGACTTTTGCGTGTGTGTGTGTAGGCTGCATCCAGACACACAGACACATGCACAAACCGCCCCACCCCCAAAACCTCACACCTCCATTGCCCCTTTTTTGGAGCCCAAACAGGGGTTGGGACTGGGGAAGGGAGGAGGGTGTAGGAAGGGAGGGAGGGTGTAGGAAATGAGCAAGGGACGAGGGTGTAGGAAATAAGGAAGGGAGGAGGGTGTGTGTGGAAAAAAGAGGGTTGGCTGGTCGAGGGAGGGAGGGTTCCTGGGGTTCTAAATGTTTCCATTCTTCCCTTCCACAATCCTGTAGTGTGCGCTATTAAGTCTCTCCGTTGTGAAAAACAGGCATCATTATACACAAGCCCTCCCCCTGAAAAGAATAAACGACAGCGTTTGTTTTAGAAAAAATACGGTTTGCACACTACTGTGAACCATTTTTGCCAACCTTTCGGGAACCTTGGTTTGGCATTCTTGTGATTGTACATTGCCCAGTTGTGTCCTTTTTATTTGGGTGTGAAGTGAATATCGCTAATGACGATGATAATGGTGTTGTTTCGCTGTGCCCTAAAGGTCGGCTGGAGTACGGCCAGGGATTACTACACCTTCCTTTGGTCTTCGATGCCCGAGAGCTATGAGCCAGGCAGCACGGTGCAGAGGAGTGTGGTGTTCCAAGGTACGCCACACACACACACACACACACACACACACACACACACACACACACACACACACACACACACACACACACACACACACACACACACACACACACACACACACACACACACACACACACACACACATATTCCAAGGCAGCTCCCCTATTTAATGGTGCATATAAAAACTAGGGCTTTTATTTTATTAAGGGGAACAAAACCGCAACCGCGGCCAGGGACCTGAACACCTCTCTAACCACACATACAAACACGCACACACACACACACACACACACACACACACACACACACACATACCCGGTCCGAGGGTCCGTGTACTGGTTTTAGTGGCTCTAGCATGGTCAGATATTATACTGTGAAAACATGAGACTCCTTTGTGGTGATCCAGAGAACGTGGTTGGCTGCCTGTAAGTCACAATTCATATGCTCTAACGAGAGCTTTTCAGTGGTCATCTGTTTTCTTTTCTATAACACATTTTATATACTGTAATGGCAGCATATTACCAACTGGTTGAAATATTATCTCCATCAAATCTTCTGGGTTCTTCTGGGTTTTTAACCCGAGTAAATATTCAGTTTCCTTAATGCGGAGGGAAGGCTTCTGCCCTGTGCGGTAACTCCTGCCCTGTGTGTGTGTGTGTGTGTGTGTGTGTGTGTTTTTTGTGTGTGTGCTTTTTTTTTCTCTTTCCCTTTCGTCTGCTAAAGTGGCTCCCCGCTGCTGCAGAAATGAGCCATTCGCTCGGAAATGTCGAAAGACCAAAAAGAAAACCAAACTTATTTTGTATCCCACACATCTGGACTTAATGCTCACTCAAGGCAGATTTTTTTTTTTTTTTTTTTATGCATAAACAAGGGAGAAAAACAACAAGTTACAATGGATTTCTACATCTTGATATTTTAAGGCATGTTTGCATGATATATTATATGGTTACATAAAAATGCAACATGAAAGACACTTGCATTAATCACAGTCTACCATGGAACTGATCAGTTAATTTACGTTGTATTATAAAATACATGAAATGTTACCCCGGATGTCAAACATACCAGACCGCCTTGAAAAAACCCGACCTATCAGCAGACCTATATTCTGATGTGATCTTTATGCACCACTCCTGCTCTCCTCCCAACATAGGCTATTACGTTCCCAAGTCTGACGGCGAGTTCTACCAGTTCTGTTACGTCACCCACACGGGGGACATCAGAGGCGCCAGCACCCCCTTCCTGTTCAAACCGTCCACGCCCACCGATGAGCTCCTCACCGTCGCCGAGGACGACAGCAACTCCGACATCTTGGTGGTCACCACCAAGACTGGCCTGTTAGAGGTAGACATACTCACACACACATACACACATAGATACATACATACACAGAAACATGCATACATACATAGATACATGCATATAAACATACATACTCAGAAACATGCATATTAACACACACACGCACACACGCACACACGCACGCGCATCGATCCTTACAATTTTCCACTCCCTCCCCGGCCTTAGCACCCTTGAGCGTGATGCTACAGCCCTACCATCTTCCTCGCTCTGATGGAAGAGGGTGGGTGTTTCTGTGCATGTGTACCGAAGAGAACAATCCTAACGCTGATCAGAACCAGCCACAGTTTTCCACAAGTCCACATATCACCGTCCGCAAAGCGTTCAACACTGAGATCCCGGTCCTCCCCTCTTCCCCCTTCCTCTTTCCCCGCTTTCCTCTTGCTTCCTTTGGGCCTCCTCCAGCGTGTGGAGGAGGTGCAGCAGGAGCGCCGGGAGCTGCAGAAGGCCATGCGCCTCCTGCAGGAGGAGAAGCAGCAGCTGCAGGAAGAGCAGAAGCGCCTGGCCAGGGAGAGGGAGCAGGAGAGGGAGACCTGTAGCCTGCTGAGGAGCCACAACCAGGTGGGTGGTGCTGCTGGCGGTGGGCGGGTTATGACGGAGGTTGAGGGAAGGTTGTGACGATGGGTATGCAAGATTTTTTTTTTCTCTAGATCGTCGCCATTTTAGATTATATGATAAAGTAAGACCAGTTATATTAGATTGGGAAGCACTGGAAACATCAACTACATGTTAGTTCCTAAGTCTCAACCTGTTGACATTAAAGAGTGTAAATATAAATATTTAGTTACAATGTATGTACATTCAACCTAATCCAGGATTGAGCTTTTTTTCAATTTAACTTAGACAATCAGGAATGTGTTTATATTAGGCGAGGGCAGGCGGGTTCAGTGAAACAGCTTGTTTAGTGTCACCTTTTTTGGCCCATATGACACATTCACAAATTATTTTTTGTAAAGAATAATATCCCTAAGCTGTCGTGTTTAATGCGAAGTCCTAGCAAACAAGACAGCGTGTCATTTGCTCATTCAGATCTGTAAGATTGGCTGAGAATCTGGCACATAAACATCTGAATGTGTGAACTTGCATATGGACATGTACTCCTGTGTTTTGCTTACGTTTGCATGTTGCCTTCCATCATGCCTGTTTGGCTGTATCCGTCTGTATCCAGACAGCCAGTCCCTTCCTGCGTCTTACACATGGAGCCAGTTCCACATCAGTGATCACGAGTTGAGGACATGAAAGGCCTACCTTTGTGTAGGATCCTGACCCTTCCCGGCTTTGATTTTGAGTGACGGATGAAATACGCAAATTTCTGTGTGTGTGTGTGTGTGTGTCTCTGTGAGTGTGTCTCTGTGTATGTGAGTGTGAGTGTAAATGTGTGTATTTGTGTATGTGTTGCTGTTTCTCTATCACTTCACTTTTTTTTTTTATCTCTTCGCTTTTTTTTATGACTGGATTCATTGGGCCCCAACAGAAAGGGGACGCTATTTATCGGGCATCTGGCGTCAGGGACGATGCCATCGCAACCACAGACTGAACAAACATGACGTCAAAGCCTTGCGCACACACACACACACGCTCACACACACACGCTCACACGCGCGCATGCATACTCACACGCATGTACACAACCACACGTCATGAAAATTAATTGCATCCCTCTGATGTCATTCAAACTCAAATCTGCATTCACGTTCAGCGCCGCAAGGCCTCTTTTAACATGCATTCAGGCGTGTGTGTGAATACAAGCGCACAAAGCGCGCTTGCACTCACACACACATGTACGCTTGCATACAAATACACACAGACACGCTCATTATGCCACCCTCTTGCAAACCCTTTTAGTCTGTGTGTGGAATGAGAGGAGGGCAGTCCACAAAACCGCCAGACTGAAAACAGAGGCCCTGCCCAGCGTCAGAGACAAACACCACGCTGTCACGCGATTCAGGCCCCTCAGCTCTCTCCCTTTTTGTTCGCCTCTCTTTCTCTATCTCTCTCTCTCTCTATCTCTATCTCTCTCTCTCTCTCTCTCTCTCGCTGTTCCTCACTTGTTTACCTTTTCCACTTTACCTCTCGCTCGCTTTTTCTCGGTTGCGTTGAAAACGACTCCTTTTTCCTCTGTCTTTATCTATGTCTCTCTGTCTCTGTCTCTGTCTCTGTCTCTCTCTCTCTCTCTCTCTCTCTCTCTCTCTCTCTCTCTCTCTCTCTGTCTCTCTCTCTCTCTGTCCTGGTCACTTCCAACATAGCTGAGCCGACTCGTTTATGGTCGAAGCTCGTTGAAGGTAGAAGCTCCATTCCTCAGGATGAGTCACACGTCACATCGGGCTCTTTTCTTTACAAGGGTCCTGTCTGATTAAGCAAACGCATTACACACGTGTATGAAAGAAAAAAGGGAGTGAGAGAGAGAGAGGTAGCGAGAGAAAGAAAGAAAGGGGAGGAAGCCTGTTTAGAGAGTTGGAGGGTAGGGGGAGAGGAGGAAGCAGGGCAACCCTAAAGCAGTGGGGAGTTGTAGATTGGAAACTGGTCTGCTATCGCCCCCTAGTGTACGTTCCAGCTCCTAGGTTCAGAGAGCGCTTTGAGTTAGACTTTTTTACGCAATACAAAATGGCCATAAAGTACAGCTGTAACACACGTTGTTATTAAAGTCGCGTGTTTCTGTCCTTCATCGGTATGCAATTGATTTGTGTGTCTGATAGTGTGTTTGTGTATTTGATTTTGTGTATTTGGTGTGCGTGTGTGTGTGTATGTGTGCATAAGAGAGGGCAGGCATTTTTGGAAAGCAGGTAGGTAAGCTCCTGCCATGTGTTGAAATATCTTTAAAGTTTTAATGTGAGGACATAAGTATATATTTTGCTGCTGCTAATTTTATGACCTTGCTTTTTATAAGGTCTTAATGCACTGCTAAAGTGCTTTGCCAATGCAAGCTGTAAAAATCATACAGTAGTAAGACGGAGCCAAGCACAGAACGAGTCGTGTGTGTGTGGGTGTGTGTGTGTGTGTGTGTGTGTGTTTAGCATGTACTTTGCAACCGTAGATTTCCCTTCCCTCTTTCGTGTATATTCGCAAATGACCTTGAATAAAGATCTCTTTCTTTTCACACACATACTAGAATAGAAGTGGGAAAGATGGACAGGAGGGGGGTGGGGGTGTGTGTGTATGGTGTGTGTTTGTGTGTGGTTAGGTGTATGAGTGTGTGTTTGTATAGGCGTGTTGGACTGTCATAGGTAGTGTTTGCTGGGGGTGATTTAGTGCACCGGTGTTCTGACAGATCACTCCCAGCTGCCCATACAGGCTCTCTCGGCGTCTGTTTTGTGACAAGCAACCTGTTGAAAGAATTCACCTAGGCCTGCCCAAGCAATCTCACAATACCTGAAAGCAGTCCCAAGGTGTTCATGAAAGGTTTGCATCTATTGTACTATAGAGAGTTCTGATTTGCCTCATTCAAGTTTTCCATTGTGTCTAAGTGGCGGGGTCGTTCAATTCCATTCATGGGTACGGAGTTCAAAGCACCAGGGATCGCTTGAGGGACGCATCAAGAACAGTATAGGAGAGGCGCTCATTGTATCGGCGCCAACGGTTTCCTGCTAAGGGTTAGTCATGGACATGGTGGGAGCCGTGCATGCTGCAGGAATGACATCAGCAGTGTCAGCTGTTGCACATGGTGATTATTTTCACCAGATATATGTATTGTTCAACGCCCTTCTCCTCTCTTCACCCTCCTCCTCTCCTTCCCTCCCATCTCCTCTCTCCTCATCTCCCCCCTCCTCCTTACGCTTCTCCCCTCTCCTCCACTCCCCTCTCCTCTCCCTCCCCTATCCTCTCCTCTCTCCTCTCCCCTCAAATCCCTACGCTTATCTCCCCTCTCTCCTCCTATACCATCTCCTCACTACTCTCCTCTCCTCTCTCCTCTCCTCTCTTCTCTCCTCTCCTTCTTTCCCCTCTCCTCTTCTCTCCTTCTCTCCCCTCTCCTCTCTCCCCTCTCCTCTCCTTCTCTCCCCTCTCCTCTCCTCTCTCCTCTCTCCTCTCTTCTCTCCCCTCTCCCCTCTCCCCTCTCCTCTCTCCTCTTCTCTCCCCTCTCCTCTCCTTTCTCCCCTCTCCTCTCCACTATTCTCTCCCCTCTCCTCCCTCCCCTCTCCTCTCATCTCTCCTCTCGCCCCGCACTTCTCTTCTCTCCTCGCTCCCCTTTCTTCCCTCTCCCCGTCTCTCTCTCCCTGTCTCTCTCCCGCCGCGTGTCTTGCAGGAGCTGCTGCGGTCGTCGCAGGGCCTGTCGGAGGAGCGCGAGGAGGTGCGGAGGAGGCTGTGCGAGGCCTGCGAGCGGGTCCGTCACCTGGAGGAGGAGCTGCGGGGCGTGTCCCAGAGGAGCCTGCAGAAGGAGACGGAGTTGGACTGGTGAGCGGGGAGGCGGCGGGGGGGGGGGGGGGGGGGGGTGGGGGCGGGAGAGGGGTGTGAAGGAGGTGGATCCGGCAGCTTGCACGCAACGACGCAATTGACTTTGTGCACTCGGTCGTTCTTGATGTGTTCCTTCTTGATGTTTGTTCTCTCTGGATTTTTTCCGGGGAGGTTTTTCCCTAGGGGTAAAGAGGTGTCGAGTCATGTGGCCCTTTGACGCTGTAACTGATTAAGGGCTGTGCAAATAACATTGAAGAGGAATTCGTGAGGCATTTGCCTTCTACATATACAGGACATTCATCATGAAGTATCACAGCACTATGCGTGTCCTCGGGGGGGATTCACTCTTTCTGGCTCGGGCTGCGGCATTATCGCCCGGGGGGCCTTTGAGCTGTTAAAAGAATAATAATAAATACTCATAGCGTTGAAGTGCGGTGGAATCCGCACTCGGTATGTTTACTTTCCGTGGCGCCTGACATGGAAAGGCTTTGGCCCTAATGTTCTGCGTCCTTTGTTTTGTCATTCCCCCTCCGCTGGACCGACCTGTCGGGCGGGATTGTTTGGCCGGGGTCGGCGTTGGCCCCCAAGCCTCCGCGAGCGTCTGAAGAAGCAGGGGTCCGAGCGAGACCGCCTGGAGAGCCAGCTGAAAAACGAACGGGACGAGAGGGACCGCTACAAGGTGGGATGGGGCGCTGGCAGTAATGACACATGGGGGAGGGGTGGGGGGCGGAGTTGTGTGTGTGTGTGTGTGTGTCTGTGTGTGTGTGCCCCCTACACCGCATCAAAATGATGTCATAAGAAAGATTCTGTGTGTGTGTGTGTGTGTGTGTGTTTGCGTGTGTGTGAGTGTGTGCCCCCTACACCGCATCAAATTGATGTCAGGAAAGATTCAGAGCATGTGTGCGTGTGTATCCATGTTGGTGGGCCTGTTTGTTTGTTTGTTTGTGTGTGTGTGTGTGTGTGTGTGTGTGTGTTGATCAACGTCGACGTGTAACAGTTTGATCGCCCACACTCGTGTGTGGGCTCGTGGGTGTCGGCGATCGGGTTGGTGGGAAACTTTTTGGAAAACATCTGTCTGATGGGCAAAGCCCAAGCGGGTGTGTGTTTGTGTTTGGTGTTTCAAAAGGCATTCACACACGCCTAATGCACAAACAAGTAAGAAATAATCCACAACGCCGTGGATTATTTATTATAATTATTATATTAATATTATTATTTTGTATTATTACCGTTTTTTCTTATGGAACGATCAAGATCAAGGATCAACAACACTGCTACAACACAGTATGTAATACGTGTGGCAATCATATGCGTGCGTGTCTCCATTTGCATGTGGGCGTTTGTTGTGTTTGTGTGCGTATGTGTTTCCATGGGTGTGTGTGTGCGTGCGTGTGTCCACCCCCCCCCCTCACCAGGCCCATCTGCGCAGCACGGAGCTGGAGAACACCAAGCTGAGCGCCGAGCTGCAGATGCTGAAGGCGGTGGAGCTGAACCGGGAGGTGACCATCGCCCAGTTCCAGGAGGAGCTGGAGCGCATGCGGGCCTGCGTGGCCCAGCGGGACTGCCTGGAGAAGGAGCTGCACAGCCACCAGGCCCACAAGGTCAGTCTGTGGTCCATGTGTGGATGTGTTCGGGATGTTTCCGACTTTTTTTTAATGAGGATGCAGAGGGTGCACACATGATGTGAGCATTTTGTGTGTTCAATCTGTGTATTGCGCCTTTGCACTTAGCCCACAAACAGAATTTTACCGGCCAATATTGTCTCTCTGACTGATTCTCTCTCTTCTTCTTTCATCTTCCTGATGTTCCCATCCAGGATGAATAAAGTGTCCCTTTCTCCCTTCCCTCTCTCTCTCTCTCTCTCTCTGTGTCTCTCTCTGTGTGTGTCTCTCTCTCGCTCTCTCTCTCGCTCTCTGTCTCTCTCTCTCTCTCTCTCTCTCTCTTGTTCTCGTTCTCATTATCTCTCTCTCTCTCTTTCCCATTCTCTCTCTCTCGTTCTCTCCCTCTCCCTCTCTCGTCGCAGGCGGAGCTGGCCCGCGTGCGCGAGCAGCTCCGTCAGGCCGAGGACCAGCTGCAGGCGTCCCGGCAGCAGGCGTCCCTCCTGGCCGCCGAGCTGCGGGACTCGGCGGGCGCCCGGGACCGCTCCATGGCCGAGCTGTACCGCGCCCGGCTGGAGGCCGAGAAGCTGCGGGCCAGCCTGGCCGACGCCCAGGCCGAGTGCCGGCGCATGGAGAGCCAGCTGGACCGCCTGCGGAGCGCCGCGCTGAAGGAGGCGGTGAGCACCCCCCCTCCCCCCCCCACGCACGCACCACGGGGGTCGCAAGGCTGATGCCGCATGAGGGGGACGTCGGATGGGCATGGGGATATGGGGGGGGTGGGGGGGGGGGGACAGTGATGTTATGCCCAAAACTGTCCCACCAGACTCAATCTCAATCTGGCCCCCTAATCATCCCCGTGTCATTGGCTGATTCATTAATTCCCTCACTCTCCACAAGCTGGTGTGTGGTGTGGTGAGCGTTCTGGCGTCGATTGGCTGCCGTGCGTCACCCATGTGGGTGCTACACATTGGTGGTGGTTAGTGAGGTCCCTCCCCCCCCTGTCACTGTAAGCGCTTTGAGTTTCCAGGGGAAAAAAAAAGCGCTATATAAATTCAATCTATTATTGTTATTATGCGACAAAAAATTAACCGTTGACTAGGGGCTGATAGGATCGTGAATGATATAAGCTATCCATCAAATGAACAATGAACTACATAAAAGACGAGATACAGTATAAAACGAAAGGTCAGTACTGCCCATGTCGGAGATATGGCATCCGTTGGAAAGCTCTCAATGCTCTGACTGGGAAATATAACTGAACAACGAAGAGGAGACGCTTTTCAACTCTCGGAAGGTGGTTATTATGGCCACACCGACATGGTGTGGCTCAAAAGGGTTAGGAGGCATTGCTTGATAGGTTTTTATTTAACCTAGCTGTCTACTGTCCCCTGTAATCAATATTCAAGACATCAGGGAATTGGTACTGTTTTTGTTTTGAACAAAGAACCTGAATGAAGCACGCTGTGAGATCATGCTCTGACGATGAGACGGCGAGCAATCGTCCATTTTGTTTGTAACAGCAGGCAGTGCTGGTGTTAGATGGGCTGCGAGCGTCCTTAAGGTGGCAGTATACTCAACAACAAGCTGCTGGCCAGATAATAACGGACAGTACGCCAGTGGGCTCATTGCTAAATAGCATTAGCTGTCCCCTTTCCTCACGCATTCCCTGTTCTTCCCCCTGCCTTGTTTTCCTTTCTCCTTCTCCTGGGCGTCGGTCTAGCAGAGTGTTGTGGCCTGCCTGGAGGGCGGGGCCAGTGGGGAGGGCGGGGCCAGCAGCAGCAGCAGCAGCAGCAGCCTGGCTGTGGTTTCCGAGGCGGAGGCGGAGCTCCAGAGGGAGGTGGAGGAGCTGAAGCTCCGCCTCCACATGGCAGCCGAGCACTACAAGGAGAAGTACCGCGAGTGCCAGCGCCTCCGTCGGCACGTGGCCAAGCTCAGCGAAGCCCAGGGGGTGAGAGGACGGCACGCACACACTTAGACACACCGGTACATAGGCACGCATAGAGACACACACACACACACACACACACACATACACATACACATACACACACACACACACACACACACACACACACCAGTACACAGCCATGCATAGAGACACACACACACACACACACACACACACACACACACACACACACACACACACACACACACATACATCACACAGCGGCACATATGCATGCATAGACACACACACATCACACACCAGTACACAGGACACACACACACACACTGGATACACGTGTAACATATATATATATGCACACACACATCACAATACAATCACGTACATACAATACACATACAATACACACATTCATGTGAATGTGACCATATCACCAAATAGGAAGGGAGGAAGGAGGAAATTGTGCTTTTATTCCAACAGGTTTAACGTGTGTGTGTGTGTGTGTGTGTGTGTGTGTGTGTGTGTGTGTGTGTGTGTGTGTGTGTGTGTGTGTGTGTGTGTGTGTGTGTGTGTGTGTGTGTGTGCGCTCCTTGCCTCAGGAGCCAAAGAGGAACGCAGCCACAGAGACGACACAGGAGCCCCTGGCCTACAGTCCAGAGTCCCCAACAACGGGTATGAAAACACACACACACATTCTCAACCGCACACAACTCCCACAATGGATCGTCCGCCACGACTTGAGCACCGGCCACCGCGGTCGCGAGCTCATGATGCGCTCGTTCTTGTATTTCTTTTCACCTATAACCATTAACAGCTCATTTCCCACCACGCCTTTCCAGACAGCATCGCCGACGCCGTCTTGCGAGGCACCGCCGAGATGACCATCGCCCTGGAAGTGGCCTACCTGGGGGCACCCGTTCCCACCGCCACGCCCACCCTGGCCGCCGCCGCCGCCGCAGCGTCGGAGGAGAGGCAGGGGGACGGCGCGGCCCAGGGCGCGGCGGAGCCCCAGGGAGGCAAGGAGCTGGGAGGAGCGCAGCCAGGGGGAGGAGACGACGACGACGACGACGACGACGACGACGACGACGGAGGGCAGGGGGAGCAGGAGAACGCGGGGGAGGGGGCGAGGGAGCGCCTTCCGGAGGAGAGCCTGCGCATGACAAGCTGGGTGGAGGTGGAGAAGGAGAGGCGGAGCGCCGAGGAGAATGAGGAGGAGGAGGAGGAGCAGGAGGAGGAGGAGGAGGAGGAGGACGATGAGGATGAGGAGGAAGAAGAGGAGGAGGAGGAGGAGAGGAATATGAGTGAGCTGGACGGGCAGGTGGAGGCTGAGATGGAGCAGACCCGCTCGGTGGAGGAGGAGCTGGCCACCATGGAGGAGAAGTGGAAGGAGCAGTGTGCCATCAACGAGACGCTCAAACAGCGGCTGGCCAATGAGGAGGAGCGCTTCCGAGTGAGTGTCACGCTGCAGTCGCACACGTCGTCCCTGTGTCCGCTGCACTTGTACGCGGTCTCCTGTCTGAGCATGGTGCCACGTTGACCTGTGATCTTGAAGTTACTTACCAGCCGATTGCTGATTTCCCGCCCAATCTGGGCTGCAGCAACACTGGGCTGCAGCACGCAGCAGCCAGTGTTGCCAGATTGGGAGGGAAATCTGGCCCAATTTGGCAACACCGTTACTGGCATAGATGCAGCACAGCTGGCCGGTCAATGTTTCCATAATTAAGAGAGCGGCTCCGGTTGATCCTCTCCGCCTTTTTCAGGTTCCTCCGACTACTTCCCCTGATATAAGATGGGAGGCGAATGAGATAGTGTCATCACCCCTGCCGCGCTGGCTTCACACCACACGTCACACCACAGGCGTTGATAACTGGGTTACAGGCGCCCTCTACTGTGAGCTGCGGTATTCCAGTGAAGGACTCTAGGTCACCCGCCAGTCAGAAAACAGAAACACGCAACACAGACAGGTCGAGGCACAGCTGGCGGATTGGCAATCAGATGAAGGCAACCGTGGAGTGTTGGTTACACACGTAGCGAGTTACGCATATTGAGTCACACACGCACACACACACACCCACACACACTGAGGCGGCCCACCGCACAGCCGCCAGACAGACGCTCGCAGAACATCTCCAGACTCCATCCCAGCTCTGATCTCCTCTGTCTGCAGCGGACCGCTTCTCCCGCCGCTGGAAGGGCCTATCTCGTCTCGGTGGGATTAATGTGTCAGTGTATCGGTTACGGGCCATGCTCTCAGCCCCGCGTGCTGTTTTTAGCCTGGAGGGGGGGGGGGGGGGGAGAGACCATGTGACCATGTGACGGACAATGTCTTTTTTTTGGTTTTCATGTGTGCATGTCACCGACAATGTGTTTTTCTTTCTTTTATTTTTTACTCGACTCTCTCCCCCCCCCTCCGAGCCCCCTCCCTTCCCCATCCCAGTTTGATCTGGGACCTCTGAGTGCATGTTTATCTCCAAAGTAAATAAGATCCTCTTATGTGGGGGGTGGGGGTGGGGGGGGGGGGGGGGGGTACTCCCACCGCATGTCCCCAGTGAGCGCGGGGCTGACGAGGAAGACAGACCGGAACGGCGTGCTTTACGGCTGTTTACGCCAGAGACGGGAGGGGAGAGAGAGAGATGAAGGGAGAAGGAGAGAGAGAGAGTGAGAGGGAGTGGGAGTGGGTGGGGGAGGGATGATGATATAGGGAAAGGGGAGTAAATGGATAAACGTTGACTGTTGCAGCCTCCCTTCACCCAAACGTGACCCCCCCCCCCTTAAACAGTGCCGTAAATCCAGAGGAGTGGGAGAGACATACGGAGAGAGAGAGAGAGAGATTGGATGAAAGGGCGAGAGAGAGAGAGAGAGAGAGGGAGAGATTGGATGAAAGGGCGAGAGAGACGAGGGAGGGAGGGAGAGAAGGAGTGAGAGTTGTTGGAGGGAGGGAGAGATTGGGGTGGGGTTGGGTGAAATAAGAGTCAGAAAGGAAAAAGAGCTGGGCCGAGGGGGTTACGTCTGGGACAGACTGACAGACTGACAGTTATGAACCAGAGCGGGGGGGGAGGGAGAGAGAGGGGGAACCCTTTGTAATGGGATTAGAGTAGTGCCGGCAGGCCGCAGTGTAAACTATCCCACCGGGTCAACCCCTCTCCTAGAGGGAGAGAGAGCAGGGAGGAAGGGAGGGAGGGCGAGAGAGAGTGTAATTTATAGCCGTCCTTTGGTTCACTGTGGTCCCTCTCTACTCTGTCCTGCACTCGTGTCTCTGCTCCCTTGGGTATGTGTACTTTACAGTGCGGGCCACACATTCAACGGGGGGGCGGGGGGGTGGGGGGTAAGCAAGGGGTGTTCCAACAGAGCACAACAAACCCCTAATCCAAACACTTTCGCTCTCACACACACTCTTCCGCGTGCGTTCCTACTCCCGGCTGGAAGACGGCAGAGGAGGCGCCGGCATTGAACTCAGTTAGGCGGAGAGCCTCCGCGATAGAGTGACGTGAAGAGGGCCACCATTTCATCCAGGAGTTCAGTCGGAAAACCTCGTCCTTGTTTTTTTATTCCACGCTTCTGTCCGTCCGTCTGTCCGCGTGTGTGTGTGCGTAGGTGCAGATGTCGGAGCGTGCCAACGAGGTGACGGAGCTGAAGCGCAGGCTGGCCCAGGCCCTGCGTGAGAAGGAGCAGATGCAGGAGGTGTGCGGGCCGGCGTCATGCACTGCACTGCAGGATGCGCCACAGCACCACAGACCCGTTCGCTCGCCCCGGCGTGTTGTTTTTGATCTGGGGTTTTTGCGGAGGGGAAGAATTTTAGCCTCATTATAACAAACAGGATGAAGATGACGCTCTCCGCTCCACAATTGCCAGGGCCTTGGAGCGTTTAGAACAAAAGAAAAACATCCTTCCTTCCAAAATAGCTTAATGTGAATGCAACCGAAATCGGTGTCTTCGAGTAAAGTGCTATATAAATCTAATGTATTATCATTATTGCAATTATTAGCTAAACCTTCCACAGCGTCTTATCAGCTGTTCTTGGTTATTTCAGCAAATCTTTTCGAACACTGATCCCCCGCCCCCCCCCCCCCCCCCCAGCCCAAAACTTTCCCAGTGTCCCCGGGGTCCAACCTTAATGAATACACCCATACGTGCCGGTAGCGTTCTCCGGCCCCCCTCCGCCCCCCACGGTGGCAGTGAGCCATGCAAATGCCATGCAGCGTGTCAGCTTGAACTCTGCTGGCCCTGCTTTAAATGTTAAAACCAGGTAGCGGCGTGCTAATGAAGTCATCAAGAGAGGGAGGGAGGGAGAGAGAGAGAGAAATGGGGGAAGAGGGAAGACAAATGTAAAAGAAAGAGATCGAGGCGGGGAGACTGTGGGCGAGAGAGGGCGAGAGAGGGAGAGAAAGGGCGCTCCTGTCAGCTAAGCGGCAGCAGAGTTTTGACACCCATTACAGTAATGAGTAGAGTACTAATGCCTGGTGCTTGGGGTATTATGGGGGAAAGGGCATCGCTGCCGAGGATGAAACAAAGGGCGGGTGAGCGGGAAAAAGGGAGAAAGTCTTCCTCTGCACCATTCCCCTACTTATTCCTCCTCCAAGTCTGCTGATGATGAGATATGTCCCTTTTATTACAACTCTGGGAAAGAAATATAACACGCACACACGCACACAAGCACATACACACTCTGTAATTTATTCTCTTCGAAAAGATGATCAGTACTGGGGTTGTTCATAAAGCTGTCTTGCATTAAGTACACCCCATTACTCCCAGGCTCTGTGCTTTGTACTTTTGTGCCTGTCGGCCGTTTCCTCAGAGGTTTTCTGCGCTGGATTTAGTCATGTGCGTATGTTTCTGCAAAATGAATAAATGATAAATGACACTTTTATAGCACAGTAAAATAGGCTAAGTTAACATGCAAGGATTCCCTGTCAGGTGCTTGGCTCCCTTTAGGCTGAACAAATAAAAACAAATTACTGTCATGTCCTCTGTGGATCAGATTAATGTCGCTAATCTCCAAATCAAAATACTACTAATGGGTTTACACACAAGTGTAAATCTATCAAATTTGAAATACATAGAAACTGAAACATTTTAAACAATTTTACAACATTATTCACCCAAAACAGTTATGAAGCTTCTCAAGAAATCGATACATAACACGTAATCGATACACAGTACGTGATAACACGTACTGTTATCACGTATGAGCACTGTCACATTTAATGTGTAGCTCATCCTGTTCAGCCAATCGGACAATGTTATTTTTCAACCTCAGCCAATCACGTTACACGGCTCCATCTCTGCTCCCTCCTCCAGGAGCTGCAGCGCTGCGTGTCCAGGCAGAGGGAGCAGGTGACTGGGGAACAGGTCTCCGAGGTCAGGCAGCCCGTGGTTCTCCGCTACCCAATGCCCTACCCACAGGACCCCTCCCCGCCCCCCCTGGTGCCACACAGGCCCGCCGAGCTGCAGTTCGGTAACCCCTACTCCACTGGCACCAACACGCGAGGTGGGTGTGGTCCACACGTGCATGGATGCTCTCTCTCTCGGGGGGGGGGGGGGGGGCGCTGTTGTGTTTTAGTGCGGGCTGTTTGGCAGTTTGTACTCTCTTGTCACTTCACATGTCTCACTGTGTCTAGCGGGCTGATTTATGTCTCTCACGACATTCTCATGTTCTCTCTCTCTCTCTCTCTCTCTCTCTCTCTCTGTCTCTCTGCTAATGTTTTGCTCCGGGGCACAATGCAAGATAGATAGATAGATAGATAGATAGTCCTTTATTAATCCCCCTTAGGAGAAATTCACAAGTGACCAGCAGTACAGTGGGAAAAGAGAGTGCGAAACAAGAGTATATATACAAATAAATTTACCAATTTGAAATAAGATATAATAAAAAACTATTCAAATAAGATAAACATACTATATACATGTAACTGTCCGTTTGTAGGTGACTTGTGCATTAAAAACAAAAATATGACTGAATATGACTATAAGTATAAATGTGCCAATGTGCAGGGTTCCTGAGGTAATGAAAATGAAATAAATAACAAGATTTAAACAACAATCAGTCCTGAGGTGTGGGGTTTAGTCCTTAATCAAGTCAAGAGGGGCCCTGTGCTGGTTGTTGTTTTTTGTGAGCGAGGGAGAGACAGAGATGGAGGGAGTCGACCAGAAGCCCGTCTCCACGGTAACCCCGTCGTTGTCGTTTCCCTGACCACCAGACAGGGCGGACGGAGCGGCGTCCCCCGAGCAGACGTCCCGCCCGCCCCCTGAAGCGCCGCTCTGCGCCGGACCCCCGGCCCTCGCCAGCGCTCCCGAGACCCCCGCTAAAACCGAGGAGGGGGAGGGGGAGGGCGGGACGGGGGGGAGGGGGGCGACGGAGGCCGGCGCCGGCTGGGAGGCGGAGGTGGTCTGCATCCAGCCCTCCCGCAGTGTGAGCCCCCCCGACGGCCTGGAGCCCCCCACCGAGGAGCCCCGCAGTGTGAGTGACACACACACACACACACTGTCGAACGCTGTCACACACACACACATACGCATTCACAGACAGCCATGTCAGTATGTACTTCCCCTGCATTAACGCTGGCAGTTCCAACGGGTGCTGGTGTGAGATGTTCACTCCATTACGGCCACCTTGCACACACACACACACACACACACACACACACACACACACACACACACACACACTGCCACAACCCATCACTAACACACACACGCACCTACACGGTGACATTTACACTGCTACACAAAGTCCCACACGCAGACAGAACCCCAGCCAGACACCCCCCCTCCCAGGTGTGCACCCCCCCCACCCCCCCCCCCCCCCCCGGACCTCCGTGTCCCTGGCAGCCTGCTGGAGGGATGTGGACCAGCGAAGGCCTCGTCACACAGCAGCACCAGCAGCACCAGCAGCAGCACCAGCAGCGTAGCCCAGCTCATTTACATACACTGGTAATTAGCGCCACTCTGCCGGTGCTCCAGAACCGCCTGGGGCCGGAGGGATAGAGACGTCAGGCACAGGGGCCGCATCCGGGACGCCATCACCAAACACACTTAAGGCTCAAGGGCGAAGAAGAAGGCCCCCCGGACGAACGAGCAGAACGCCCCCGAGAATCAAAGGCCAGACGGGGACTTGAGTCATCCACGCATCCTGCCGGAGAGCCCTACCAGAGTGCTTTGCACTGGCGATACTATCTGGGTCTCCAGACAAGGCCTCTTCTGTTTTACATGAAGGATCTGTGATTCAGATCTGTGTGCAGTCAGGTGTGCGTGAGCCATGACTCATGGATGTTTATTTAAGTGTGTGTGTGTGTGTGTGTGTGTGTGTGTGTGTGTGTGTGTGTGTGTGTGTGTGTGTGTGTGTGTGTGTGTGTGTGTGTGTGTGTGTGTGTGTGTGTGTGTGTGTGTGTGTGTGTGTGTTGCAGGTGGCTGATGCGCCTCTGCCGGCCTGTGATCATCAGTCTAGCAGACGCAATGAGGCCAGGGGCAGCTTCTGTTTTGACTCAAGGTAACACACACACACACACACTCACTGATACACACACACACACACTCACTGACACACACACACACAATCACTGGTACACACACACGCACACAAAATCACTGATAAACACACACACAGTCACTCACTGATAAACACACACACAGTCACTCACTGATAAACACACACACAGTCACTCACTGATAAACACACACACACAGTCACTCACTGATACACACACACATACACATACTCATACAAATTGATACACCCATACGATACAAAAAAAAACACAAACACACATCCAACCATACCCCTTTTTGCCCCAACTCAATCTTCTCTCTCTCTCTCTCTCCCTCTCCCTCTCTCTCTCTCTCCCTGCCTCGCTCCCCCCCCCCACAGCAGCGAGGTGCACAAGCGGTGCCCGCTGTGCGAGGTCATCTTCCCGCCGCACTTTGAGCAGCGCACCTTCGAGCAGCACGTGGAGAGCCACTGGAAGGTGTGCCCCGTCTGCTCGGAGCAGTTCCCGCTCAACTGCCAGCAGCAGCTCTTCGAGAGGCACGTCCTCACGCACTTTGACGGCCACGTGCTCAACTTTGACCAGATCGACTGAATACGGGGGCGGGGCAGGGTGGGCGGGAGGGGGGGGGGGTCAAGGTGTGTGTGTGTGTGTGTGTGTGTGTCCGCGTGTGTGTGGGAACGGTCTTTCTTGGGCTTGAAAAGAGTTGGTTGAATGTTGAGCCAGGCGGCGGCGAATTCCGGAAGCCAAGATTGCGTTGGGTGCATTGGATCTGGTGTCCATGGAGACAGGTTTTAATGGCTCGCGTGGCGATCTGAACTAGTGTCGACTCCTCTTTAGAAATGGAAAAAAAATAAGAGGGTGTTTTGTCCCTTTCCTCGCAAACGGCTTTTCTCATCCATCTTAGGTTAGCTTTGAGTAGAACCCATAAGGGATAGAGGAAGTATTTGGTTTAAAGGGATTTCTATTAGTGCTCATTTGGCTTCAGTCTCACCTTGACAATCATTCCCCTACTTTAAGAGATTATGGCATTAACGTATTCTGTAATATATATATATGTACTCTATAAATGCCCTATAACGGCAACACATCCAAACTTTTATTCTGAAAAGAGGGAGAGGAAGAAGAAGAAGAAGAACGACGACACGAGAGCTTGAGCATCTGAGCTCTTAAAAAAATATGCACTGTAAATTATTTCTTTGTTATTCATACTTGTTATTTATTTCCAGGACCTCGCGATTTCTTTTGAGGTCGGCAACTCCTGTTGCGATGAGCCTGGAGGCGTCGAAAACAGTAGTGGTATTGATGGAGGTCTTCTGGTAGGCTGCACACCAGTGTCTTGTGTGATGCGTACAGGGGCTGCAGTATAGCAGGGGACATGGAGGAGCCGGGGGGGGGCAACGGGTCGTATCATAACGGAACGAGGCAGGGCCTCAAAGCATTTCAACACGATTGGAATAAATAAACAAATCCCAACTTCAAAAGAAACGCCGATCACCCATACCAGATAAATCCATCGTTATTCCATCATCGGATATTCCATATGAATCGACCGTAAACACGAATCAAATACCAGTTGAAGTTGTGATCCAATCAAAAATGACCCTAATCTAACTTTTGATACAGATACACAGTAGGGTATAAGAAATAGATCGGTATGTCGGTAAAAGCCAATCCTCAACGTTTTGGGGGATTTGTGATCCGTATGCCCAGTAAACACGTGATGGGGGGGGGGTGGGGGAACACATCACTCATTTTCAATGTATGCACAATCAATTTCAAGAATGGGACAGTTTGGCCGGGAGTGATGACCGTTGGATATTATTGACTATTGAAAGGAAGTGATGTATTCCCGGCCACTGTGGAAGTCTGTGTCCCTTGAGAAAGGTGGGAACAGCACTACATTTATCTGCACTAAGAAACGGCTTTATTCTGAATGTATTGTGTGATTGTGTGTATATATATATATATATATATATATACATACATACATACTAAAGATATAGTTGATGGGGAGTTTCATCCAAGCTGCTGTCGTGACCTAATCTCGATGTGTTTTATTTAATAATGACAGAAAGCATTTTAAGATACTTTGTTTGTTTTTTTAATGAAGAACTGATGGAAAAGAATAAGAATACAAAAAAAAAAAAGATGCATTTCTTATATTTTGTGTGCAGGTTCATGAGCTTATGTACGAGTATGTATGGTTTTGGTTCCCCCTGCTCAAGGGTATTTCCTTGTCCAATTGCTTGTCTAGTATTTCCTGTCCAATTTGAAAGTAAACCTCCCAACATTGTTGTATTCAGACTTAAAAAAAAAAGGAAAACATTTTAAACATTTGCACATGCTGCGTGATCAGAACTAAAATGTACGTCTCCGGTACAGCCCTTTCCCCCCGTGTGAAAGTCTGGCTGTCATTTTAAATGTGCATCGCTGAGTTCTTTACGAATAAAAACCCGCTTATTTAAATGCATTCTCCGCCACGTGTCGTCCTTCAGCTGGCTCAGTCGAGTGTGACGGACCTGAAGAAAGCACGCGACAAAGTCGAGACGTACACTGCATTTCTCTTTTATTTTTTACAGTTTTTTTTTTCGTTCAAGGTTTCCCGTTTACATGTAAGAAGCAGCTTTTTCCATATAGAAAGACAGTGTGACAGCGTCACTCTCCACAGAACCTGCTGTCCCCCTCATACAAAAAAAAGGGAACCGTCGGTCCCCACGTTTACGTACGAAAATATAATTTAAAAGCACTTGACAACGGACACACGACGATACACAATACATTCACTGTACAAAGTATACTGAAGTACCCTCCTTTGCACTCCTACACCCCCTCCCCTCCCCACGCACACACACACACACACACAACCATACACACACACACACACATCCTCCGCTCCTCCTCCTCCAGTCCGCGTTAATACGGGCCAGTGAGTGGCCCCCCGTTTTAAAAGGGGCTGCCACTGAATGGGTCCCATGGCAACGGTGGTCTCGCTGCAAAGTACTTTTTTCCTTTACGAGTGTTTGACAGACCGAGGCTCGGGAGAGCGGCCCTCTCGGCCGGCCTGGCCTCTGATCCCGGGCCAGGCACGCAGAGCGGGCGGCTGCCTCCCAAAGTCACGCAAAAAGGAGGGAGAAGAGAAGAAGAAAAAAAAAAAAACGACTATTTAAAAAGGCAGGAATGCCGAGAGAGAGAGTGGGAGAGAGAGAGATTGGGACAGAGGGAGAGAGTGTTTGTGTAGGGGAGGCAGAAAGGCCATCCCTGTGCATGCGATGCCGTGACTCTGCAGCTCTCCATCTCGCCTGCTGGTGCCAAAGCCTCCCAACACCCCTTTAAAAAAAAAAAAAAGACTCCCTTTAAAACAAACCGATAGTTCGTCTTCATCGTTGTGCTTGTAAATTCTTCGTAATACGTACGAAGCCAAGTGGCACTATTTCATTCCCCCCCCTCACTCGCATCGCCATGGAAACAAAGCAGTGGAGGAGGAGTGAAAAACAGAGGGGAGGGGGGGAGGGAGGAGGGGGGTGAAGCCCGCCACTGTAACACCTGCTGAGGGTACACCACCTCCTCTCCTGGGAGTCGGGGAGGTGGGGGGCAGATGACATCATGAGTGAGCGGTGGTGGGGTGGTGGTGGTGGGGGGGGGTCTCATGCTTCATATAATTGACAGCCAGACACGCCAACAAAAGGGTGGTGGTGGGGGGGGGGAGGGGGGCACATCAGACTATTGAACAGCACTGAAAACACAACAGAGGAATAACACTATAGGCCTTGACACTGGATACTGCAGGTAACACTTGGCTACAAAGTGACACGCTCACGCATGCACACGCACACGCACGCACACACACACACACACACACACACCACACACATCCACGACTGTATTAGAAAGGCATGATCTACAATACACTCAGAAAGTTGTCGCTGCTGATGTAGCTGGTAATCTCTTGAAAAAGACAAAATCTGCCCTTGGAACCCCGCCCTGCCTATACCCAGAACATAGAAAAAACATGCATGAAAACATTCCATCAATGTACACCCATACATCTGTACATTTGGGTTAGGTGCCATGACTTGCACGAGAAAAAAAACACTTTTTTTTTTCTGATCTCCAGTCGGAGCCCTCCCCCTACCCCCCCCCCCCCCTACCCCATCATGCCTCCCTACCCACCCCCCTCCCTTCCCTTCCCACAACCCCTTAGGCACATGGTTGTGTTGAGAGTTTGGCAGTCGAGAGCTGTTGGCAATGGACCATGGGAAAAAACCAACAAATCAAAACGCTCTTGGCAACAGGGATTGTGTACGGATTGTGTACAGCGTTTACCTGGGTATCTCCTGCCTCTCGGCTGTCAGGAATTTTTGTCAGGCAACGCTCAAAAGGTTTGAAAGTAAAAAAAAAAAAGAAAAAGGAGAAAAAAAAAGAAGCCAGAGCGAAAACAACAAAATGGGCTGGATGTGGAATGGAGTGGGAAGGTGGTGAAGGTGATGGTGACAGTGGTGGTGGGAGGAGTTGGGGAAGGAAATGTGTTTGGACCTATTCTGGCCGTCAATACACCAAAGTTATGATTGAGTGTGGCTGACAACACTTCACTAGACAAGCTTTTACTGACTTCAGCTGCTAGAGCAGTGGTTCCCAACCCTGGGCTCCCCGGGATAGGCATATGGCGGTCGAATGGGATCGCTGGCACAAGCTGGAGATACAGCTATTGATGATCCATTTTAGCAAACAAATCAGCGTTTTTTTTTCTCTCCCAAAAGGTCCCATAGACGGGTCCTGTATATATACAAACTGACAGCCTAATGATTCATAGCCACTTGTGGCTGTGAGTCCACCGGGACATCGATATTAGCGGCAGATGTTTCCGAGCGCCAGGAATTGGGAATCACGGGCCAAAAGAGGTTGGGAACCACGGGCCTCTAGAATCTAGTGGCTAGCTTCTAGAGGCTAGCGAACAGGCCACACACAGTTTGTGACACTTTTGGTCTTCTGACCCAGAGACGCCCCCGGCAACACGGACGACAACGGGGCCCGGAGCGTCTCTGCGAACCAAGGAATGAAAAGAACACTTAGTTTGATAACGCACAATGACGACAGAAAACAGAAGAAAACAACAAAAAAAAAAGAAACAATCCTAAAACGTGTTGGAAAATATATATAAAATAAAGCTTGAAAATAAAGTTAACTATTTGTTGCATATGTTCATGGATACATATATCTTTTTTGTTTTTATATATATATACACATACATATTTGTCGTTTATATCGATATATCTATTAGGTAAACTATCGGAATTCTGGTGGGCTCCACCCACTTTTGAACTCCGCCCCCCCCCCCTCCCTTTCCCGTCCAAGACACCGCTGCCCAGGCATAGCGAGGGGGGGGGGGGGGGCACGTTCTGAGGATGGACTCGACGTGGCTACGTCACAGACACTGTGACATCGCCACAGTGGTCTGTGTTCGGATCGGCTCACCTTGTGCCCTTAGTGTGTTACTCTGTGTGCCACGCTGTTCCCTTAGTGTGATACTATATAGTCGACACTATATAGTACCCTAGTAGGAGAACCGTGAAGAATCTGTTTCTTTGACGGTGCATTGTGGGTATTAGGTGCACCATATTAGGGAACCGGATTTGTTACACTCGAGTTGTGTACAGCAAAATGGTGACGCTCGAAATAGTGCGCGTTCTAGGGCCCGAGTGAGCCAACTCGAACATGGCAGAAGACGAGCAGGGACGAAGGGGGCGGGGCTTTGTTGCACTTCCTGTTTCCATGACTTCTTAGCAAACTTTTTTTTCCATGAATCTCTTTCACTCCATTTGTTTTTTGTCTTTACTTTCTCTTGTTTTTTTTGTTTTTTTTACAGATAGCACCGTATGTAAGTAAAAACAACACGTAACAAAACAATGCAACAGCATATATGAATGTGCAAATGTACAATACTGAACTACAAAGATAAAGATAATTTGTCAAAAATACAATATACCATGGATAAGATACAAAACATTATTTTGAGACGTTATACCACTCGACGGACAGAAAAATAATAAGAACATATCGGGACGCCCTCTGTTCCCTCTACGACCCAAGAAAAACTTAAAGCATGCACTTAGAACAACACACTGAAGCACGGTCCTTAAGTCTATTGTTTCGGGAGGGTGGAGAGGGGAGAGGGGGGGGGGGGGGGGCTACATTGAGCAGGTTGGTCGGTGGGGAAGGATTGGCACAAGTGCTCCGATCTCGGCGGGGTGAGGGGGGGCGGGGAGAGGGGGTTGGAAGGGTTGGGGATGGGTAGGTTGGAGGGGGGTGTGGGGGATGGGGGGGTTGCCTTAGCCCTGGATCTTGCGCAGGATCTCGGTGGAGACGGGCGGGTGGAAGTTGATGGTGTGGTGCCTCAGGCCCTGGGACGTCTTGTAGCTCTTGCCGCAGCGGCACTTGAAGGGCTTGCGCACGCGGATCTGCGTCCGGTGGCCGTTCTTGGCATGGTACTTGATACCGTTCACATTCTGTGTGTGTGTGTGTGTGTGTAGGGCGTAGGGATGGTTTAGTAACAAACAATCACCAAAGAATGTTTTTTTTTGCATTTTTTCAGATGAAGAGGAAATTGCTAAATGAAAGTGAGCTGACGCCCACTTCAGATACTGAACAAACTAGACACAGAGAGCACAACATGGGAATAAAGAACCAAACACACACACCCCCACCAAGCATATGTGCACATACATCACACACACTTACACCCCCTGTCAACACACACACACACACACACACACACACATCCACCACACACAACCATTTCCCCCAACACACACGCCCACCCTATACACCCCACACATACACACACTGCCCCCAACCCTACGCACACCTCACACACACACATCCTTCTAGCCCCCCCCCACCCCCCTTCCCTCTATACACACACACACACACACACACACACACACACACACACACACACACACACACACACACACACACACACACACACACACACACACACACACACACACACACAGGCGTACCTTGTATCTCTTCTTGCAGCCGGGCACTGGGCAGGCGAAGGGCTTCTCCTCGCCGCCGTTCATGCACATGGAGCTGAGGATGGACTCGGAGCTGATGGCACTCTCCGTGGTCCACGACTCGTCGCTGTCCGACTCCTCGTAGTCCACCTCCTCCTCGTCGTACTCGCTGCCTGTCACGGGGGAGGGGGAGGGGGAGGGGGGGGAGGGGGGAGGGGGGGGAGGGGGGGGGGGGAGGGCGGGGCGGGGTAGGGGGGTGGGGGTGAGGAAAGGGGGGAGGAAAGCGGAGGCAAATGGGAGTTTTAGCAGTGAGACTTTGAAATCGGATAGGATCGGAGAGCCAACAAGTGTGTAAGTGTGTGTGTGTGTGTATGTGTGTGTGTGTGTGTGTGTGTGTGTGTGTGAGAGAATGTGTCTGTGTGTGTGTGTATTTGTGAGTGTGTGCGTTTGTATGTGTGCGTGTGGGTGAGCGTTTGGGTGAACGGTGTGTGTGTGTGTGTGTGTGTGTGTGTGTGTGTGTGCATGCGTGCGTGTGTGGAATGGCAGGAGTTGGCGCTTAGAAGGAGATCATTAAATGGGAGTGATCCTCGCTCACTGCTCAGCCTGGAAATTGTGCTTTGAAATGCAACAAAAAAAAAAAAAGATGAAGAAAAAAGGGTTTTCCATTTACACACACTTTGCACAAGACGTAAAAAAAAAAGGCACACACAGGGTGGTAGGGCCGCACATGTGTGGGTACGCACGCACGCACGCACACACACACACACACCCTCTCACAGGAAATGCTGCAGCTCAGCATGAGGAAATAGATGGCACCCTGGCACATGTTGAAAGAGCTGTGTGTGTGTGTGTGTGTGTGTGTGTGTGTGTGTGTGTGTGTGTGTGTGTGTGTGTGTGTGTGTGTGTGTGTGTGTGTGTGTGTGTGTGTGTGTGTGTGCGTGGCCTGTATTTTCCCCCCAGACCTAACACCATGCTTGGAACCATTTGGGGCTAGAATTGGACATCTGCTTTCAGGCTGTGGCGCGCACGGCCCCATGGTAGCACACAGCATGACAGCTGCTGTGTAATTAGCGGAGTGTTGAGAGGCCCTCACTTGCTGCAGGGGCCCCCCCGCTCAGTGTACGGCAGAGAGAGACACACACACACACACAGAGACAGAGACAGACAGACAGACAGATAGACAGACAGAGAGCGAGACGGAGAGAGGAAACAGAGAAAGAGATACGGACAGACAGACAGACAGACACACTCAGAGACAGAGAGAGTGGCTCACAGAGAGCTAGAGCAAGGGGAGACAGACAGAAACACAGAGCGATAGAAAGAGAAAGATACACAGACAGAAATGGGATGACATACACACACCCACCCACTCAGGTAGACAGGCAGACAGAGAGACGCACACACAGACAGACTTTCCATCTGGGGAAAGAATAGTTGCTCGCGTGTTCATCAGAAGAAGAAAAAAAAAAAGTCTTACCTGGCAAACATAATTTGGCAGTTCCCACTTTGAAGTTTAACGACCTAGTCGAAACACTTTGAGCGCAAGCTGCTTTGTAATCCAACGTGCAGAAATCACTAGGTGTGAGATTGCAGACATTCCTTTGCATGCATCTTCGTTTGCTCAACGGGAAAACATTTGAATCGCACAGAAGGAACACCTCTCCATGATCCGTGGTGTGTTTAAACATCACACACACACACGCGCGCACTGTGCGAACACGTTGCGCTCGGCTGTGCGTTTGTGCGAGTCGCGACGCTCCCTAGGAACAGAAACTCACAAGCCGGCGACACACACACACACACACACATCATATGAGGACATTGAAATAAACATGCACGGATCCAAAAAAAACAAAAAAAAAACAGATGCAAGAGCACACACACACCTGTCTTACCTGTGGGCGTGCTGCTGCGGAAGGAGGAGGAGGGCGTGATGGGCGGGGTGACGGGCGGCGTGAGGTTGCCGCTGGTGTGGCGCGGGGGCGTGGCCGTGCTGTTCCTGGACACGCCTCCCCCGGCGATGGACAGGGAGAGCTTGGGCGTGGCCTTCTTCTTCATGGTCTCCTGCTCCCGCCGCGCGGCGTCCGTCATGAACCTGCGGAAAGCAGGACGGGCGTCACCACAGGGTGTTCATCGTGAGAGCTTGGGTTCAAGTGAAGAGGTCAGAACATGGACCCTTTTGACACTATATGGCTCTACTGTAATGTGTGAAATAAAGGAGATGCAATAAAGGAGATGGGGAAAGGGACCAAGGGACAGAGTGTGTGGTGTGTGTGTGTGTGTGTGTGTGTGTGTGTGCGTGTGTGTGTGTGCGTGTGAGCTGAACCCAATGTCATATGGTACCGTATTCAGGCAGTCCAATTAAGGTTGGGCAGGCGTTGAAATTGCACTTTCATCTAAATAGTGTCTATTAAAAATGCTTCTGCAGATTGCCCATAAGTCCTCCATCAAGACACCCATAGCTAGCATAACATCACAAAAAACATGAACGTTGTTACACGCCTGTAATCATGGCCATAGCTACCCACAAAACCATTCCCTCTAGCCTTTCCCCTGGAGAAAAAATAAAAACGTCTGATTTAAAATCGGAAGTCACTCCGGTGTGGCTAGGGCAGTATAGAGCGGGGAAGTAGGGTGGGTGGGGGGGGGGGGGGGCATGTCATTAAGGGAACCGGCCTGAAACGATGCAGCATCATAGCGAACCATCAGAACCCCGCAGCGGGAAGCAGGAATGACATTTACAATCGCCAACCACTTGAGCACGTTTACTACGAGCGGTTGTAATAAAGGAAAAAGCCCTCTTGAAGGTTATGGCCGGCCGAAGCCCGAGTTTGTCGCCATTCCCAATTAAAACATCCGCGAGCAGCCATGTTTGTTTTTTCACTCTCTGGCCACAAGTATTTGTGCATAGTCCCACTGCAATCAATTATTACGATTGGTTCTGCCATACACAGCATCTCCGTACGTTACCCTCTGTGTTT
>NC_140290.1:12314640-12317140 GCF_964030765.1 Micromesistius poutassou | reverse complement strand
CGTTTGTGAAACGCAAGCAGGCCTACAGCCCAGCTAGATGCATCACAACCATGTGATGCTACAAGATGCATCACAACCAAAACCAAAACTGCACTGCCGTACACACCATAATCAGCACACCCCCGCGTGGGTCTACCTTAGACACCCAGCTGCTGGTCTAGAGTCGCCAGGAGGCCCATCTCAAAAGTCTATATATTGATTAGACGGATCACAGTGATCCGGATAATGCAGGAGGGAGCTGGACAGAGTGTAAAGAGAGCAGGGGGTGTGGCATGGGGAGCTTATTAACCCCTCTGATCCGACTGGTGACCCCTGTTCTGCTCAACTGACTGCCGGGGGGGGTCAAATGTCAAACCAAGAGCCAGATGGGAACAGCATATGCGGTGGCAAGATTCTACATGCCCTTCCCCGCGTGGAATACATCAGTGTGTCGCGTGACATTACTGTCGTGTGACACATGAAGGATGATATGAAACCTAATCAGATCACATCCCATTGTGATTCGCTGGCATGGTTAGCACGAATAGGGAATTACTGCAGTATGAATGCTTTATTAATCCCAGCAGAGGAAATTTGGTTAGCCCATCATATATATATCATAGATTTTGAAATACAAGCACACATAGACACACGCAAAAGCACACACACACAAACCCAATAATTTATGGTTGTACTCTTTCTCCATCTCTCCCTCCATCCATCAATTTCCTCTCTCTCTCTCTCTCTCTCTCTCTCTCTCTCTCTCTCTCTCTCTCTCTCTCTCTCTATGAATATATAATCTATAACGATTCCGATATGTGTCAATATCACAGCAATAGAGAGGGCTGCCTTGGGAAGGAGTGCTCTTTGCCTGCATGGCAGTAGGTGTGCTAAAGATCGGCCAATAAACTGCCCCCAACCCCTACGGTGACAACCAGTTGCCATGGAGACTGGCCTGGTAGACGATCTATCCCCGTTACTCATTCCTGACATACCCAGCCAAATGACCCCACCCCTTTTTGACACAGACACAACCGCGCGCACACTCACACGTACATAAAGGCCATTCATAATTAGTACTAATGACTATCCTACAGAAACAATCTAATAGTTATATAATAATAATGTTCAGCTGCCGAAATCATCTGCATATAAAAGGCTCCATTTCTCTCCTAAACAAATAATGAAATATCTTCATATTTGATATTATAATACTTAATATAACAGCATATGCAAAGCCACAAGTAAATAATATACCCAGGATACCGACTGCTCATTAATACGTTTTATTTTATTAACCGAAATCGGATATGTCGTACTGTTGAAATTGAGAGTTGCGCGATGATACTGTTTCACCAGATGTGTGGACAATTGAAATAAAGCTCAGAACCCACAACTACATGCAACAAGTTGAGCTCTGCAACATAGATGCCTTTTTTTTTATCCGAAAAGACCTCATGCATGTAAAAAATAACAAGACTGCAGTATACACTGCAACACATTTCCATTACAACAGCCACAAAGGCCATTCAATTGCATTAAATATCATTGTGATCAACATAAAGTGACACCACTGAAATGAGCCATTGAGATGTTAAACAATCTAGATTTGCATAGCGCTTCAATACACACAGCGCACAGCGCGAGAGACTGTTACATTGCCACCGCACGGGCCTAAACGTAAACACTGGCCGGTCTCTGATGTTAGCACTCCAGCACCGCTGCCTGCCGGGGATGCTAGTTTCTACCTATGGTCAAACCTATGCGGCCCTCGTTGACTTGTTGTCGATAACATTTACAAACTACACCAATCCCTTCGTAACGTTTACACATAACAGCTACGCTCCAAAATACGCCATGGTTGTGTCGCGGTTTTGAAAAACCGGCGATTATGTGCGAGTCTCGGGCTCGGAGTAGGGAAAGCAAGGATAGCGGATCGCAAGGCGAGGATCTCCGTATTAGCAACAGTGCTACAGCGCTAGCACATACCAGTTAGCTCGTTAGCTCCCCCCGCCCCCTCCTCCCCTCTCCTTGACTCACCGATGTGATTGTCCTCGATATGGACGATGAGCTCGGCCAGAGACTCGAACTGGAGACCGCAACCCCCGAACCTGCAGGAATTGGAGAAGAAAGAAGCAGCGGCGATGCCGGTCATGTTGGCGTTTCGTGCATTCACCGGGGCTGCGGGAGCTGGGGCGGTGCGAGGAGGAGACGGGCTTCGGGGTCCGGGGTGTGGGAGAGCGGGGCAGAGCAGGGAACGGCGGAGCAGACACCGGCGGCCAGACGGGGCAGCGGAGAACGCAGCTGGGGAGGCAGGCGGGACAGTGGGGGTGGGGGATGGCTGGAGCCTAAGAGGGGAGGATGATGTGTACCTACGTCACATTACGAATTACCTGTTGTTAGGTCGTAATCGGTAGCTCTGATTTGTCATATACACATTTATGTCATGCTTATTAGCCTATACCTACATAAATCATTCGAGATGTAGGCTATTATATCATTGTCACGTGATCAGTTGCCC
>NC_140290.1:12284640-12307140 GCF_964030765.1 Micromesistius poutassou | reverse complement strand
TATATATATATATACATCTACTCTCTCTCTCTCTCTCTCTCTCTCTCTCTCTCTCTATATATATATATATATATATATATATATAAATCCCCCAGAGAATCATGGGGCATAATAGCAGACAAGTGTTCTGTCGTCGTTGGACTGAGAGATCACAACAAGCAAATTATAAGCATATATATAGACATCATGCGACAGGCAGCAGTGCAGTGAGACCCAAGGTCTGGGATGAGGGAGGATTCCCTTTCAAGCAGACAGGCTTGGTCACACCGTCTATTCATCGATCAAAACACCCATCATCCATCATGTAGCCTTCTTACAGACACCCGACAACAGTCAGTAACACCATCTCTGGAGCTGTAATGCGTAGCCCAAGGGTCGGTGTCTTGAGTTGAAATATAGAACAGGATCGAATATCTAATAATAGGATATAATAGAATGGATTGGAATTGGAACGGAATAGAACATAATGGAAAATAATAGAATATAATAGAATTGAATAGAATTGAATAGAATATCATTGAAATTTAATTTAATTTAAAATTTAAAAAAAAAGTTGAATTCTATTTTGGTTTAAATATATTTTCTGTTGAATGATATCTTCAGTTGAATGTTGATTCAGTTCAATAATATTTTCAGTTGAATGACGTTTCTATTGAATGACGTTTCAGTTGAATTATATCTTCGGTTGAATGATGTTTCAGTTGAATGATCTATTTTAAGTTGAATGATGGTTCAGTTGAATGATGTTTCAGCGGCTTAACAGGGCATCTTGACAGAGTAAGATCATATCACAGAGGATGAGTGCATTTGGTCCATGTGATGGATGTCCCTACCCTATTGTTCCTCTGTCCTGCCTATAGGTTTGAGTGGGATATGAACGACGAACAGGACAGACCATACCTGTGCAATGCCCCGGGCTGCTCTCAGGTGAGTTTCAGTGTGTGTGTGTGTGTGTGTGTGTGCGTGTGTGTGTGTGTGTGTGTGTGTATGCTAGTGTGTTTGTGTGCGCCCCTCAACACGGCTGTGTGATGGCCTAAAGGCTCTGTCTTTATGGACGAAAGGAACAATTTACGTTTGAACATTTAGAAATTTTAAATATCACATTTTAATTCTGCAGTTTTTTTGCTCTTTCTGTGACAGCGCTTTCATTCAGAGGAGCACCTGATGATCCACAGACACAAGCACGAAATGACCCTCAAGTTCCCCTCCATCAAGGCGGACAACGCCTCCACAGGTGAGAATAATGCTGACGATAGGACACACACACACACACACACACACACACACACACGCTCTCTCACTCTCTCGCTCTCTCTCTGTCCACCAAAAACCAAAAAGTGGTTACGTTGAGTTCCTGTGTGTGTGTAGGCAGTTTTCCGATTCCCTTACAACTCTTCTCCAAATTCCTGTCACAGGCACTCAGATTTAATTACTGAGTGGTTTACCACTGTTACTGTTTGTGAGTGTGTGTGTGTGTGTGTGTGTGTGTGTGTGTGTGTGTGTGTGTGTGTGTGTGTGTGTGTGTGCTTGTGTGCGTGTGTGCGTGCGTGCGTGCGTGTCTGTGTGCATGTGTGCATGTATGTACGTGTGCAGGCACACACTCATTTTATTTTGCGTGTGGGCCAGGGGTGTCCGCCTTTCTGATGAGGATTAAGATGACAGAAGGTTATTCAGTCCGAAATCAGATAAGCTCCATGCAGGTCTTCTCCCTCACACAGGCCGCTCTGTGCTCTGAAACCTGGACACTCTTGTTGCAGCGCATGCAGTAACCCTCCTCCCTCCCCCTGATCAGATTAGACAGATTAGACTACTGATGCGGATGCGCCTTTTTTTCTTTATTTTTTTTGGTGTTGTTGGACCAAACAAAACCATTTTGTATTTCCTACTGTATCCAGAAAGTATCAAAGTATCAAAAAAATAGATCTTGTTGCAACACTTTGATTTGGGCGATCCATTTGGCAACTTTGATGGATTGCTGTTAATTTGGTCATTGTTGCTTTTGGATGTTTTGTATTACAATGTATTACAAAGGTGTAATACATTAAAATATCTACAATAAAGAGCCAAGAAACCTTCTAACAGAGTCTTCCAATGGAGACTGACAAAACAAAACAATAACAATATATCTCTCTTTCTCTCTCTCTCTCTCTCTCTCTCTCTCTCTCTCTTTCGCTCACACACTTGCCCTCTCTATCACACACACACACACACACACACACACACACACACACACACACACACACACACACGCACACATACACACACAAACGTAAACACACCTGCAGTCATCCATGTCCCTGCAGGAAACCTAATTTTAAGACAAAGACCTCTCCACCTTTCACCCCTGAATGTTTAGACGACACAGAGATTATCTTATTTTAGATTACAGAAAAGCATGTGGAGGAAACCAGTCGTCTCCATGGTGATAATAGATATACAGAAATACATACATGTACATAAATCTATGCCAGCTGATGCTGGTAATATTGTTATAACATTTCTTATTTTTATCTTTTTTGTGTGTGTGATTGTGTGTGTGTGTGTGTGTGTGTGTGTGTGTGTGTGTGTGCGTGTGATTGTGTGTGATTGTGTGTGTGTGTTTGTATGCATTGTTTTTAGACCAGACTCCAACGCCCACACGATTCCTGCGGAACTGCGATGCGGTGGGTCTGTTCAAGGAGATAGAGGAAGAGTTTCTGCAGGCGCAACAAGAGGAGAACAACAAACTGGTAAAAGCAAAAGTAAAAGATAAACACATAACCCAACAACCATGTGTAGATGCGAAAATATGTTTCAATACAATTCAACTAAAATAAAACCTAACCGAAACAATATCTCCCGCCAAATTAAATGGTTGAGGTCTTTGGTCTCAAAGTGCCCGTGACAACGACACTCATAGAAGCACTAACGTTAACGTCATCAACCAAACATAAACCGTATTAATATACAATATCGGGTTTTCCCGGGATTAGCGTTCCTGTGTGTGAAAGTTGCGTGTGAGGGAGATAAAGGTGGACTGGCCCAATCAGACGCCAGACAGTTACATGACCTGCAGCAGGAAAGACACACCGGGACGATCACATTCACCCCGCTGTCAATTAAACAGCCGGCCGCTGGACGCACAATCTGACACAAGAGACCTCGCAAGACATGCACACTCAACACAGGCAAAAATCCAACACACACACACACACACAGCACACACACACACACTCACTCACTCACACATAATTTATCGCAATTGTCACCCATAAACCTGACCGTAACATCAGCGCTCAGGAACACACCGCACCTTTTCCGTGCACAATGACAGAGCAATCTTCATTTGATTTAGGACATCATTACAATAATTGCATCGACTTTGTTAGATCCATTGATTGCATTTATCCCCGTGACATAATGATGGATTGAGTCACCTAGAACAACTCGATCATCATTCCGTTTCATGTAAACACCTTTCTCTGTGTGTGACCTTGATCAGATTATTCAATCAAACTAAGTTGTGCGTCTTGTATCTTGCTGCGGTACTCAGCACACTAAGTAGCAGACACCTCGAGTAGAGGCCTCTTCATCATACCGGCTCCTCGTGTCTGTCCCAGCAGCAACATCTGAAGCCCCAGCACCAGCTCCCACCAGAGCCCCGCCAGAGCCAGCCCAGCCTCCACCACCCCCACACCCAGCCGCTGTCGCACCCCCAGGGCCACGGCCACCTGATGGCCCCCAGCTGCAGCCTGGCTGCCCACAAGGCTGCTCCGTCTTTGCAGCCCGGCTCCGTCATCGCCCAGGCCCGCGGTGGGCTCATGCACTCGGGGTGAGTAACAGGGTGGCTGCTGTGTGGGCCCGCAGGGACACGGTGGCTGAGGGGTCGTGAAGGAATGCTATTGGGTGAAGAGACGCTTTTAATGGGCCCGAGGCCGCAGAGAACCAGACAGATTCCATACCATCGCAAGCCAGTCCATGAATTCATGCATCCATTCATCATCCATCCATCTATCCATCTATCCATCTATCTATCTATCTATACATGTATCTAACAATAAATTCATCCATCCATCTATCTATGTATGTCTGCATGTATGTATATATGTATTTTTGTATGTATGTATGTATGTATGTATGTATGTATGTATGTATGTATGTATGTATGTATGTATGTATGTATGTTTGTATGCATGTATGCATGTATGCATGTATGCATGTATGTATGTATGTACGTATATATGTATGTATGTAGGTATGTATGTATGTATGTATGTAGGTAGGTATGTAATGTATGTATGTATGCATGTACGTACAGTATCAACCTATATCCATCCATCCATTTCTCTTTCTATCTCTCTAAACATATATCCATCTATCTATTACGCCATCCATCCATCCATCCATCCATCCATCCATCTAGTGTGTGAAGCGGGGCTCCATTCCTTTGCCTCCATGCTCTCCTGACTTCCAAACATGGGCCAGCTCCACGGGGGCCCATGTAGGTAGAGAGGAGCAGAGCCAGTACCCGCTCCAGTCAGACACTGTGTTTCACTGTTTCACCAGCTAGGCACCAGCCAAGGATCGGGTATCAGACTGTTTTCCCCTCGTGTTTTCCACTGGTTGCCAAAGCGACCACTCTCTGGTTGTCTGGCAGCTGTCCCGGTCGAACTGTTGTGGTTACGTGTAGGAAATGCTGTTTTAGTTTGTGTGTATGCTTTTTCTTTTCCGTAAAATAAAAAAGAATTCTGCTTGTAGTTAAATTGGCTGCCTACTCCAGATTTAGTGGTGACATCACCAGCGATGACCTCAGCCCATCCAGGGAGGCCCACGCCGTCTGATTGGCCGAGAGCCAAAATAGTTATGTCAGCATGTGGCACCCAGGACTCTGTATCCCTACTGTGTTCCTTAGCCTCTCTCTCTCTCCCTCTCTCTCCCTCTCTCTCTCCCCCTCTCTCTCTCTCTCCCTCTCTCTCCCTCTCTCTCGCTCTCTCTGTCCCTCTCTGTCCCTCTCTCTCTGTCTCTCTGTCTCTCTCTCTCTGTCTCTCTGTCTCTCTCTCTGTCTCTCTCTCTCTCTCACTCTCTCTCTCTCTCTCTCTCACTCTCTCCCTCCCTCCCTCCCTCTTTCTTCCTCTCAATCTGTCACTTATTTCCAGCGCCCTATTTTCTACCTCTTTATACTTTCCATTATCACTCATTTTTGTTATTCAGCATTGCTTGCCCTACACCTGTTTTACAACTGTATCGCAATCCAGACTTTCCCCCATGCATCCATCCATACACACATTTCTGTTTTTCACAGTTAAAAGTCAGCAGGCTGACAACATTTGGCAGGAATCTAACAATCTTGCTCAAGGGCACTAGGGGCAAGGTATTTCCATACATAGGGGGGGGGGGATCAAACTGTGGGTAAACAACCTCCCCTCAACACTTGAACCCCCGCACACCTGAAACTAACCTCAATGTTTCCCCACGGCCTCCTTCTCTCTCCTCCCCTTACCTCTTTCTCTCTCGCTCCAGCGAACTCTCGCTCTCCCAACTCCCAGATGAGCGACTTTCAAAGCGGTGGAACCAACTGTAGACACGCCATGACCTCCCCTCTCTCTCTCTCTCTCTCTCTCTCTGTCCGTCTCTCTCTCTCTCTCTCTCTCTCTCAGACCAGTGCCCGGGCTGCCCTCCTCCCTCCTCCACCCGAGGAGCAGACAGAGACAACCCCTTCCCGCCTCCATGCCTGGCACCCTGCCAGACCCCGCCATGCAAGGGGCATCTGCTCAGCACCTGCCTGTAAGTCTCAGAGATAGGGCTTAGTGCCCCCAACTCACACACACACACGCACACGGGCACACGCACACACGCACACGTGAACACACACACACACACACACGTGAACACACGCACACACACGTGAACACACGCACACACGTGAACACACACACACACACACACACACAGACGCACACACACACACACACACACACACACACAGATGCACACAAACACACACACACACACACATACACGTGAACACATACACACACACACACACACACCCGTGAACACACGCACACACACACGTGAACACACACACACACACGTGAACACACGCACACACAGACGCACACGAACACACACACGCACACGCATGTGCACACACGCACACACACACACACACACACACACACACACACCTCAGCTCACATTTATACATATATGTACACATATATGCATACAAACACCAACAAACATACACACACACACACACATCTAGCACTGTACATCAATTACATACACACACATGCAGGCACACACACACACACACACACACAAAAGTAGGCACGGACACACACACACACACGGGCAGGCACGTGCACGCAAACACAGACTGCGCACGTCGGATTTATAGATCTAGGTGCAAGCCAAGCAAACGCAGAGCAGCGTCGATCACGTTCCTGTTTGCCAGCAAAAAAAGTCCCATTATTCTCTTCAACATTCAGGAAAGAAAAACCTCCCCCCGGTGTTGAAGGGTCTGCTCTGTGTTGGAAGAACCTCTGTGGTCCAATCCCATCGCAGGATAACCTCAACGTGTTCTCTCTTTTCTCTCTTTCCTCTGGTGGGGGGGGGGGTGGGGGGCGCGGCGGGGTGGGGGGGTGCGGGTGGTTCAGATGGAGAGGCAGATGTCCAGCATGTTGGGCCTAGCGGGACACGGAAACAGAGCCCCCTGCTCCTCGCCCCAGGTAAATGGGACCCCAGTCCTCCTCCTCTGTGATGTGTACTTCTCACTTTCTGTTGGGAAAAATAACACAAAAACGAGGACCTGCCAAGAGGTCATGTGTGCGTGTCTAGACGTTGACTCGTGTGTCAGCGGGGGTGGGGCGTCTGGGGGGCAGAGGCGTTCACTCAGAGGCCCGGGGGTTGAATCACGTCTCCAGACCCCCAGTCTGTGGGTTAGGAGGAGGAGTGTGTTTGCTCCATGTTTGCTACCCGTTTTAGAACTAGAGAATTAGAGGTCAGTCTAATTGTATTCACTCATAGGAAAAGTGAATGCTGCAGGTGAGCGTCGTTATGCTGCAGTGAACTGGTCCCTGCCTAGTTTTGTCTTGGTGTTTTGCACCCAGAATGCACTGGGGTAAAGGCTTGTGTCCTCTTTGCTAACCTTGAACGAGGAGAACGCTGGAATGCTTTAAAAGGTCTCAGGTCTCTCTGAGGTTTTGGGTCTTGATTAAGTCGTAAAATAGGTAAGACTCAACCGCACTGCATGTAAAGCCACACTTCACGTGTAGACAACACACACACAACACTAACACACATACACACACACACACGCACACACTCACACTGCCCCATTCTGCCTCTGGCTAATCTTATTCTGCTCCAATCAGAATAGAAAGGAAGCAGTATGTAACTCTACCCTTAGACACACACACACACACGGCCACACGGCCAAATACACACACACACACAGACGGCCACACGGCCACACGGCCACACACACACACACACACACGCACACACACACACACACACACACACACACACACTGATGCAGATAAAATGTCCCAACCTACATAGAATTCTCTACACGTGTCCATGTGTATAGTATAAATAGTTGGAAACATGCAAGAAATCCAACACATGGAACCTGTGATGCTGTCTTTATGTATGGAACACACATAGGCGCCCGCATGTGCACACAAACGCGCTCGCACACACACACACACACCTGCACACACACACACACACACACACACACAGGATATGACATCATGTACTGGCCTGGTATGTCGGATAGCGACCAAAAAGGTGTATCAGGTTTCAGAGCCTTGGATCGTCTGTTCAAATCTGAGCTTCTTCCACAAACAGACACATATACCCAGACAGACGGACGGACCGCTAGCCAACCGCCAAGCCAGACAGACGGACAGGCAGACTTAGAGACAGAAGGATAGAGTGGGCTGCACCGGAGATAACGCTCTGCATAATCTTGTCTATTCACTTCTCTTTTGTTGTATTCTATTCTATTCTATTCTGTTTGCATCATCCTCTAGTGACAGCTAGTTTGCTGTTGTTGTTGTTGTTGTTGTTGTTGTTAATGTGGATGGTTGTATGCGTTACTTGTGTCTTGAACTTCTGAATGAAACCAATAACTTGCCGATGAGTCATAAGTATCTACCGCTCAGACCCACCATAGACACCCTATTATTGGTGCTAGCGATGGTGAAAACACATTGCAGCTCTTATGGACTACATGTCTTCACACTGCGACGCCCCTTTCTCCCTCCTTCTTCTCTCACACACACACACACGCGCACACACACACACACACACACACACACACGCACACACATGCACACACGCACAGTGAAAATATCAATGCGGTGTGTCATCCAGCCTCCGGAGAAATCGTGTGATGTAATCATAGGCCGTTGTGTCAAGGTGTGTGTAGTAAACACGAGTGGAACGCACATGCCCTATCCTGTCTAGTTAACGTCTGTGTTTGTGTAGTGTACGTTTTCATGAGAGTGTGTGTGTGTGTGTGTGTGTGTGTGTGTGTGTGTGTGTGTGTGTTCATGGGCGTGTGTGTGTGTGTGTGTGTGTGTGTTGTGCGTGAGTTTGAGTGACAAGCGGGTTGGTTGGTAGAACTGGCACAAGCGGAGGGGTGACCTCATTCTTGGCTTCATCCTTATACCGCCCCCCCCCAGCCCTCCCGCCCCCGCCCCCCTCCCCCTCCCCCATTTTTCCGCTGCTGAATGAATCAGAGTTTAAAAAAAATAAACTCGCTTAAAAGACGTTGTTGTCTAACAGGGAGAGATAGTATTTATATGGGAGGTGTAGGGTGTAGGGGTGATATCATGTTCCAAACATGACGTCTTTCTGTCTTCTGCTCTTCCTATTCACCCTCTTATTTGATCTCCCTCTCCCATCGCGCCTGCTCTCTCCCTCCTTCTCCCTCCCTCTCTCCTTTTCTCTTTTCTTTTTCTCTCTCTCTTTCTCTCTCTCTCTCTCTTTCACTCCCTCTCTTTCTCTTTCGCTCTCTCCCTCCCTCGCTCTCTCTCTCTTTCGCCACCGTCCCTCCCTCCCTCCCTCCCTCCCTCCCTCTCTTTCGCTCTCTTTCCGTTCTTCCCTCGCTCCTTTCCTCCCTCTCCCCTTTCCCTCCCTTGGCCCATTCCTTTTTCTCTTTTCATCTCTCTCCCCTCTCTCTCTCTCTCTCTCTCTCTCTCTCTCTCTCTCTCCCTCCCTCCCTCCCTCTCCCCCCTCCTCCTGTCAGTCCCGTGCTAAGTGTGGGAGAAAGGTGAGATGAGTTTTAATTTAGCTCCTTACAGTCTGTTTGGTCAGTTGATATGAGGGCATGATAAAGTGTGAAACCATCAAGCTCTGGAGCCCTCAAGCTGCCCATTGGCTCACATCGTCCCCTGGCCCCTCCGGTCCAACACTACTGTTGTCCTCACGGGCCCCTGAACAGAGTCACTAGAATTCATAGGATCTGGCCCTTATTAAGACTCTGCCACGGGAAAATACACTTGAGTATAGGGTTCATAAGAGGGAGATAGGAGGAATTTATTTTGATATATTAGTCGGGAACCAGAGGCACCAGAGGCACATTTCCTAGAGGTGTCATGGCAGGACGGCACAGGTGTCACCCATCCTACTAATGACGGGTCTGCTGCTTTTATCTACATGGACCGTGGTTCTTGTGTGTCATCCTCGTTTGTTAAGTCGACTACCTTGGTCGACTTTAAAGTAGACCCATAATTACTTTAATAAGCAACACCTGTGTCTGTCTCACGACCACGCCTCTGTGAAAAGAGTCTGGTCTGTAGATTGTTCCATAGAAGTGAGTGCGTGAGTGAGTGAGTGAGTGAGTGAGGAAGGGAATGAGTGAATGAATGAGTGATTGAGTGAGGGATTGAGTGAGATAGGGATTGAGCAAGTTACTAAGTAAGAGAGAGCGAGTGAGGGAATGAGTGAAACATTACCAAGAAAATAAACCAAACGCAAAGTTATTCTACTGTTTGTATATATAGTGACATCACCTGGCACCCTGTTCAAGGCAATCACACGCGCTAATCAGGGTGCTGTCCCTGTGTCCCAGGGTGCTATCCAATTTGTGATTGATCGCTTTTCGTGCATTCCAGTGGTTAAGCGTGACGTAAACTTGGTGAAAATTAGATTTTAAGCATGGGTGCAATGGAATGTTTCTGTGGATACTTCAACTGTATCCACTTCGTTCTACAAGCGTAAACCGCGGTGTAGCCTCACGCAGGACGGTTTAACCCACGCTCACACGCTGCAGTCTTGGAGGGTAGCGTGTCATTATCTTGTCCCTGAAATCAAATAAGAAATTATACCATAACCACTGAGGGGCAGTGGCAGGACCACAAACATGAGTCTTTGTCAACAGCTCTGGCAGAGAAAGTAGCCTAACCTACCACCTAATGTAGAATATCTTATCCCGATGTGGGTAAGAAGTTATGGTATAAATCCTCAGAAACACATGCACACAACCACGCATGCTCTTCTAATGCTACTAGTGATGGCATCATTGATGGGGCGCAGTAGCTCAGGAGGTTGAGCGGGTCGGCTCAAAGGTCGCTAGTTCGATCCCCGGCTTCCTCCTAGCTGAGCGTCGAGGTGTCCCTGAGCAAGGCACCTAAAACCTAACCGCTCCCGACGAGCTGGCTGTTGTCTGGCGTGGTTGACTCCACGGGTCGGTGTGTGAATGTGTACATGAATGGGTGAACGTCAGGCAATATTGTAAAGCGTTTTGGATAAAAAAAAAAACGCTATATAAATGCAGTCCATTTACCATCACTGATATCCTCGTCCACCTTTCATCCTCCACCTTGCAGAGAGGCAAACCGACGCTGAGCCACCACCACCACCACCCCAACCAGCCCCAGCATCACGGCATGACGCCCGTCGGTCACATGATGGACGTGATGTCCCAGCGGCAGCCGCAGATGCCCCCGCACCACCCGCACCACCACCACCTCCCCGCCGCGCCGCTCCCCTACCAGCCCCGTTGCCACGGCGCCCTGCCTCTGCAGCATCCCCTGGGCGCCGCGGGCACCGGCGGGCATCAGCTCCGCCAGCCGGGGAACGCCCCCCACAGCCAGCCCCACCACTCGCCGCTGTCCCACCTGCACCACGGCCCCCTGCCGCAGCACGGGTCCCCCCTCTCCATCGCGTCAGAGGTGGGTGTGGCGTGACAGCGCGTGAGCGTGAGCTGAGCGAGGCTGTGACTGGCTGTGATTGTTGTGCAGGTCGATGAGTGGCAGTTTATGAAATCGATGGAAATCGATTACCGGGTTTGTTTCTTTCTCGTCTGGGTTTCGCGGGACGGTTGTGTGCACGTACACAGTATGTGCGGGTCACATTGTTGGGCAAGGTGGTCAAGGTTGATGGTAACCCTGTCCACAGTCCACCCTCTGAAGGCCTCCCCCACCTTGAACCGGACGCCCGATCCGCAACCACTCCTGAATTACTGAAGGCATCTCCGTTCACTTTGAGTGGCTTTGGGTGAAAGTGTCGGCTAAATGACCAAAACAGTAGTAATGTCTTTGTCTGTCTGTCTGTTTGTTTGTTTGCATGTCCAGTGGCGTACTTAGCCCTTTGGGGGCTGTTGATGGGGGGGGGGGGGGGCGTAGCGCAGTTGCATGATTGCTTCGCAATCCGGAGAGAGAGACTGTCTGTATTTTGGAGGCCCCAAAAGGCCTCTATGGGGCCTTCTATGGGGCCTGGGGCTCCAGGCCAGTGCCTGGTTTGCCTAACAGTACGGTCCGCCCCTGTGTGTGTCTTCCTCCAGCTCTCCCCGGGGTCCCAGCAGCTGCATTCCCCCCAGCCGTGTCTGCCCCAGCATGCACTGCAGCAGAGCGGGGGCTGCGGCGGCGGCGGGGGTCGCAGGCGGCGGACCACAGAGCACGACCCCGACGAGCGGCGGCAGAAGTTCCTGGAGCGTAACCGGGCGGCGGCCACGCGCTGCCGGCAGAAGAGGAAGGTGTGGGTGTCGTCGCTGGAGAAGAAGGCGGAGGAGCTGACGCACACCAACCTGCAGTTACAGGTGAAGACGCACACACACACACACACACACACACACACACACACACACGCATGCATCTCTAGAGGTGCACACACAAACACACTTACACACATTACACAAACACACACACACACACACACACACACACACACACACACACACTAGAGGTTCACACACAAACACACATACACACACACACTAGAGGTGCACACACAAGCATATACACACACAAACACATCTACACACACACACACACACACACACACACACACACAGATACACACACACATACACAAACACACACAGACACAAACACAAACACAAACACACACACAGGTAGACATACACACACATACATTCATACACACACACACACATTCTCTACCCCTCTGTCTCTATCATGTGACATATCCCGTAATAACATCATGCATTTACTACGCATTTCCTCAGAACGAGGTGACATCACTGAGGTCAGAGGTGGGCCAGCTGAAGCAGATTCTCTTGACCCACAAGGACTGTCCCGTCACCACACACCAGAGAGAGACACAGGGTTATGCCAGTGAGTAACCCAGTACTCCAAGCCACCCCCCAACCCCCTCCCATGGTGCAGTCATTACCAATGCACACAACTGCAAACTTTGTTATGACCGACCTTTCTATTCACGAACATTGTCCATTATGGATCAGGTATACATAGTAATGGCAGATCCACTTTTGATAAAATAACGGAGTTATACTGCACCTTAAAGAGCATGACTGTAAACTATTTCAAGGGCCGATTAGGGACTAAAAAGTCATATATTTTTTTGTATTACGTCAAATGGACTGAATAGAATGCATTGCAACAATTGTTTATTTTTCCAGCTTGAAACAAAGAAACGAAACATGGAACTAATTGTATATTGTTGCCATCAGGCAACCCAAATATGTTGACATGGCCCATAACCAAAGAACTTGAACTGACTTGATCTGATGCAGCTATTAAAGCAATGTTTTGTAACACCTTGTGCAATAGATGACAAAGACACGCAACATGGACTGTGTATAATTCTGATTGCATGTCACATTGATGTACTGCTCTATATTTTTGTTGTATATTTTCCTGTACAGTTTTCATGTGTCAAAATAAAAACTACATATTTTTTTAAATTGAAGCAGTCATCGGTTTTATGCATTCGTCATTTTTCTTGTGTGATTAGAATTTGCTTGTCAAATATAAAAATGCTATTCATGGCAACACTAGGTGTATGCAAAAATCATTACTGATTTTCTCCCTCAACACCCACACCAATCAACACCACACCACCAACTATTGAATCACACAGAGGAATCAGGACTTCGATTGACAGCTCTCTCTGTGTCCAGATGCAGGGCTGAGCCCGGGAGGAAGTCCCGCCCTCGCATGTCCCGGCTCTCATCGCGGGGCCGTTCAGCACAACAGCATCTCCACCTCCTCCTCCACCACCACGGCTGGGGGGGACACGGGGCACGACCACCACCCCGGGCGCTAGCCTCCAGACGTCCATTTTGCAAAAAGGCCCCCGCCCGTTCCCCACCCCTTCTCTGTCCCTGCTCCCCAGCTCTGTTCCTTCTGATCCCCCCCCCCCCCCCCCAGCCATGTCCCCCCGGCCAGGTCCGCTCTGTGGTCCACACCCATGAACACATTGAACTGGGTTGATGATAACAGAGTCTAGATTATGTGTGCGAGAGGAGCCAAGAAAAACAGGGGGGGGGGGGGCGGGGGACAGGCGCGGAGGGGGGGCGGGGGTGGGACTTGGCTCTGCCACATCCGGAACCAAATCTGTTTTTCTTGCCTGTGACAAAAAGAAAATGGCCTGAGTTGTACTACTATTCCTGATCTGCTGCAATGGACACGTGGCAGTGGGGGTCGTATGTGCACTGAGGGAGATAGGTCTTTGATAGCGACAAAGCTAAGCTAAGCTTAGCTTGTTCTATGTGGACTGCATTGTATTTGGAAGCACAAAGCAAAAACTAGTAAGGCACTTTAACTTAGAATCTTTTTCTTGCTAATATCTTGCACTAATGTGTCCTAACAAGAAGAGAAATATCATGGTATTATGTAAACAAGTTATTGTGTTTTTTGTTTGTTTTTTCAAAGTATGGGCGCAATAATGCGTGAGCCTTTTTTTTAAAAACCCTGGGGCAAGCTATAGAAGAAACAAATTAAACTGTGTATATTGTATAAAAAAGTTATTTTTTTGTAGAGATGCCTTCATTCCCTGTAGCGTTTGTTTAAAACAACATTTTTAATAATGGATTGTACAGTGGCTCTTTGTGTCACTTTTATTTTATGGAAAGTTCCTATTTTCATTCAAACTGACCCAAGCTTAACTCCAGCTTGTGCCCTGAAATACCCTACACAGCTCTATTAAGGCTTCACTTTTTGTACTGTACAGACATGGACAATCAATTAAAATCACTTATTCTTGCTGTGCACTTGTGATATATTTCTAACTGACACAGCCGTTTGATACAGGGCATGACCTAAACTGTGATTAAACGATTTATTTAAGTCTCCAGTACTCACGCACTCTTAATTTGCCCCGTCAATCTCCTGGGAAATATGTTGATAACGTGTAAAATGGTCTTGTCTGCCATCTGCTGACTAGTTTTATTATTGTTTGGTTTCAGTACTTGGCAGGAACTGAAAAGTGGCCCACTGCTTACTTTATACTTATCTGGGTTAACTCAAGATACAATATGAACATGAAAGCAGCAAGTCATATAATACTTAAATCTAGGGACTTTATTTATCCATCTATAAGTTGAGTACAACAAACAAAACAAAACTGTTCTAAAGGCCTTGATGTCTGAAAGTACTTGGATTCCTGATCGTAGATCTCGTCTCCCGGCTGTTTTGGTAATACTGAGCATCAGGACTTTTATGTGTGTGGTGTGTGTGTGTGTGTGTGTGTGTGTGTGTGTGTGCCTGCGTGCGTGCGTGCGTGTGTGTGTGTGTGTGTGCCTGCGTGCGTGCATATGTGTGTGTGCCTGCGTGCGTGTGTGTGTGTGTGTGTGTGTGTGTGTGTGTGTGTGTGTGTGTGTGTGTGTGTGAAATATTGGAGGTTTACCCGGCCTACTCAAACAAAGAGCCTTTAATTATTCCCAGACACCATATTGTCATGTGCACACATCCACACACATGCACTCACCCACAAATACCGCCCCCCCCCCCGCCTCCCACACACACACATCTCTCCAAGTGAGTTTCCTGTTTTAGAGTGGGTGTCTTGTATACAGAATTTCTATAAAACTGTTCCACTTTATTTGATAAACATTAAATGTATTCCACGTTTTCCTATTTGTCACCTCTGCGGATCCATGTGATGAAAACTGTCTGTTATAGCTGAGAGTGCTACACTGAGAAAACAACCCTACTTTTCATCCCTGATCACTTAAACAACATTCCAGTCACATTGTTGGGTATCTTTACTTCATAATAAAAAATAGTACAAAGTAAAGTATAAAAGTACAAAAAACAACAATAAGAGTCCTGCCAACCAGCAGCCATCATTATGTATAATACAAAATCATATGAGGAGACATGAAGTCTTTGGTTTCAATACAAGCACCACAGTTGAAATCGGTTACCAAACACGCATAGTCACACTCTAGCTCTCACACAAAGCTCCCACATTTAGAAACAATATGCAGGTGCCAGGAAATGAAGTATGATGAATCGGGAAGGGGTAGGAAGGGGAAGTCAAACGGATTGACTTCCTGTGCTGTCAGGGGGAGGCTTAAGACTTTAAGAGCTGCCATAATAACAGGCCACTGGGATCGGCTCGCGCTCTAACGCACCAACCAAACCTAACGCATACCACACGTGCGGTTTCATTTTGCTCATTGCCAGAAAAAGACCATGTCCAACGCCGTTGGACACAGTCCACTGTCCTCTGTCAGACCGTGCATGTAATGCGTCCTGTGAAATAAAGACACGGGAAAATACCTCCAAAAACGTTGGAAAAACAATACATGCAACGTCCCACTTCCCAATGGCTTCACCACATGTCTCTCTCTGATCCAGTCCAGTGTTGCTCGGCCTGACTGCTGCAGAACTGTTCCACAGGGGGGAGGGGAGGGGGGAGGGGAGGGGGAGGGGGAGGGGGTAGGGGGGGAGGGGTTCTAGTCGGAGAACCTCTGCATGTCGCTGTCGCGGCGGGAGCTGTTGTCGAGGAAGCGGTCGCAGGGGAACTCGATGAGGTCGCCCTCCTCCAGGGGCCCGAGGCGCGGCGGCCGGCTGCACTGGTAGCTGGTGAAGTCCGCCGAGGCCGCCGCCGCCGCCGCCGCCGCCGCCGACACAGCCCCGCCGCCGCCGCCGCCGCCGCCCATCTCGTGGCGGTACGGCCGGCGGGACGTGTACATGTGCCTCACGTGCACCGCCGACTTCCTCCTCTGCCGCCGCCGCCGCAGCCGCCGCCCCAGCCACACGGCGCCCAGCGCCAGCAGCAGCGCCGCGTTCCCCGCCAGCGTCGCCGCGGTGATCAGGTGGAGGTCGGCCCAGCCCAGCACCCCCCAGCCGCCGCCGCCGCCGCCGCCGCCTCCGACCCCTCCCTCCAGGGGCGGGGTGACCACGCCGACGCAGTGGTCCCGGGGGGCCACCTGGCACACCGACCCCCCCACCACGCCTTCCACGCAGGCCATGTAGGTGACGTCCGGCGAGAGCTCCCGCAGGGTGATGGAGCGGGCCGCGCCGGGGGCGTACACGTAGCGGGGGAATCGGTCGGGCGTGCCGAAGCGGTCGTAGAGCACCCTGTAGTGGATCTCGGGCCCTCCACCGCCGCCGCCACCAACTCCAGCTCCGCCCCCGTACGCAGAGTAAGGGTGGTGGGGCCGGGTGGTCCAGCGGACGCGGGCCGTGGACGCGGTGATCTGGTCCAGCGACACGTTGGCGATGAAGCGGCGGTTGAACGCGCAGGGGTCGCCGACGAGGGGCAGCGGCTCGTCCTGGCCGGCTCTCAGGAGGTCGAACCTCTCCGCCGACCCGACGGGGGCGGCGGAAGAGGGGGCGGAAGGGGGCGGGGCCGGGGGGTCCGTGAGCAGGACGGGGGGTCCGGTGGTGGCGGTGGACGCGTCGGGGGGCGCGGGGGACGCTGTGGTCCGGGACTGGCCGCTCGACGGCCCGGGTCTCGGTTTCGTACGTTTCCGACCCGAGCGTGACCTCGGGCCGACGGGCGCCCTGCTGGGTTTCAGTCTGGGGGAGGAGGAGGAGCTTCGCGGGGGTGTCCCCTCCTCGGTGGCGCCTGGACCCCCTCGCTCTCCCGGGATTCCCTCCCTTTTCCTCTTCTCCCCCTCCCTCCTCAGCGCTCCTGCTGGAGAGGTGCTTGGGTTACCCCCGTCTGGCCCTCTGGCTCCCCGGTTCTCATGACCCTCTGCGCCTCGCCTCCTCTCGCCCCCCTCCGCCGCCGCCCTCGCATCAACCGCCTCTCCCCTCCCCCTGTCTCCCACTTGCCTCTCCAGGACCTCCCCACCCCTGCTCTCCTCGGGCCTCGCTCGGGTCTCGCATATGTGGGTCCAGTTCCCCAGGGACAGCAGCTGGGAGCTGTTTACATAGTCCAGATATTTCCCCTTTAGGGTCGCCGGCTGACCGCACTGAATAAACACAGTCAATAATTTGCCGCGGGAATGCGCCGACGTGATCCACCGCTTGAGCTCCTCGAGGCGGCAGTCGCACGTCCAGTTGTTGCCATGGAGATCCAGGTCGTAGAGCACGCTGTTGAGGGCGAAGCTTCCCCCCGACAGGCTGGTGAGCCGGTTGTCCTTCAGCTTCAGCACGCGGAGGTGTTTGAGACGAGAGAAGGCCAACGCGTCCACGTTAGAAATCCTATTGCCGCTGAAGTCCAGTTCCTCTATGCGCTCCAGGGAGTCGAGGAGGCCGGCGGGGATTTCCACCAGCTCGTTGCCATCCATCAGGAACTCTCTGAGGCCCGTCAGTCCCCTCAGAGCCCCCCCGTCCAGACGGGAAATCCGGTTGTTGCTGAGGGAGAGTTTGGACAGCTTCTTCAGGTTCTGGAAGACGTGGTTCCCAACGTGTTGGATTTCGTTCTCAGAGAGCAGCAGCGTTGACAAAGCCCGCAGCTGGGAGAAAACGAACACATTGCGCAGGGACGACTGCTTGTTGTGCGCGAGGTTTAAAAAGCGCAATTTGGAGAGTTTAGAAAATGCGTTTCTGTGGATGTGCTGCAGCTGGTTGTATTCTAGATGCAGATAGTGCAGATTAGTCAAACTCGCAAAAACAGAGTCTTGCAGCAGTGCTAGTGAGTTGCCATCCAAGCGCAGTTTAACGAGGCTGTTCAAGTGGGCGAAGAGCTCTGTGGTTATTGTCTCGATACCATTATTATTGGTGTACAAAATGGTTAACTTCTTCAAGGGCCTTAACGTCTCAGGGGCTATTGTTGACAGGGAATTATGTCCCAAGTACAGCTCCTCTAGTTTGGAAAATGAGTCAAACGCTCTCGGGTGAACGGCTTGTATCTGATTGAACTGCATGTTTAATCGCACGAGGTTACTGTACCCTTTGAAGTCCAGCGCGGAGATGTTAGTGATGAAGTTTCCCCCGAGGCTGATGACCAGCACCTCCTCGGGAACTCCCGGGGTGACTCGGGGAACGGCGCGCAGTCCCCGGTTGGTGCACAAAAGGTGTTGCGCATGTTGACAGTCGCAGCGGTTCGGGCACGCGCTCCGGTCACCCTCGCCGCCGACAAGTGAGGCCGAGATCAGACCCCCGAAAGACAACAGCAGAACGCATGCTGTTACCCCCACAAGAGTACAGCGGGTATCCATTCCCACGGCGTGTCCCTGGTCTCCTGTGACATGAGCTTGGTTTTCCTAGTTGCTCAGGTGCAATCACTGATCCTCTTTTCAGTGCCACTGGAGGATGTCAGGCGCGCGTCCATTATAGCGTCCAATGTATCGATGTTATACAAGTGTCGGTTTCCTGTGTGGAGTTGTTGTGTTAATTTATGCTGTGCACTCCTCCGAAGCCGTTTTAAAGAAATGCTCACCTCCCCTACGAACCGCCATCCCCCAAGTGGTCATCTGCTGCAAATTACATATCCGTTACACACACACACACACACACACACACACACACACACACACACACACACACACACACACACACACACACACACACGCACACGCGCGCGAACACACATACAGACATAAAGTTAAGGCTTTCTGCACACTCGCATAAGCAACAGAGAGAGAGAGAGAGAGAGAGAGAGAGCGACCCTCCCTTGCAATTCCAGGTTGTTGCCAAAACCAGATGTGGCCCACTTTTATACACAGCCTATACGAAATCCATTTAAAAGTAACTCAGTTCCGATTAAGAAATAAAAAAACACAGTAGGCGTAGGCCTATACGGTATGGGGTCGGGCCGGCGTTAATAGATTTGCTAATCCGAGTTTTCTTTTTTTTACGCGCTCCACAGTCGCCGGGTGTCTTATCTGGATGCGATCTTGGATATGGACAAAACAGACGGCATTATTTCCTTCCCACGCGGGTCCCTGGGGGACCCCAAACTTCACGTGTTCTCTCCTGCAGATGCGCGCCTGCAGCATTACGACGTTGAGGGCTGGCAAATGGCTTTTCCATGTTTCCCTGTTTGAATATTCACTTTAAGTTCCACCCTTTCCACAAATATGTCTGCGCACCGTGAAGATACGAATAGCCCATTCACTTTCTCTCTCACACACGGGCCCCAATTGTATTTATTAGAGCCACAATGGCAACATAATTATCAACATGCTGAACTCTAACCGTCTTTCATTAGCACGCGTCGTTTCTTGGAGACGGTCGTCGATGACAATGAACAAAGCGCACATGGTTCCCATTTCGACAAGAGGAATTCAGATCGTGATGAGTGCGTGTGTGTGCGCGTGTTTGTGTTAAAACTACCAAAGCAAAGTGCCAGATAATGGTAAAAAAAAAAATCGAATGTGTATGTGTGTGTGTGTGTGTGTGTGTGTGTGTGTGTGTGTGTTAAGACTACTGAAGCAAAGTGCCAGATGAAAATCTCCTCCTGAACGTGGGAGGAATAAATGCATCTAATGTATATTCTGCACAAACGATTTCAGGTTGCATGTGCGCATGTGCGTTTAATGCGCAAAGGCATTAAATGTGAATTCCAGGACATCTGAATATTTATCAGACTTGACACAGTCCTTACAGCTCACATGCATGCATGCGCACACAGACGTATCCTGGCAGAGACGAGGGATGTGGTGTGTTCCACCGCTGTGCATGAGGAACTCTGTCCAGACAGGACTGTCAAAGGGGCCAACGTCACAGACCGCTGTGATGGTGATGCTTCTCTATAGTCCAGGCATTAACCTCGCCGTAATCACTTCATCGTTTGGCTTAAAGGGACGTATGGCGTTCTGTGGGAGTGCCGATGTGATAGTATGTGATATGTAGCTCCCTAGGGACATCCCCCCCCCTCCCCCCGTCTCTGTCTTTCTCCCCTGTCTTCTTCTTGAAAAGGTCACTTCCTGCCTCACATCCCCCATCCACTCAGATCTCCCTCGCAACTTTCTTGACTTTCTGCTCTCATCCTCTATCCATCTCTCCTTTTCGTTATCTCAGTCCACTGTCATGTCGCGCGCGCACACACACACACACACACACACACACATACACACACACACACACACACACACACACAGCGAGGAGGGGAGTCACCAAGCTCAGGCAGGCTTTAGGTCTAAAGACATGACTGGGCCTTCTTCTCTTCAGGAAATGTTTGTTTTCACCCCTCTGGGTGATTTGAGGAGTCTGGTGAGCATTACTGTTAGAGAGAGAAAAGAGGAGAACGATACTCCAGTAAAGCAAAGAAGATCCTGGGTGTCTTTTGACTACTTTCGGACATTTATTTTTTTATAATCTTAGATGTCCTCATTATCCACGTTCCCAGAAGCAACCTCAGAACGCAAGGATGGCCTCATTGGCTGTATCCTGGAGAGGATTGTGGAACTCGCTCCCCAGCCACCAGGCCTCGCTCCCCATAGATACCTAGCCGCGCTCCCCGGCTAGTGACTACCCAGTCCTACTCCACTGCTACCCAGCCCCACACCCCAGCGACAAAGACCCACTCCCCGGCTGCCCAGCCTTGCCCCCAGGCTACCAAGCCCTACTCTCCACTCCCCTGCCCAGCACGCTCCCCCCAGCCTCGCTCCAAAGTTTCCCAGCCTCGCTCCCAGGCTACCTGGCCTCGCTCCCAGGCTACCCGGCCTGGCTCCCAGGCTACCCAGCCTCACTCCCAAGTTACCAGCGATACAGTGGAGGTTCCATTGCTGCACAGGGTTGCTTTAACAATCCTGCCACAACCCCTCACTACAGGTTTTGGCTTAGTGTCGTTAGTGTTATGTGTTGCTGTGTTAATTAGTAAATCTGTTTACCTGTTGTTCTATGCATTTAAGATCCCTAGTTTCCATCCCAGTTTGTCGGTTCATTGTAGCCAACATGGTCTATGTTTGCGCTAAGTAAAGCTTAATTTGCACCTCTAAACTCTGCCTTTGGGTTCACCTCCCTGTGCAAGCCGTGACACTAATCAATTCTGGCGATTAAATAAGCTTGCATGTGTGTGGTTCTGACTAAAGTTTGGACGTTTTAACCACGGCCTGCTTCTTCAAGAAGATTTGTCTCGCAGCTAAACAGTTTGCGCAACCTTCCGAGAAACGTCAACAGTAACAACATATCATTGTAATTTCAGCAAGCAAAAACAAACCCTTAAGGACCAAGACTGAATAACAAGGTCAGGGGTATTCATGCAGAGGCAAGGAGAAGGGGCTTCCCACTGATGGCCTGTTGGTAGACATCGGTCATGGATGTACAGCCAGGGGGTTAAGATATATATATATATAGAGCCACAGTCAGGTCTCTGATCCCGGTCATGTGGTGCTGGTGCTTGGGCTATAAGGGCTGACTTTAAGGGGTTGGGGAAAAGAGTTTGAGATAGGATCAGGGTTGCCAACTTTGGGATTTTGGCTGGCGTGAGACTCTGTAAAATCTTATAATGCTTACATTATAACAGGGTCATAGTTTATTCAGGGTCATATTCATAGTTTACCCCCTAGACATAGTTTTCAGCAGATCAACTGGGACGTTGTAGGGAGATGTCTTAAACTCCTCCCCTTTCGTTAGAAACAATACGATGTGGTCTGGTCTAGTCTAGTCAAGTCATCAACAGAAATTTAACGGGAGTTTTTTGTTTTTTTTGGCATGACATTTGTTGCATGTGCGTGAGAGAGTGAGATTGATGCTGAAAGCCTGAGTGTCATGCCAGATGCGTGAGAGTTGGCAACCTTGTAGGATGGATGGAAGATATTCTTGGTAGAGGATGAGCATGATGGATAGACGCAACGAAAGATGGAGAGAGACAGTAAAGCTGTAGTTAATCACACATAATTAAAGAGGTCCCGGGGATCTGTACTGTGTGATGAGTGTGTGTGTGGGTGTGTAT
>NC_140290.1:12257140-12279640 GCF_964030765.1 Micromesistius poutassou | reverse complement strand
TCACATGTCGTTACTAGCACTGAAACGCCGCTTTCGATAGAATTATTAATGAAACTTTAAACGACAGATATCCAGTCCTCCTGTGAAGCGTTTTTTTTTAGACCAGTTTCGTCTACTTTGTCTTGGGTGGTGGTTATGCTCGGCGTTAAGCAAAACGTAGTGGTGCTATCAATAGGCTTTCGCTCTCTGGGCTGAAGTTTGAAGTGCGGTGTTGGCAGCTCGCGATACAGACCTACTCCTCTGCTCCACACACACCTGTGCTGGCCCTCAATGCATTGCTCAGCCTTCTGTTGGTGCTATTGGAGTAGCCTACTTGGTCCAACATTCGTGCGTCCAGGTGTGGAGGAAAACGCAATGTTATTTATTAATTGATCGTTATTAGTTACGTATCCCCATACATACACAGATACATACACATACACATTGACATACACTCACACGCACACTCACTACACTGTGCCATTTATAGAGATATGGCAAAGTGTAAAGAGGTTATCCGCTGGTATTCCCTTCCTTTCTCCACTGGGCGAGCATCGTCTATGGCTATGGATTTGAGTGACAGCCTGGTGATGGTGCTTACCTCTCCGCCACAGGTAGGACCCACGTCGTCTAACGTTACAAGTTCCGATAGGTCATATTGGAAGGTCGTGTTTTTTTTTTTTTTTTTTAACACATAAATTATAGATAGGCCTAGGATATCTGCATACTCACTAATTCAAAAACGGAAAAACCCTGTAATCCCTCTGACACACCCATTTCAAGCTGTCTAATACGTGGCTCATCTGCTAAGCCTTTAGCCTTTTTTTTTTTTTTTTTTGCGGCATTGCAAAAAAAAAAACACTGCTCTGTTTTGAAATCACAACTTGTAGTCTATTTCATGTGATGCCTGCCGTTGAAACCCAATCACAACCTTTAGGGTGTGTGTGGGGGGGGATGTTTCATTTGCTATTAATAATGTCATGTTTGATGGCTTCAGATTTTCAAGCCTATAAACAAGCGAATCTTCCACCCGTCTTTGCTTGTGGTTTAGTCTCCATGGAAACTCCTGTTGGCGCGCTGGTGTTCCATGCCTGAGCTCCAGTGCAATAGAAAACCATTGCTTTTGTGGTCCTTCTTTTGAGAACGACAATGTCAAGAAAGAATATGCGGGCATGCTAATTAGTTTTTCTATTATCTCCATTTCTCAGGTCTCAGGCCAGTCTAATGCAGTGTAGCCTGGCCGGCTTGGTTCAGATTTCATGAGGTCATATGAGGGGAGGCGTAGCACACTGATCTATGGCTCGTCATTAACGATGGTGTTCAGTGATGGATGTTTCAGACCTTGTTGTCTATTTACAGAGCCTCCTATTTTTTATATGTATATATTGGCAGATCCTCAAGAGTATTTCACATCATAATTCTACAGTGGAAGCTTTACCGGAAGATTTGGGAGTTTTGTTTTTGGAGATACAATCGGCCTGTCTACTGTGATTTAATGTTGACCCTGTTGGGCTGTAATGGGAGATATGAGATACGTGCAGACAATAGGATTGTGTTTGTGTGTGTTGGCATGGGGCCACACCGTCCCTGGAACCTGACAGTCCCTCAGGCTTTCAGCAGTATTGTCTTGGAATCATGGAAACTGCTAATGGACAGAAAATACTCCAATTAGAGAACTGTGTGTGTGTGTGTGTGTGTGTGTGTGTGTGTGTGTGTGTGTGTGTGTGTGTGTGTGTGTGTGTGTGTGTGGCTGTCAGCACATGTGTTGCTATAGCGCTGAACCTGGGAATATGTAGTAATTCATCAGATTATATCATGCCGTACTGTACAAAGTTGCTACTGGTCTGTAGCATCTGGCTGGGGAGTCGGGACAGCAGCTTACAACATCTGATAAGCCTTTTAAAAGCAGTGTTACCATAAGCTGTTTAAATGGCGTTTATGGGATGGTTAACGACACGTTACAGGGTAGAGTGCTGGCTATGTGTCGACGCCAAGCTAGATGCCTCACGTCTTACTGGCTCCTCTCCACTGTATCTGGATCGTTTGCGCTTTAACCACTGAAAAAACAATTCACACAGTAATGTGAATGCATGTTGTCAAGCGCCGAGGCTGGGGAAAAAGCTGTGAGAGGGAGAAATCTGTCTCCGCTAATTAAAGCTCTTTGAGGAGACGATCTGAAAAGCGAGACCACTTGTTGTGTCCAAGAGCGGCGTGTTCCCAGGAGGGGGCTTTCAGTCCGCTTGCCAGCTTCAGTGGAGGAAAAATCTCTCGTACGGTACCACCGCGCCAATTTCCTGAAACGCTAGATTTTGGTGGCACAACGGGGGGAGAGATTGATGCACGGCCCGCATACCGATACTGTGGTGTTTGGTTCATCTGACCAGATGACTAAAATACCAGTCGCGGATTAGGTAATATGAGTTTCCTTATTTGACGTATTTTGACATTTTGTTCTTCAACAATTGTTTTTTTGAGTCGCAGAAGACTATACTATATACTGCGTCAACATGGAGAAATGGTGTTTGCATAGCCTCCATATAGTATAAGTATATTTATATGTCCATCCATTGAAACCCCTCAAGTCATTGTTGTTCAGTAAAAGTAATGGGTAAAGACTGGAGTGGTTCTCTATGGAGCCACTGTGTATGACTCTGATACAACAGGTGGGAAAAGTAGACTTACGATGCATCCTCAGCGGTATCTCAGGAGCAGCATGTGCCGTTAAATTGTAGTAACACATCTTTCACATCAATAACACATCACAACTTTTTTTCTTTGCCCAGCGGTGCTGTGGTATGAGGAAGTGGGATAGCATTTGGCCAGCCACACACAGTCTCGGCCCCTAACTTGTTGGTTTCCTCATAGAATGCCCAACATTGCTGTGTCCCTGCTTTGCAAACCCCTGTCTTTTGCATGACAATACGTCGCAAATGTAAATCTTAATTTCTTACACATTTTCCTAATCCTTGGGAAAAATGAACACATTTGTAGGATTTATATGGCTATATACATGACCTTTGACCATCTCCTTGTTCCTGATCTCACTGCTGAATAAGAAGAAAATAACTAAACTAGTGCTGAAAAACACCATCCCCCCCTTATGTCATCCTAGTTTTTTTCCGACGTTGAAACTTGCATTCCTTTATTTTTACAATCGCCTTGATGACTTTGACTAAGGCCAACATTACCTCCATTCCATCTTGGCATGTCCTTCACAAGGTGTAGCTCCATTAATGATTGACTCATGTGTTACATAAGAACCCCAAGCCGTCGCCACCTGACAGTCTTCTAGTCTTACACCCAGGGCTAGTGTTGGTGTCAGTGGCCGGGGCGATGCTACGGTGCTGGCTCGGTTCGGGGTAAGTAGGGCACGCTTGGGGAGATGTTCTAGGGAAAGCGGCAGGCTTCTGTCCCATTTCGAAGGGGATATTTACAGTGTGCCATGTAAGTAGGCCTAGGCTTTATGAAGAAAGTCAACAGTCTTTATCTGCGCCTCAACCTTCTTATCGGGATGAAGTGATCTAAACTACTCGCACGCGAGTAGTTTAGGTTTAAAGGTTAAGAGAACAACAATGTAGGCGTCTTTTCTTAATCCGTATGTTATTGTCTGAAATTGGTACACTTGTGTTAATGAAGGCTTGCAAGTATTTGATGATGGAAGAAAGGGTGTTTTCATAAAGTGATACTCGGTAGTACCAGCCACTGTTTATTCAAGAGGGATGTTATCAGCAGGGTATTTAGTGAGTGATATAAGATACGATGCTGGAACAATGTGTCTGTTATTTTACCACGTGTGCCTGTGGTTCAGTGTTGTCAAGAGCACATTAACCTGAGAAGTGCATTGCATTTTTTTACACAGCGGGGACCTGACAATCCTATGAACATGGTTACAACAAGTGCTCCGTTTTATATTTAGAAGTCGGTGTTGTTAATATTTTATATAGATGTTACTACTAGACGTAGAAATAAGAATAGACCTAGAGTATAAGAGTTACAGAGTTCACAAAGCGTTCAAACCTTGAAACCCCAATGGAGTATAAACAGTATACAGTAGTAAGAACCATAACCAAGGCTTGTCTTTCTTCTTTATGCTGCAATACTGATACAGTGGTGTGTTTTGACTGTTACTACCCAGAGTGCCTCGTTGCGAGGGTTTTTTCGACGCAAAGTGCCGACCACATTCTTTCCTTTGATGACTCACGTACTGGGCATGTTACTGGCTTTTAGTCAGCCATCAGGGAACTAGCACATGAACACACACACACACACACACACACACACACACACACACACACACACACACACACACACACACACACACACACACACACACACACACACACACACACACACACAACCCCCTGCCACCACACACGGAAAGACAGAACCCCACCACACACACACACTCATAGCCAGACAGAATAGTGAAACTAAATTAAAAAGTTGTCACTAGTGGCCTAATTCATGCACATGACCACATACATATACACATATGCACACACTGTGTGTTTGGACACTGAAGCATTCACGGTGGCAGTGGCATTTTCTAACTGTAATGGAGGGAGTGGCTCGTGAACACGAAACAGCCAGACCCGCAGCTTGCAGATCAACACATGCACACTCAGCCTGCATCAGATCATGCTCAAACACGACATTTATGAAAACAAGGGGAAGGGTGGGCTGGCTGTTGCACCACAGCTACTGGAAGTGTGAATGACGCATTTCTTCCTACTTTTTAGATGCTTGGGTTCTTGATGGAGTCGCCTTTTCTCCATCTTCATTCTCTTGTAATGTCATTGCAAGCTCAAGAGGATTGTATCATGCACAATGTAGTGCACTGATGTGTTGTCGGTTGTTGTTTGTCTGCAAAACAAAAAGAAAAGCACAACACATCCGGATGCACAGCATCATGTCATGTGTGTACACATAAATAAAACTTTTAAATGATAATTACATTTTCTTATTTTCCTTTCATTTTATTTATACGATTTATTTATACCCTTTAAGACTGATCATGATCTATGACGCGTCGCAATGTTCTAATTTTAGCACCAGACTCAACTGATAGGACTTTATCAATACAGTCTATCGCAGTTTCCCACAACGTACCAACATGGTGATATCATGGTATCAAAGGGTAACCCTGCATCGTGACTGTGTGCATATACACAACCACAACCTCCCAACACTCTTATCAGCTGGGGATGTGTGATCTCATTCCTGTCAAGAATCACGCGACTATGATTCCACCGATGTGTGTTTTCTCACCATGCCTTTTGTGGGTCTTGCATTTCATATATTTTCAGTGTGATTTCCTGTGTTAAAACTAACTTTCTTTTTCCTTGTCTTTAACCTTTGACCCTAGGACTTGTCGAGTCTTCCTTGAGATCAGGGTGATGCAGAAGGCACCGCCCTCATTGTGATCTTAGTCAGCGACCCCACAGAAAAAACTGCAGACAAACGAAATGGCGTCGACATCGCCCACCCACAGTGACAGCAGCGGCTCGTCCAAACACGACGGCGAGCGCTCAAGTGCACAGGTCGGGTTTCTGCTGTTTAGAGATTAAGCAAAAAGTACCTTTTAAGATCAGCCCTTATTGGTTCAAAGGCCAAGACAGTCATAACCGAATGTGGACGTGTGTTTTTGTCTGTTTGAGTGTTCAAGAGGCTGTTTAAGTCTATTATCACGCTGATTCTTTTGGAATGGTTGGTTATACTTTTATAGTTTGTTATACCCCAAGTATAACAAAATAAAAGCTTGATATTTTCTTTCTTAAGATGTTATTGTGTTTATGCTTAAAGATTCACATCATCATGTAGTGCATGTCAAAACACAAGATACACCTGAAACCTGTCCCACTGCCTACACGCTAGTTTTGTTGTGTTTTGGTAAAAAAGTAAAAAGCAAGATCTTATAATGAAACCTCTAAAACTTCTCTCTTTCCCCTGCCTGGACTCCGCAGGACAGCTGGGAGATCGTGGAGGGCCTGAGGGGAGTGCCGGCCAACATTCAGGAGCCGGAGAGCCAGGAGGGCTACCTGCTCAAGAGACGGAAATGGCCCATGAAGGGATGGCACAAGGTGAGCGCCCGGAGAACGCTAGAACTATCACGCACCTAGCATCGCTGCGAGCGGCGTGAGCTTTGTGGTTATACAAACCTCCAAAAAGGTATTTGATTGACTGCTAGTGACAGGATGAGTGATAATCGTTGTTGATTCTCATGACTCATGTTTGCGCTCGTGAATATCAGCACACAAGGTGACGGTATTGAAGAACCTCCCAAAGGCTCAAAAGGTGTAATGTGTAAGATTATACGTGTTAAAAAATTTCAAAAATGAACTAGCTGGTTAGCAGCTAGCACAGCTATTGCCGGCCCTTTCTGTCTTGCAGTAGGACTTTGTACCTCAAGTGACGCTTGCCGTCGATGCGGCGTCCAGTCTGCCCTCAGTTCGACATGGGCGGATGAAGTAGAAGCCGTGCTGCCCAGAGGGCGTTTTCTAACCTCTTGTCAACCATGTCTGAGTACAAGGACGTCGGATCTCTTAAGTAGAGTGAGGAGGTGGGACCAAAGACCTTTGGGAGGGAGTGTGCGTTTCCTTGTTTGTTACGATAAGGCTGGACACCACAGCTTTCTGGTTATATGCCACCCCCATTTTGTGGAGGACTTATTTGACAGTTGTACCTTTTTAAAGGGATCCGTTTACATCGTGCATTGGGAGCAGGTGTTTGTTTCCATACACATTTGCTTTTGAAAACGTTATCTTTTCCAGGTTTGCTCCTGTAGTACGTTGTTCAGTGATAGTTTGTATGTTTGTGATTAATCTCTAAAGTATTCAGGTAAAAAATATCAGAAAACTTTCATGTTTCATCCTAACGTGTGCCTTTGTGTAACCATACATTTAAAAGGTTTCTTCAAAGAGGAACACAGAAATGTAGAGTGAGGTGTACAAAGCAACACGTTGCTATGGCAACGTGGCAACCAAAGCCAAATGTTCTCTACTGTAGGATCAAAACCAGGAACCTAACCAGTAGTGGACAAAAACAGCCAAGTATGAGTTGGGTACAATACTGTGCTTTTGGTTAATGCCCTAATTGTTCCCTCATGTTTTCAGAGGTACTTTGTTCTGGAGAAAGGCATTCTGAAGTATTCAAAGCGGGAAGCGGATGTAGGTATTTCCCCTGTGGGCTCCACATTATTCTAAACAAAACACACTAACGCACTCAGTCACTCGTTCACTCAGTCACACACGCAAAAACACATTGAAATGTACATGTACGCACATGGATTCTAATTAAATCTCTCTCTCTTGCACTCTCTGTCTCTGTCTTGTTCTCTATCTCTCTCACTCACTCACTCACTCACTCACTCTCCTACTCTCGGCCAGCTGAGGAAGGGAAAGCTGCACGGCTGCATCGACGCTGGTCTGTCCGTCATGACGATCAAGAAGAAGGCCATGTGCATCGACCTGGACACCGAGGACAACATCTATCACCTGAAGGTACACACACGCACAAACACGCATACATGCACATACATTATAATCCCGGTACATTACCTTGGATTAAGGCATCTGCTAAATGACAATCAGTCAATCAAATGGAATCATAGAATGGATTTATTTACGTCGATATGATTGGATGTGTGCGTGTGTGGGCGCGCCCAGGTGAAGTCCCCCGAGCTGTTTGAGGAGTGGGTGGGGAAGCTTCGCAACCACCGCGTGTTCCGTCAGAACGAGATCGCCATGTACCCCCACGAGAGGCACCTGTTCCACCCCCACACCTCGCCCTCAGCCTCCCTCAACGACTCCATGAGGAAGGTGAGCTACGTCATGAGGAGTATGACGAGGATGGCGGTAGTGAATAGCGCCGCAGTACAGTATGCTGGTCATAAAGCCGTGGGACTATGATATACATTGTTTTGTTGGAATAACTTAAGTTTCAGTAGCTCATGAATAGGAACACAGTTGTGGATGTAAGGTGTCACACAAACGAGTGTACAATAAAGTTGTTCAAACTAAACCTCCCTCCCTCCGTCTCTCCCACGCAGAGGGCCACGCTCACCAAGCAGGCGTCCGTCCACCAGGCCAAGCTCAGTGCCTGGCTCCACACCTCGGAGGACATGGAAAATTGCTGCAGAGGTTCGTGCTCTCTGACCCTCGGTGAACATGATGCATGCCTCATGCATGTTATATGCATGAGGGCCAAATGTTCCAATGGCGGTGTCGTGTGTGTGTGTGTGTGTGTGTGTGTGTGTGTGTGTGTGTGTGTGTGTGTGTGTGTGTGTGTGTGTGTGTGTGTGTGTGTGTGTGTGTGTGTGTGTGTGTGTGCACGAGATAGACTTGGAGGAGTGTGGGTCCTACCTGTTGGAACTCAACCTGCTGCTGAAGAGCATGGAGGTCCTCCACCGCACGTACTCCGCCCCAGCCATAAGTGCACTACAGGTACACACGTGCACGCACGCAACACACACACACACGCACAATACAACAAACAAATAACAGATAGTAAAGATCTGCTATATCATTTACCCAAGGCCTCGACGTATGACGTCCCAAAGAAGGAGAAACGTCCGAGAAGGTGGCGCTCCAAGAACAGCGGCAAGGACGGCAAAGCCTCCCTGCAGGTTAGTGGTGCACGGGGTCCTCGTTTAAACGCTCCCTCGGCCCCGATGGTGTACCCAGCGCCGTATTTCGCATATTTCTTTTCAAATCCCGCAACTCAGGGCCAGCATAATGCGGGACAATCCCGCACAAATTTCACTTTGTTGTCTGATAAATTTATAAGAACGCGACGGTGTGAATTCGGAGTCTTATTGACGTCACGTGACGAACCGTCTTCCGATTTCGGTGGTGCATGTCCTTTGTACAATCTTTGCTCTGGCGACAAACATGCACACACATGCGCGTGCAGGCACACAGAACCCATTCGCACTTGCTCCTTCTCGCGCTCTCCCTCTCAAAAGTTGTACACGACCCATGTGCTGTTCTTGGCAATTATTTCAATCGCTATGTGGAGCACTTAAGGGGGGAATTCCCCCCCCCCCCCCCCCCCCCATTTTGAAAAATGAAATTTAAGCCCTGTGTACCAGATGTGGATCGAGGGGAAGGCACCTGAATGTGTGTCATGATGAACCAGTGGGGTATTGATTATGGATGGATAGATAATTGTCTTGGCGCGCTCACTCTCTTCCCCCCTACAGGTCCCCAGCTGCATCTCCTCCAAAAACCCTCGCCTCCACGCCTCCAATCCCAACCTCTCCACCGCCGAGCCCATCTCACCCGACGCCTGCCCCGAGTCCCCAGACTCGCCTACCGACGCCAACCGGCTACAGGAGGACTTCTGCAGACTGGCCAACAACAGTGAGTGCCTACCACGGTTGGATTAGCTATGGCTAGTTGCGTGTTGGCCCCTATGGAGGTATCTGTACTTTGTCACTGCCAGTTTGGCAGTGACAGGCCTGCTACATAGGCGACATACAACCCTAGTGTCCAACAAAACGCAGATTTTGGTTCAAGATCGGTTGACCTAGGTCCGGTAATCTAGCTTTCCCTCTGCGGGGAAACCGGCTTACGTTACCCTGGCGTCTTTGTCTGGGAAACAATCGGCTTTCCTGTGTGCATGTAAAGGCATGCAAAACTCCCTCACCTTGATGCTCTGCTGTCTCTGCAGTCCACACCACGCTGAAGTCAGCCTTCAGCTCTCTGTCCATGGAAAGAGACCGTGTGAGGCACACCGTGGACCTGACCGCTCCTCAGACGCAACAGGTTTTAGGCCTCAAGACTGCCTTCTCCGGGGTAAGCCAGCAGCTGCTCAGGTGGTTTTTACTCTGGGTGGGTTTTTATACCAAACCCATGTAACACTGCTAAATGCAAACGCCACTTTCATTCCAGTTACCAAGTTCTAAAAATATCCTAAAATATACAAAAAAAATACTATAACTAAAAAAAATAAAAATACCACGTCAAAGCACCTCAACCTTTTCAAATAAACACTGTTTGAAGCGGTGGATGGGTTTTATCTGAAGGAAGTCTGAACAACAATGGATGGGTGTGGTGAAAAGCCTGTCACAGCGCAGGTTCTAATGGCCGTTTTTGCTCATCCAATCAGGACTGCCCAGACACGTCCCGCCCCCTCGTCCACCAGGCGTCCAACGACAGCAAAGCTTCCATCACGGATTCCATGTCAGAGTTCTTCGACGCACACGAGTACTTCCTCTCATCCTCTTCCTCGGAGAACGAGGTCAGATGTCACCCTCTGCATTACTAGAATTTCTTGGAACATTCATGGTGATTTATTTTTGGTCCGTCCACTAATCTTTTGAGTTCCATGTTATATATCCAGCTAAATAATCCCCGCTTCTAGGGCCTACTGAGATCTGCCTGCCTGCCAACAAATGTCCCCCCTATCTATGTTGTGGGGAAGCTTTGGGTGCCAGGCAATGGAGTTCACACGCTGACCTTTCTGTGATTGATTCGTTTCCCTGCAGGCGTCCGATGACGATTCCTACATCAGTGATGTCAGCGACAGTGTCTCCATGGATACCTACAGCAACGAGGGGGGCAACGAAAGGCAAACCTTAGGTGTGTGTGTGTGTGTGTGTTTTTAGTCTGTCTGTTAGCAGAAGCAGGTAGTCTCCTACCTGCTTCTAAATGGCATGTATTTGAAGTCTCTGTTGGTGTGTGCTTAAAGGCTCAGCTTCAGGCTTTTTCAACCTGCACCCTAGTTCCCCATCATTTTGAGTGTAAGTGTAACTTGTGCATACAACATATTTAAAAATGGTCCAGTATTGAGCAAGAGGGCTTCAGCCATTGCAGCTCTTCCTGGCTGCAACGACAAAGGTTGATACACCGGCTAATTATAATGTTTGAGCAATATTATACACAGAGTAGGTGTTCCCTGCTGCCGTGTCAGAGTCCTCCTGAGTGTGTGGTTGTGGCCCGGTTTATTCTGGATGCATTAATTACACAATGAACCACAGGTGTGCAGCCTCACCCAGCCCCGAAGTGTGATCAAGCTGACTCGGGCCACACGCTAGCAACGTACCACTTATGCCAAATTGAGGCGTTGGGGAGTAGCCCAAAATAAAAGAAACAGCCCTCGAATCCCATTGTCCCCACACTGCCCCAGTGTGACCCAACCTCCCCTCCCCCTCCATCCTGGAGACCCATGCCCTGGGCTGCTGCCTTGGCTGGTGTTCAAGAGGAAAAGTTGTATTTTACCATAGGGATCCTTACCATAATGTTGTCAGTCACTTATAATAATAATCTGAGCTTGTCAGTGGAAAAAAAACCGGCTCTTGAAGAGGAAGTACAGTGGCGGGGAGCTGTTGCCCCTGATGGTTACATTGCAGTTGAACACGGTTCTGCAATGGCTGAAGCGCTCTTGCTCAATGCTGGGCCAATTTCCAAAGAATGTTTTCGCCATTAGTCACTTTGACCAAGAATAAAAATAGGGTTAGGGTGGAAAAATCCCAGAGGTATCCTTTTAATGACTATATGGTAAAACAGATTGTGTGTGTGTCTGTGTGTCCGTTCGCATGTCTACTTGTAGTAATTTTTTAAGGCATCAAGATGTTGACATGATGACATTTATATGACGGAAGCTGTGTGTGTTTGTGTGTGCGTGTGTGTGTGTGTGTGTGTGTGTGTGTGTGTGTGTGTGTGTGTGTGTGTGTGTGTGTGTCAGTCAGTGTCATTTTTGTAATCATGCTCGCCCCTCCCTCCCTCCTTCCCAGGACCCCCGCCCTTAGACGGCGTGTACTCCACCACGGAGCCCCTGGTGCGTCGCCGCTCCACGCTGCCGGCGCCCAGCCCGGGCTGCGGCGGCGTGAGCGTGTGGAACATCCTGCGCAACAACATCGGCAAGGACCTGTCCAAGGTGGCCATGCCCGTGCAGCTCAACGAGCCAATCAACACGCTGCAGAGGCTCTGCGAGGAGCTGGAGTACAGCGAGCTGCTGGACACGGCCAGCCACACGCAGGACCCCCACCAGCGCATGGTACGTGTCCTCGTTCATGCCTTTCACTTCTTATTCCCTCATCTTTTTTCCTCTTAGTTGTTGTTTTTTAACACGTTGTTATTATTATTATGTATATATTTTTATTATTATACAACCCATTAGATTTTTCTCAACACAATTTTTTTTGGGAGGAAAACCAAGCCCTTAAACACCGTTTTAGATGAAAAGTGATATTGTGGGCGACTTTGTGATTATATGGACTGATCCTGATCCTGATCCTGATGATCCCGGCACGAGCCTTGACTAGACTGTGCAACCATTCAGGATAAGATGTAAACATGGAATGTTTGGTCCTTTTGGGTGACAAGTTAAAGTCAACCAAACTGCTGGCTACACCCCACCACCACACCAGATTGGATGCATCTGTTTGATTGTGGGTGGAGAGACTAGCGCAAACAGTCATGCATTAGAAATAGCAATGTCAGGCTAGTTGGCTACAGCATTGAGGGGGGAATGTGATTTATATTCACTCCATTTTGGAAGAAAACTCGCAAACATGACCGATTGCTCCATACCCAAATCCCACCCTCTGCGTTGAGGGATTGAATGTACGACGAGCTTGCACTTCACCAGACATGGCTCAGCAGTAGGTCTCCCGGTTGTCTCCATGCAGGTGTACGTGGCCACGTTTGCGGTGTCTGCGTACGCGTCCAGCTACCACCGGGCGGGCAGCAAGCCCTTCAACCCCGTTCTGGGAGAGACCTACGAGTGCTCCAGGACCGACAAGGGCTTCCGCTTCATCGCTGAGCAGGTAGCGACTGGGACAGTGACGGGGACAGAGACTGGGACACGCTCGGGGATCATTCGTCATTTGGTCATTTTTTTTCGCGTTTACATTTCGACCCTCATCTGATCTTTTGAATAAACAGATCTCCATAATGCACTGTCCAATTTAGACTCTTTGATTGTTTTCATTTCCATTTCTGTCCTTTGTTCTTTTAATGAAAGTACATCTGCATATGAAAATCCAAATAACTCATGAATAAACATAAATAACATGAATATTACACTTTTTCCCCCTCCGTTGGGCAGGTGAGTCATCACCCACCTGTTTCCGCGTGTCACTGCGATTCAAAGAACTTCACCTTTCGCCAAGGTGAGCGACTGAGCCCAGTTTGTTAGGGACATGAACCCCCACCCACCCCCCTGAGTATGCGTGTGCGTTTGTGGCTACATTTTGTCGCTGTGCTCCGATGAACCATTTTCTCTCTTTGTATTTCTTTCCCACGTAGACATGCGGTGGAAGAACAAGTTCTGGGGGAAATCCATGGAGATAGTTCCCATGGGAACCACACATGTCACCCTACCTGCGTAGGTCTTCTCTGCTCACTGTATACTATTAGCATCTCATTTCACGCCTCTCTGCATATGGTCCACGTCGACACGTGGCAACCAACTGCATGTGTAAAATCGTCGTCAATACCCTACGCAATATAGGTCATGTTCCTGTATCACAGCCTCACAAGGCCTAAACGTGCGTGTGTGTGTGTGTCTCTCTTTCTGTGTGTGTCTCTTTCTGTGTGTATGGGTGTGGTTGTGTGCGTGTCTTTGTGTGTGTTTCTGTGTGTCGTCATGTGGGTGTGTCTTTCTGTGTGTCTGTCGTGTGTGTATGTGTGTGTGTGCGTGTGTGTGTGTGCGTGTGTCTTTCTGTCTGTGTGTGTGTGTGTGTGTGTGTGTGTGTGTGTGTGTGTGTGTGTGTGTGTGTGCTCTAGGTTCGGGGACCACTACGAGTGGAACAAAGTGACCTCTTGCATCCACAACATCCTGAGCGGTCAGCGGTGGATCGAGCACTACGGGGAGATGACCGTCCGCAACCTCAACAGCGACGGCTGCCAGTGCAAAGTCACCTTCGTCAAGGTCCGGAGACTCTGGCCTAATGCTTCACACGCCTGCACTATTCCTCTCACCGTTCAAGAGAACAGTGACACATTTTCACCTGAATGTACTCACTTTTGAACTGAACTTTTTTCTGAAACCTTGATGGCATACAAACGATACGGCAAAGCGCGGAGTATGCACCACTTCTCCTCCAGATGCATTGTTTGGTTGTGAAGATGTGCAATGGCGGCTGCTTAAACTTTCAACCAGTAATATGGCAGAGGGTCTCCCCTCCCCTTCATATGAAGCCTGCCAACACGCACGGCTGGCCAGCATTAACATTTGGCATGACCCGGTTAAATCATGGAGGATCGGATCACATTCTTGCGATGCGAAGTTCTGCTTCTAAGCAGGATGTATATATGTGTTTGGATATATTTTCCGAATTATTGAAGTAAGAACTTATTGGTTTCATAATCCCACACAAACTTTGTCTGTGTGTGCTTTGCGTGCATCCTCACTAGGCCCAAAATGTCTCTTTAAAGTATAACAACTCCCCCTTGTGGATAGATTGAACAACATATCTCTCAGAGCCAGCATCTTCATACTTCACTCATTATATTCAACGTAGTGCTGTCAAACGATTCAAATATTTAATTGTGATTAATCACATTAATGTCATAGTTAACTCGCAATTAATCACAATTAATCACATATTTGTATCTATTCTGATTTATTTTTGTCTCATTTTAATGCTCTTATGCTCTTAATGCTCACAACATGGAAAAGTGGATTGCTTGCTTTGTGCAAATGTTTTTTTTATTGAAAACAACATTGGCATATACTGTAGTGTTCAATTATATTTCAATGATATAGTATATATTATAATATATGTATATCTTATATACATATACGAGGGGGCGGAGAATTCGCATCAGCTGTTTGCGTGGCCATGTGGTATTTCATACTGGACGTGCCTCGATGATAGCTCAGTTCACAACGACAAAAGAAAACACACATCACTTTGGACTTTTTAAAAGTAAACTTTCCATTCAGAATCTAATGTCATCCATTTCCGCGGCTCTCAAGCCAAAACAAGTGTGTGCGGTGTGCTTGTTGTTTTGTTTCCGGTCTAGCTAGATCCGGTGTGGTGTTGTACTTTTTCTAATGTTACTAGTTGTTGCAGCAGCATGTGAAAAAAACGACCAAGTTTGCTAGGCCAAAAAGAAGTCATCTCGCGATAAATAAATTGACACCGTTAAAATAGGTTTGCGTTAACGCCGTTAATAACACGTTTAACTAATCGCACTAATATAATGATGTTTTTATAAAATCTCTTTTGAGTACCGACTCCTTTCTTGTACGTTCTACCTCTGATGCTCCGATGATGAGTTCTCCCTGACTTGCAGGCAAAGTCGTGGAGCTCGACAGTGAACGAGATCGAAGGCGTGGTGACGGACGCGGATGGGAGGGTCGTACACTCCATATTTGGCAAGTGGCATGACGGCCTCTACCAAGGTGACCCGCCCATGTCCACTTGCATCTGGAGAGCAAGTAAGTCACCCTCAGGACTCGGTAACAACAAACATATAATCCAAAATCAGGACCAAGTTCCTTAAAGTCGGGTTGGAGTCCCGACGTGGGTATCAGAGAGATACATGATCTGATAGATACTGTTGATCTGATACATGAACTTTAAAGGGTTTGAGACCCGAGTTCTGTCTGGGTTAGAGTCCTAGAATCCGGGTTGGAGTCCCAGAGAAAGGACCAAGTTCCTTTAGGTCGAGTTGGAGTCCCAAAACGTGGGTATACCAGAGAGACTGTTGATCTGATCTTAAATACATTGGCCTTTCTAAAATCCTTTTTTAACGTTGCCTTTATTTTCTATCTATTTTACTCTTTGTGTGTGTGTGTGTGTGTGTGTGTGTGTGTGTGCGTGCGCGCAGACCCCATGCCCCTGGCCCACGAGCAGTTCTACGGCTTCACCCAGTTTGCAGTGGAGCTGAACGAGCTGGACCCAGACCTGAGGGCCCTCCTGCCCCCCACGGACACCCGCTTCAGGCCTGACCAGAGGTCCGAACCCCATAACCCCCGCCTCACACACATCAATACCTCGCCGTGTATCCCTGGGACCATAGCGTCTACTTAACATAGAGTAATGAAATAAAAAACAAAATCTTTATGATTATAAATACATACAAGGGTTAAAATCAATCCACGGAAATATCAAATCAGACCGGGTCACCCAGGGATAGTGGGGATATTAAAGTGTTAAGGAAAGCGCGCAAAGTGAATTCGAGACGGGGGACGTTTATGTTGTGGGAATGATGACGATGTTTATAGCGTGGATTATATGTACCGACGTAGTGCACTTTCACACAATCGCATCCATTTTCTCTCTGTCTCTGTCTGTGTCTCTTTACCACTCTCTTGTTGTCTGTCTCTCTCTCTGTCTCTCTATATATCGCTGTGTCTCTGTCCGTCTCTCTCTGTCTCTATGTCTCTCTCCCGCAGGATGTTGGAGGAGGGTAACGTGGATGGTGCTGAGGAACAGAAGCAGCGTCTGGAGCAGCTGCAGCGAGAGAGGAGACAGGTTCTGCAGGACAACAACTTGACTCACAAGCCACGCTTCTTCAGGTTTGCAACCTTTTTTGTGAAAAGCTGCAAAAATGTTCCATTAACCGCATTTGGTTACTTCTGCTGGTTTGAAATTGCATTCTGTACATCTTGCCCAGGTGTTAAGGGCAGCTTAAGCAATGCATTTAGATCCTACAATTGTCTACCAAATTATACACCTCGGTAAACAAACACAGATTGATAGTTATGGGTCTGTGAATTCCCATATATAAAACACTGATGTTTGACTCAAAAGAGAAAAAGAGATTGTCTCAAAATCGATCCCCAAATGTTGATCAACACTTCACAAGTCAGTGTTAGATTTGAGAGTCTTGCTGTAACTTATACGTTTGCACACAGCGAAAAAAGTTAAAAAATGTAAAACTTGGATACATAAAGATGAATGTATTTGTACAAATCATTGCACATTCATTCAGTGGGCATGTTCTGCAAACGAATTTCGTCACATGTGGTTGTGTGGCGTACATGCAATGAGTCCGTGTTGAATATTTTGCTTTGTATTCTCTGTGAAATTGTTGATGTTGATCCAATTCACTCACAGAGAAAACTGCTGACAAACTGTGCTTTTCGGTGCTTGCTTTTCTGCTACAGAGTATTGTTTCTTGTGAACACAGATGACTCAGACGAAATTCGCTAGTAAAGAAAGCAAACAAACGCTGCCGGCAAACACGCAACCACACCCTCACATGCACCCTCCTTTTACCAAAATATGCATTGCTGTTTCCAGTGTTGGGGTAGTTACTCCAAAAAAGTTATTATTAATTAGTTATATATTAATTAGTTACTTATTATTAGTTACTTTTGTAAATTGTAAGGAGATTACTTTACTTGTTACTGTATTCGTAAAGTAACTTCACTACTTATTACTTTACTTTCAATAAGAAATATCAAAATAAAACAGAAATGCTCTTAGGCCGGGGGGGTGGGGGGAGTTGTTGACACCTCTATCTCCATTCCCCTCTCTCCTTCCCGCCAGCAGCTACGTCACTCAAATCGATCGCTATGGCAACGAGGCAAGCAGCACACACACAGGCAGCACGCATGCACTCACCACTTAAACAGATCAGAATTTTACACAGGCAAACACGGCTTGGGTAACGTAGGAACGCGCGTTCCTTTAGTCTAATAAAGTAGTGTAGTGTAGTTACCCAAAAAGTAATATCGTTACTGTAATCCGTTACTTTGTAACTCGTTAGCCCCAACACTGGCTGTTTGTGAAAATGTTCAAGGATGGTAAAATAAATGGTCAAATGAATAGTGAGGATGGATTCTGTTGGCCAAAAGATACAAGGCAGCATATAATTTTTATGTTATTTGGGACATAAATGGAAGTATTAAAGAGCAATTTAAGTCAACTTTAATCTGCAGTTCTAAAGAAGGGTGAGAGGCCTACTTAGTGGCCACACATTCTTCGGTACGGCAGGATGTGGGCACACGATGTGCATGTGCCAGAAAAATGCATTACAATGTATTTCCGCGTTTCTCTGTCATTCACAGAAAGTCAAAGGACGACACGTGGGTAACTGACAACACGTACTGGGAGCAGCGGCGAGACCCCGGTTTTGCCAAGATGGACTTCGCCCCTCTGTGGTGATGAAAGGGGAGGAGGGAGGGCGGGCTTCTGTCCTTCTTGTGCCCCATGCGTCGGGCATCTCCGTCCTCCGATGCACCGCCGAGCAGCAAGAACGCCCCGGACCAGTTGACCTGCTCCTGGAGGATGCTGACCTAGAACTGTCCTGGAGTCATGGTGACCGTGACCAATTATGGACTTCCTACTTTCCGTATATATATATATTTTTTTCTCTCTCGCTCTCTTCAGGACCAAAACTGAACAGTTTGTTGTTATGTTTATCCAGGATTTTAGGGTACGTTTGATCACCCTATATCTTTTTTTTCCCCACTCCATCGGAAGGTGTATTCTGAATTGGCAAGTGAGCTATTAGTGTTGCAAATGCATATAATGCATAGTCTCATTAAAACCATACACACACACATATCACAATTGTGCCTTTTTAAGATGCTCTTCTCAGACAACTGCTTGTCTGAGAAGACAAGTTACACACACACACACACACACACACACACCACTAACAGACTTATGATTGCCATTTGAGGCAGACTTCTTGACGATATTATGAAATCCGATTTCCAGATTTATTCTGTTTGGTGGAAAACAAAATGATTGATTGGACTCAAAGGTGAAACTGGTATTTGTTCATCCTATTGGTGTTGGGACTACATTAACTCAAACTACAACCATAATTCTGCCTTTTCGCCATCAGTCATTACCATAGTAAGACATGTTCCGCAGTTGAGGGGGAAAATAATGCAATAATACTTTGTCTGAAGACAATAAAATGTTAATGGGTTGAACAAAAAGTTGTGCCTTGTTTTGAGTTGGATGCAATGAGCATATTCATATATGACCATTTCCTATTGTAGCACTATAAAATAAGTAACATTGAAGCAATAATAATGTAGTAGTGAGTGAATTCATTATGAAGTCAACATTTGCAAAGCAGTCTTCTTACATGAGTTTTCATTAGAAAGTTATAAATTATGAATATAATGAGGAAATTATTTATACAATTTAGAAAGAAACAAACAAACAACTTACAATTTGTTAATGCTTTATGAACACTTAATAATGCTGCAGTTCATGAATAGTTCAGTTAGTTTTAAACTATTATTTCAGTATTTTGTGATGGCTCATCTCAAGTGATGACTATACATTGCTTACCAAAGTCAAAGTCAGCTTGATTGTCAATTACTTCACATGTAGACCTACAAAGCAATCGAGAAGACGTTTCTCACTACCCCATGGTGAACAGTGATGAGAAAAGACAACAGATAAGACAAGACATTTCCTAACACTAAAAGTAACATTGAAGTGCATAACAGAATGACATTTACTAATATTAAAAAGATGGACAATAAAATATAATAAAATATAAGAGTCTACTATAGACTTATATTAGCACATAATTACTACTTATTACGTGCTACTGCTGAAATTGTGCCAGAGGCATTTCCAGTTATTTAGAAATGCATAGTAAGGCATTCATAGTCCTTACTTTGATTACTATACTATTACATAATGCCAATATACTTTGGCATTATGATGAAACGTAATAGGAAACCTCTGTGGTATACTGGTTTCCAGATAGGTGTGACTCACAGAGTGCTAAGTGTTAAACTCATTATTTATTCAGAACTCAACAAGGTAACAAGGTAAACGGACATGCACTCTGGTGTTGGCTCATGTAGCATGTGCCATATTCCAGGTAAAAAGGTTGAAAAGGTGAGGTTGGAAATATGTTTTAATAAAGTGACAAAGTTTAAGATGTAAAGAAATGTTTACTAGCTTAAATACAGTGAAAAGATTTGAACAGAGCTCAAAAAGTCAAATTGGAGTAGACAATGTAAACATTCACACCATTGAAAACAATAGTTGGAAACAAATATCGTTTAACAATTGAATATTGCTAAAATGATCAAGTTTGAATACATTTTTGATCAAATATAGAATAGCTGAGCTGTTGTGACTGGTTAGGAGAACTTTTTTTCATTAATACACCAGGGTTGCCAACTTTTGGTTTTTGGCCGGAGTGAGACTAGAATTTTATAATGCTGACATTATAACAGGGTCCGCGGGTGGAATTGTTGACGGGGGGGTGGGGTGACAGCCGCAGCAATTTAGCGGCCGTCTGGAGTGACGAGGGGTATTTTGAAAGCGTGAGTGTCACGCCAGATGCGTGAGAGTTGGCAACCCTGATACACAGGATCAGATGTTATAATCCCTTGTGCCAAAATCCAAGGAAAACACATATTCAGAAGCCCCTGCCCAAACCAACCTTATAAGCACGCTGGCCACTAAGCTTCCAACCAAAGGTGAAAAACACAAGACAAATGGCCCAACTAACAGCAGTAAATACAGCAGTATGCAGTAAGCAGAATTTCATTGGGGTTATCAAGTGGGCACCCTCTTTCACAGATGTTTCGTTAAGTTAGGCCCACGACACCTCCTGAGGGCTTAACAATGAAACCAGCGTCCTGGAGTCACCCCCCTCTATGCTGCCACCACATTGCCACATTTAATGCATCTAAATACTCTCTTTCCTGCATCGTAGCCCTACCCCTAACCCTGACCAAACAAACACGTTAGCACATTATGCCGCTTTTCCACCGACAGTACCAGCTCGACTCGACTCAACTCGCCTCGACTTGCCCCGCTTTTTTTTGCGTTTCCATTGACAAAAAAAGTACCTGGTACCTAGTTCCGGGTACTTTTTTTTTAGTACTACCTCCGTCGAGGTTCCAAGCGAGCGGAGTAGGTACTTTTGTGTGACGTAAACAGGCTGCTGGCAACTGATTGGCCAGCGGCTGTAAATGGGAATAATCACTCAAGTTAAGTTGTGTCCGGCATGGTTGGAGTCCACGGACCCGCTCCCGAGGGGGACACTGATCAGCGTTTCGCGGTGTGTGTCGCTCCTTTCCCGGGGCTAGAGTTAGGCTGTGCGTGGTTGTGTGTGTCCGGCGTGGTTGTGTGTGTCCTGCGTGGCTGGAGTCCATGGACCCGCTCCCGAGGATCAGCATTTCGCTGTTTCGTGTCGTTCCTTTCCCAGGGCTTGAGTTTCGCCTCTATCAACGTTACCGTATGACAACAATAGATGCGCAGTCATTGCGCTTTTTATTTTATTTTATTTCCCATCATAACCTTTCCCGGGAAATCTATTTGATTTCTAACTGTTAGAGTGAGTTTTTCCATTTCCAATGTTTGTTCTATTGTCTTATGCCATACCTGAAGATCTGGGGATTTGGTTTGTTTCCATAGTCTAGTCACTTGTGTGTGTGTGTGTGTGTGTGTGTGTGTGTGTGTGTGTGTGTGTGTGTGTGTGTGTGTGTGTGTGTGTGTGTGTGTGTGTGTGTGTGTGTGTGTGTGTGTGTGTGTGTGTGTGTGTGTGTGTGTGTGTGACACGCACCAAAATGTCCCCCGACCTCATTTAAAACCCACAGGTTTTAAATGACCTTTTGATAAAACCCCATCACCACTTTTCAAGTTCAACTGATCTGGTCTGTTAAAGCGAATTGAACAGGGGAACTTCCCAAGATAGTCAGTCACCATTATTTCTTAGAGAGCGAGAGAGAGAGCGAGAGTGGAGAGAGAGAGAGAGAGAGTATGCGATGGATAGGATAGCTCGGACTAAAGAGGGGGCGTGGTCGCCAGCCCCTATCTGTGACCAACACAGAGCGTGAACTCCATTTCCATCTCAACTCTCCACATTGGCAGCAGCTATCTGATGAGATCGATAACGTAGGCACTTTTTGTACAATACCGTGTCTTACTTTTCTCTGGTTTTCATTTACTTCACGTGGACAGACAAAAGTTGAATCGCTTTACTTTAATCTACCTTTTTTTTTCATCACACAAAATCATCATATAAGGCCTAAATAAAAGGTAAGCTTCACTTATTTGTTTTATTTTTTATTGCACATCTGTTCACAATAACGGTTCCAACAGTATGCGTCCTACAGTAGACTATAGAAGCCTGCCCAAGTTACGGCAAGCTGTTTCTTTTTCCATTCTGGTTTTCTTAGTCCTCGCCCACTATACAGAGGTAATCCAAATCATGTGTTTGAATGCGCTTTAGTTCTGCCCGATCACTTCGCGTGCGACCGCGGTCCGCTCACCTCCAGGCTGAAATCCACGGCCCGGCTCCAACAAACGCGCGTCCTCGAGTGTGGCGCTCGCCTCCCATTCATTTGTATTGGAGGCGCGCTGGCCGCGTGCTCGCGTGGGATTCCGGGAAGGCTGGCGTGCACAATTGCACAATCGACAATTTGGGTGAACGATACTTTTTTCCTGCGCAAAATACACTGTCTTTACCAACTCGAGTAACTATTCACTACTCACAACTAAGACAACGTTTCCAGTAGTCGTTGGATTTACCCCTCTAAATTGCTTGCTTGCTTCACTACATTTATGTAACCGGGCTTGGCAAGGAGTTACAATGCCACATTTAAATCAGGGAAATATGGATATGATAA
>NC_140290.1:12219640-12254640 GCF_964030765.1 Micromesistius poutassou | reverse complement strand
GGAACCTCCTCTCCGTCGCGTGATACCATTGACCACCAGGGGGTCAGGAATGGCATCGATTTAAGCAAGATCCAACCTCCGGAAAGAGCCCTTTTAAGTGCACTGAACTCTGGTGTGTATCACTTTGAATTGTGTTTAATTTACATTGGAAGGTAATTGAGGCTTGCCTCACCCATCACATGAAGTGAACGGTAACAAGTTGATCATGACCGAACAACATTATTGAAGGCAAGGAAAAAAAGGAATGGTTATACTGTGTATTATGCAGATCCATGCATAGTTTCTAGTATTAACTTAAGTTCAAATGTACGAAAATATAGGGAACATATCAACATATCACATATCATTTCATCTCTGTGTAGACAAACTCTTTGGACGGCTGGTTTGAACTTGAAACACTAGAACCTGTTGGTCTGTATCGTTGTTCCCTACAGAGTTACAGAAGCAGGAGGAGTATCTGTGTCTGCTGGCAGAGCTCCCAGTTCGGAGGGGTTTGTTCAAGATGCTACTGGAGAGTCTGGAGGACAGGAACACGCTAACACTCCAGGAGCAAGCGGTCAGATATCTGTTACTCTGCGGTTATTTAACAAGAGTTCAAAGAGCAATACCGGTCTGTGATGAAATGATGTCGGGCTCTCACCTGGCTTTACTCAAAAGAAAACAGTTACTAACCATAAGTTGTCAAAATCCCTTAGGTGTACCAATTCTGCCAAAGAGCATTTAGCAGGAGTGCACCCTCCCCACAAATGTATACAATGGCCTTTCAGAGCGTTTTCTGAATTGCCATACAAGTATTTTACAAAGGTCCAAAATGTACTTCTATTGTTTACCTACAATAGAAGGTACAATTTCATCTTCAAGTGAAATGCAACAACGGTGTGATCCTTTCAAGCTCAAAGCAAATGTTTTTGCTTGTGGCTTTTGGTAACTTCTCGTAACCAACGGAAATTCAACAACTCTGCTTCTCACAGTTGGCGGATTGGTGTTGTAGAGCAGATGCGCTGGAGGTCCAACCACACAGTGTGAACGGCCCTTGCCGTGCCCTACTTGATCTCCTCCGCCTGGTTCCAGCCCTCCAATCAGAGAACGGCTCACCTGCAGCGTGTAGCCCGACTCCCCAGCTGACTGCTGTACACCTATTGGTCAGCGCCATGGAAGGTCAGGAGTGTGAAAGTTTTCACCAGTTACCTCCTACGTTACTATAATTTAGAATCATAAAGTTGCTATAGTAACATTTATCCATGATATTGACCGTGTGTGGTGTGATGTTATTCCAAGCGTTGCCCGATGAAACGCTGTCCCTGCTGACCCTGTGCTCTCCTGAGATGCTGCAGGCCATTGATGAGTTGGTAAGTTAAACTTACAAACAATATGTTTATGTGTATGTGTGTGTGATTTCTATTTGTGTCTGTTTGTGTGTGTGTGTGTGTTTGTGTGTGTTTGCATCCGTGTGTGTTTGTGTGTGTGTGTGTGTGTGTGTGTGTGTGTGTGTCTGTGTGTGTGAGCATAGGCGGGAGAGTGTTTGTGTCGGTCACATTGTCTTTCCTGCATGCATGGAGTATAAGAAGATCTTTCACATGAATTCTTATGATCCTCTTGTCCTTACCGTAGATTTGTAAATTAAGAGGGAGTTGTCAACCTCTCCCCGACAACTCTGTTCCGGCCATCCTATTGGAGGAGGATGGAAAGACCTGGATGTTGTTGGAAGAGTTGCTCCGCTCGTCCAACGTGATTTTGGAGAGGGCGAGCGACGGGTTGAGGGCAGAGACAGGAAGTGAGAAGGGTGACCTGCCATTGGTCCTGTGCCTCACTTTAAGGGGCCTATCATCTCTTTGTAATGGGGATAACTAACATGTGTATTAAATGGAATACACAGTACAGAGTAAAACCATTTAGCTGCTCTTTTGATACTCATTCTTTTCGGTTTCTTTATTGCAAGATGTATGAAACATGATGTAGTATTTGTAATATCCAGCTATACAACATGTTACATATTATATATATATATATATATATATATATATATATATATATATATATATATATATATATATATACCTGTAACATACATGTTAATGTTACAATATATATTACAGATTATAAAGCTATTCCCTTTTTAAATCTATTTAATATTACGAATATCCAATGTTCAGCATTGTGTCTTGCTGTCTCGCATATACATTTATATTTTTCCCTGAAATGCAAAAAAAAATCCCTAACTGTAATTTTATGTTTTTTTTTATAGCGCTTCTTGAATTTCGAATGTATTTTCTGTTTAATGTCTTATTGCACTATTTGTCTCTTTTGTGACTCTTTTGTAATACAACGTTTTTTGCAATCGTGTGCTTGTTTTTGTACCGGCCTTGGCCTTGGCCTTCACTTCCAAAGCGTGGTTTGGTTCATGTCTTTAACAATAGTGCAGTCACACCAGATGATGATTACCCCCGGCCCCATGCATTATTAGGTGACCGCTGCATGCAGTGCTCAACTATTGTTAGGCGAGTACTGCATGCAGTAAGACTTCGTTCAGGTAGAGCCTAATTTGTGTTAATGTTTTTTAAGGATGACGCTCGCAATGAAAACGCTGTCGGCCAGTGCCGGTCCGTGTACGAAGTATAATTAATTTACAGTTGTTCACGTTGTATAATGAAACAGGCCAGTTTAGGGGGTATTGCCTAATTTCATTGTCCGAGACGTGCAATGCAATTCAGCGCGCCAAAGCGTCAGCTTGTTTCATTAACCAAGTTGTACAATGAAATTTGAACAAGGAAGTCGAGAGCCGGAAACAGAGACAGCTCGCCTTCAAAGTAAAGCTCGCTTTAGAAGTAAAAGTCGTGCGTTTTGAAGCGTGAATTTAATTTAAGGAGAGCCAAACTAAATAAATAAACAAATAGCCTAAATAATGAACATAATTCATAACTGTTATACAGTCTATTTCTGCCACTTTCCCACAACTGATTGTGAATAAATTGCCAATGGGCACCAACACTGGAATTATTATAGAGCGCTGTGATTCATGTATGCATGTAATGATTCATTTATATATTCATCAACTTATTTACTTGATTAAGGCTACTTAATATGTTACTTTGGGTGAACGTTAAAGGTTATATATAGTGTTGCGACCTGTGATGAGCATGACTGGTAGAAAGAGTTGATTTACCTTGACTTCAAGTTTATTTACCGTTCTCTCTCTTAACTAGGCTACATGAATAAAATTTTAAAATATATATTTTTGGTGGATTATCCTCTGGCCTGTATAATAACAAAATTAATGCAGTGGTAAGTAAAGAGCAATACAACAAAAACAGACACGCCGTGCTTTCGCAACTTTATTTGGGAGGTGACTAGCCTTTATTTAAATAGACTCATTTGTCACGTATTAAGTAGTAATAATCATTATTATTGCTTTTTCATATTTTTCAGACCTTATACATATTTACATCCTGGTTTTATATATATATATATATATATATATATATACGTATGTATATACTTACATCCTGATTCTACTGTACTGTTGTTGCATATTTTGTATTGTAAATAATGTTTCTTGCATTTTCTGATATTGTCCTTTTCTACACAATTTCTGTAGGCATTGCCACTTTTCATTTCACTACACATCCTGCATGTGTATGTGACAATTACAATTCTTGAACTCTTGGACTTCCTTGTTAAATGACATGTAGGCCTAATTGATTCAGTGTATGCTACACAGATACACTGCACACATGAAAAGCAAATTTAACTTGTGCAATAATTTAATAATCAATATTATTTATATTAGAGCCGTAGTCGGGTTAATACGGGAGTGAATGGGCTGTGAATTAAACCAGAGTGAATTAAACCAATGCATTTCAATCAGGAGATTATTTTCGACAGAATATGGGGCAGGCTGCGCAGGATTCTGGCGCTATGGTGGTTGCCATCGACTACACGACCTGGCCATTATTTCATTTTTATATATATGTATTTATTCATTTATTATATACGGAGACAACCAGACCTCCTCGAAGCAACGAAAACGGTTTATTAAATACAAGATGGGTGGGCGAGAATCAACACAGTCTCACTGAAAACTCGTCAAAACGTCCTGGTTTCACATTAATAAGAGAACATCATTACACGGTTACAAACATTTATAGCCATGATTTAAACGGCACGCGAGCTGCTGGTTCAGCGTCCATAGCAACCGTCATAGCAACCATGTTATTATAAAGTATGTCCGCCATTTTCACATAAATCCAATCCTATCCAATAGGAAAGACGCTCACAACGTCTACCAGAGCCGTAGTCGGGTTAATACAGGAGTGAATGGGCTGCTGGAGCACCCGGTCTGAAGGTCAAACATCGACGGGATGGCATTACATTGTAGTGAATTGAATCCCTTCTCCGTCTGCAGGAGGCGCCAAAGGGTCCCTTTACCATCAGTGACTGACGCTAAAGTGCCCTTGCCACTAGTCGGGATTTGACGTTGTCGGAGTGAGGCTGTGTTGGATCGAAAGATCGAAGATTCTAATCCTTCAACGCTGCTTGTTGAGTTGTTGACATTGACATTAATTGTCGCTCCCTGTTGGGTGTGCTCTTCAAGCTGAGGCTTCTTCTTCTTCGCTGGTGTTTAATTCCTCTATGGCCAGGCTTAGCTAATGCTAACAACTGTACAGAGAGGATGTGGCTGCAGCAGGCTAACCTGAATCAATCTAAACAAGATGTCATCCCTGCTCTGAGTGTTTCTAATAAGATGATATCATGAAAAGTTCATAAAGTAATGGTTTAATAACACAACAGCAGAAAGCATGTGAGCTGCTAGTTTAATATAGCAGCGTCCCTAGCAACCAGACGTCGTTGAAACATGCTTAGCGAGACCGAAAAAAATATATAAATTATCAAACTAAAGACACTGCCCCATCCCCCCTGTCGGACGGGATTGTTGCCGGGAGGGTGTTTGCGGTCGGACAGGATTGTTGACCGGGGAGGGGGGATTGTGGACGGACGGGATTGTTGACGGGGGGTGTTTGCGGTCGGACGGGGGGGGGTCAGATCTTTCTTTGGCCGTTTCTCAATACCAAGTACGCGGACTACGTTCTCGCGGACTTGGAAGTACGTACTTGGCAAGTCCGGACTTTCAAGTACAGACTTCCGAGAACGCGAATACGCACCTGCAATTGGAACAGCAGCGGACTCGATGATGCATTCTGGGATATTTAACGGTCCCAAGTCCACACGAGTCACCTCCGATGCATCCTCGGTAGAGAGAACACTTCCGGGTTTTACGACAGTACTCGCGTTCTCGCGTACTTGGAATTGGAACAGTGCTTGGGCTACCACTGATGACCAGTGGCGTCAGTTTGTTTTTAGAAGTGCTGGGGACAATAACCATAAGCTTGAGTGTGGTTTGAAAAGTGCTGGGTACCCTTATGTAAGCTATTCATCCATTGGGGGCCGGGGGCGGCGCGATTACGGGCTGGCGGAGTTGTTGGGGGGGGGGGGTTATCGATAATAGAAAATGCGCGGATCTTTTTTTTTCTTGTGTGAATTGGGAACAGCGACATGGAGGAAAAAAGGATTGTTTCCTAGGATTGTCCGTCGGAGCCCCGCTGTAGCGGGCAGTGGGGCTGGGCGGGCAGCCCCAGGGTTGGCCAGCGTTCAGCAGGTAGCCCCGGGGGTGGCCAGCGGGCAGCGGGGCTCCGACGGACCGCTGCCGTGGCAGCAGGGCTGGGCGGGCAGCCCCGGGGGCGGCCAGCGTTCCGCGGGGCTCCGACGGAAAATCCTGGGCAACAATCCTTTTCTCCTCCATGTCGCGGTTCCCAATTCCTTCTCAACCAACCCGACGCAGACAACCCCGGGCAACAATCACGGGCAACAATCCCCTTCTCCTCCATTTCATTTCTCTGTTGAGTCTGTAGCCTACTTAATATTGACGTGGAAGTGGAAGAACCAGAGGCGTCTGAGAACCCGTGGCAGTCGTTTGAGATTCATAATATCATACAGAGGCGCAAACAGCTTTTGACCATGATAATATATATTATATAGATATCTAAATATAATATGATATTATTTATATATAGAGCTCCAGGACTCCCGCCGGAGCACCCGGAGTGTTCAATGTTCCACTGTAAACACTAGAGCATGGTACCATGGCTGCAAGCTGCTCAGGGCCACACTCCCACCCTCCACCTTGACCCGCCTCTAAAAACGGCATGTTTGTGGAGAGCTCATTGTGGGACTGGCTCGTAGTGGCTGTAACTCTGCACCAAGGCTGAATTTCTTGAACGTCTTCAAGTACTGTATTAGGGGCCCACTAACACCTTTATTAAAGCATCCATAAAATAGCATGCCATGGGACCTTTAAACAAATAACATTTCCTAGCATTCAGCTAATATCTCCTCATGATCCAATAGCTATGCGACCCCTGAGGGTGTTGTAAAAAAACTCTGGTCTTCTCAGCAGCACGTAGGCTGATAACTATGAAAACTATGTAAACTACACTACCGTAATTTCCCACATATAGGCTGCATCGTGGACAAACCGCAAGCCTTTAATTTATGTATTAAAAAAACAATTGTGTGCATGAGAACGGTGAGAGCACATCAAACACGCGTAGCAGCTAGGACACGTCTTTCTTTACTGTCTCCGAGTGTGTGTCGCTGTTAAACACCTGACAATGAGCTAGTTTACCATGATAAGACCGCCATATGAATCTGGAAAAAATGAATAAAGACAGGATTTGGTCTCCTATATTTCCTATGCAGGATAACTCATGTGTGTTTCCATTGAAAACAAGAACATTCAAAGTGATCCTAAACTTTAAACCTACTCTACGTTCTGTTGGGCAAAAGCATCAACCAAGAAATTTAAACAAATAATACAAACTGAACTTCCACCATCATGCATAGCGCACATTTAAACAGATAAAAGAGCAGAGAGGAGCCAGCTCAATAAAAGCATCTCCCCTCATGGTATAATCTATCTATCTATAATCTATGGTATAATTCACCCCTGTGAGATGCATGCCAGCTCACCAGCATAACCTGCAATGTCCACAAAACCAAGGAAATGGTTCCAACCCAATGTAGAAGAGTATATCACCCTTGTAGTTATGTGGCCCAGAACATTTGACTCTGACTGTAAGAAAAATAATAGCTTGTAGCCTGTAGAGGCCTAGACCTAATCACTAGTATCAAAAGAATGACCTGACAGGTGGTGAGTGATATGGCTGTGATCTAGCCCCCTAGTTCTAGCCAAAGCAGGTAGCCTCGGTCTAACATCTGCCGACAACAACCTGTATATCAAAGCAGCATCTGCCTCATGGTATAATCTGAAACCCCTGTCAAATGTGCTAGAGGGACTCACTTCACAACCAATAAGCTTTTATATAAGACAGGCAATTAACTTCCCTTCCCTCTCTCAAGCAGTCCGAGGGCGAAACAGAAATAAACTTTCAGATTTTCTACTTGTGTAGTATTTTCAATTACAGTATCTTCATTTTACAATTGTATCGCTATGCTTGTAAAATTTATATTAATGACCATTAATACTTACAAGACACTGCTTGAAAAGTAGATTAGGATCTTCACGTAGGAACACAGGAAGTCCTTTCATGGCTGCTTCCTTGCCGTGTCTGACGATGTTGGTGGTCTCAAAGAAAAAAAGAAAAAACAGAAAGATAGCTCTAATAATAGCAAGACTAATTGTAATTCAACAGATTGAATTTCATCTGGGCAAAAGTATTGTTTGGTACTGTACTGTGCACACACCTCATCATCAAGCTTTCTCAGTATCTCCTTCAGGTCCTTGCCAAACTCTGTTTTTCGGGCGCGGTACAAACTCAGCAGTAGGGGCACATATTTTTCTACAGCAGCTCTGAATGTTCTGAGTAGATCTTTGTTTGTAATACAGAAAAACTCCTCACAAATCTGTAAAATGCAGGAAAAAACAAATATGTACAGAGGAATAGTAAGTTAATTGGGAGAATTTGTAACCTGTCAAAAATTGTCTATAGCCATTATCATTTTAAAAAGCATTTACAGCCTCTCCAGGTTGTAGTGAGTGCCTGCTTGCGTGAATGAACGTGCGTGCACGTGTGTTCGTGCGTGTGTGTCGTCGCTTATTCGCTTCAAATACTTTCTTTTCTTTTCAAAACTTGGGAATTAATACGGCGCGGTAAATAAAGTATTTAAAGCGAATAAGGGACACTGTTTTTGTTGTTTATTTGGTTTTGAACTAATAGTTTTGGACGCATGCATTGGCTTTGAGTTAGTTACTTTGAAATCACACACACCAACCTGCCCGAGTGATGCCGCAGCGCGTTGACTAGTCCGTTCTGAGGCGTCCATAGGCTTTATGGTTTGTGTGTTTGAAAGCCGTGACACTCCTTTACCAGTTGGCCTGAAATACTCGACTTGATTCGGAGGACTCACCTGCCTCAGCCATTTTTCATATCAAAGCAGTGAAGGCGGGGGGAGGGGGGAGAAAGAGGATAGCAGATTAACCAGCAGGGCGCGCACAGCGCACAGACTTGTGCGGAGGTGAACTTACAGTGAGCAGTTTGACGGGAGAACAAAAATAAATAGGCGGTCGACTGATCGCGGCACTAGTCTCAATGTGCTACGACCTACAACTCCAAGGACAGAGCTGGTGGTCTGATCACGTGCATGATGCCTGTAGTGCTAAGGCGAACACACCGACGAGAAACTGTGTCAATTTCCAATGGATAGTGTAGCCCAGGGGTCCAAACTTTTCACCTACCATAATCTAAGATCCGAATCATCAAGCTGGGGCTAATATTCAGATCTTAGCTCCACGGTCGGGGTTCCGCCGCCGGCCATAGGCCCGGTCAGGAATCTAGCTAAGATCTGCTAAGATCTGAATGGCCCGGTGGTTGGGGACCGCTGGTGTAGCCTATCTATGGGCAATTAAAATGCATGAAAAGGCCATGCTGTATGGATAACGCGAACACATTAGGTACCTACATCTAATAGAAAAGTATTCATCGAACCGCAGGCCTTGACTAGGCTAGTCTACATAAAAAAAGACGTGTGCAACTAGCCTAGCTAAACACCGAATTGTGTTCTCATTAAACAACTTGCGATACGAGAGTCCTGGTTGCACAACGATAATAACAAATTAAGGGAACAAATGAATGATATAGTTGGTTGCATGGTTGAAACTTTTGAACAACTCTATATTTAGGCTATTTGTTTATTTATTTCGTTTAGCTCTCCTTAAATTAAATTCACGCTTCAAAACGCACGACTTTTACTTCTAATGCGAGCTTTACTTTGAAGGCGAGCTGTCTGTTTCCGGCTCTCGACTTCCTTGTTCAAGTATCATTGTACAACTTGGATAATGGAACAAGCTGACGCCTTGGCGCGCTGAATTGCATTGCACGTCTCGGACAATGAAATTAGGCAATAGACCCTAAACTGGCCTGTTTCATTATACAACGTGAACAACTGTAAATGAATTATACTTCGTACACGGACCCAGTGCCGCTGCTGGTGCACTACGCGCGATCGCGTTGTGTATTATGATTATTACATTTCATGTCCTGGCGATTTAGGTTCAGACCGTTCCTCCATGGAACGATCTGCTGGCCTCGCATTGGTTCTATATATACAAATAAATAGCGACAGTTCATTCCAATTATTCATCTTTCCACTCTTCTCTGCACAGACACACAATACTGTCCTTAATACTTATTATTTATATTTGAAACGTAAGAAAAAAAACGTTATTTTCTAAGCACACGTTTTCAAAACCGTGTATTGCATGCATTATTCATGACATGCAAGTATCTCCACTATTGTTCGCTGGCGCCTCTCTTCTGATCCCCAACAGCTGAGACACTTTCAACCGCGTGGTGCGCGTGCACGCGCCGGCACCGGGGTTGGCTATGCGTTTGCAGTGTTTTGTTGCTTGGAAATAAAAACTTGAATTAAACACGGATACGACAACATTCCCCAACAAAAGTAACACATCGTGAAATTGATGAATCCCCATTCCCCACCACTAAACTGATTCATCCCCCCCCCCCCTTACTCTTACACGACTTAATTTTTCAAAGTGTTATTAAGTTGTGGAACGATTCACATACTTCCTGACAGAAAGTTGCTCATGTATGAAAAAAGTTGCTAATGTAGAGCTTACTGGAAGCAGCTGACTAATTTAGCAGCGAGAGCACGGGAAAGAGGGCGTGGACGTAGAAGACCAAACCAAACCACGTGATTGATTTGTGAGCATTCAGTGGCTGAGGTTTCAATGACGTGTGAATCTGGCGACTCTTGCATGGATCGTGTAGTAGTGCGCCAAGTCGTGTAGCTAGTTCCATCAAAACAATGGCAATTATTCAAGAATACTTTGCGAAGTAGTGGATATACACTCAAAGTATTAACTACAACCGGAGCCTTGAACTCAAACATGCCAGTGTGCAGTTTTTTTATGCAAGGACGTTGTCGGTACGGCGACAAATGTTGGAATGAGCACCCCCAAGGGGGAGGAGGAGGAGGTGGTGGTGGTGGTGGTCGAGGAGGAGGTGGTGGTGGATTTAACAACCGTTCAACTCCGCAACAACCCAGGGGTGGTGGAGGTAAGAGCATTATACGTTTCTTTAACGATCATCTTCGACTTCAATATTCCAGTGTAATGTAAAACAAAAAGTGCGTCGGACTTGAAAGATAGTCTACAGGGCTGATAGCGTTCCGGCGCCACGCCGGAATTCCGGCGTACCGATGTGTCTGCGGAAAGAAAAAATAATAATCAGGTTCGCGTGGTCTGACACTTCTCAAGATCGGAGAGGCGCTTTCACTCAAACCACACCAGTAGGCCTACTTAAGCCAATCAGAAATAGGGTAGGGGCTAGTCTTGGGTTTTGGCCAGTCATATCGATCCAGATTCAGCAGTCACTCCACGTGCGAATGTGTTTTGTGTTTACCATCAGTGTTTGGAATAACGCCGTTTAAAAGAACGGCGTTGTTACTGAACGTTAAATGCGGTGCGTTACTATGAATTGATTGAATAAACTGCGTAATCCGAACGCACCTAAGCCATTATGATTGGCTAAGGCAGAGTCATGTTTCATGGTAGCCAATCGGAGCCAGTGTTTTTACACACAAGACAGGCCACACACACACACACACACACACACACACACACACACACACACACACACACACACACACACACACACACACACACACACACACACACACACACACACACACACACACACACACCAAACACATTCGAAGCAGCAGAGATGTCGAGTACGGAGCAATCCGATGATAAGTTGGCATTTTCAAGGTGGAGATATAAGCACTAATTCATTGAGATCAAAGGCAAGAACGTGCATGTAAAGTGTACATTATGTCCAGGAGCGAAGACTTTGTCGACGAATCTAATGAAGCATTTCGACACACGCATCTATAAAGCTACTTTTTATTTTTTATTTTATTTATATAGAGCAATTCAGTTAGCGGAGGATAAACCCGCCCTTACGCAATTGTTTTGTATAAACAACTTTAGGGTTGTAGTATTATATACGTTTTTGTTGCACTGTAACTGTTTCAAAATGTATTTAAAATGAATGGTGCATATTTTGCAGAAAAATGAATGTCACCTTGTTCATGCCCTTAGTCAATGGTTAGGCTACTAATCAATTCCTAGTTTACTTTGGAGTATTATAATTGCCACCTACTGACCTTTCTTGGTATGGCTGTAGTATCTGTAGTCTCAGAATGCTATACAAGCAATAAGTACGCAGGTAAGTGACTAGTTAAAAGCAGGGATGGATTACTGAACAGGCCTACCAGGCCCAGGGTCCCAAGAGCTCTGGTGCTCTACACTTCTTTGGTTTGTTCATCTTATGTCTGAATGTTGTCAATTTATTTCCACAAAATTCACCAGAATCTATTCATCCAAATGTTCCTCCAGGGGAGCATACCCCTGGATCCCTCTTGACAATTATGTTGATCAGGGCATATATCTTGGCTTAGGGGCCCGCTTACCTCCCAGGGAAAAAAGTTCAGGCTCATGATTTTTTTCTACCATCACCCTTGAGTCTAACTGAATCGCTGATGTTTAGTAGTTATTCATTTCAATTTGTTTTCCCACTGCATTATAACCATATATATAACCTTCTCACTGTGTGTGTGTGTGTGTGTGTGTGGTGAGAGGCAGCAGCCTAGTTTTAAATCCTAGGGGTCAGTTTATTTACTGTTAATAACTGTAAACTTCATAATTTTATTGTAATTTTACTTGAACTGTTATTATATATACCATCAACCTGCCCAGGGACTGCAGGTGGAAAATAGCAATCTGCTAAAACCTGGCACAATGCATATTTTCTTGTTGTGCAAGATTAATGTTTTATTGTGCATTGCCCCTGTATTAAAAATAAATTACAATTACAATTATATACTTTTGGTGTACTTTTACCAATTGCCTTTCGTATTCCCTTCCTCCAACAGGCTTCGGTAACAGAGTTTGGGTGAATCCATCGCAGAATCAGTCGGCAGGAAACTATATCCAGCCTTCATCTTTCTCCTCTCAAGGTGGTGATGACTGGGGCAGAGGTGGTGGTGGAGGAGGGGGTGGGGCTGACTGGGGCAGAGGAGGTGGAGGAGGGGGTGGGGCTGACTGGGGCAGAAGAGGAGGTGGAGGAGGCGGAGGGGGCAGAAGGGAAAACACCAAGAGTTCAGAATTCAGTTTTTCCTCACAGAATCGCTATTCTGCACTCAACACTCAGCAGACTTTTGATAAAGGAGGAGGAGGAAGCAGCGATGAACAGGAAAAACATCTGTGAGTTTGACATATTCTGTTATAATAACGATTATTAGTCAGTTCATTGTAGCGAGTGATCTTTATTTGGTACAAAGTCAGAAAATGTGCATGTTAATATGTGAACTGATGAGTGTATTTGTGTCTCAGGGAGACCATCAAGATTGATGTGGAGATCTGGGAGACATCAGGACAATGGATGTTTTCATGTTATGCCCCGACCATCGCAACCATTTCAGGTCTGTATCATAGATTGGCCCTGAGAGATCATCTCATTGCAACCTGAAGGAGAGCTTTGGGACCTAGGGGACTATTGCAGTCAGTCGTAATTCGCAAAACACACACTTCATTTAACAACTCAACTCTTTTGTTGTGTCTTTCCTTGGTTAGAGTCAACAGTCTGAGCCATCAGTGGCAAAAATAAGCACTTTTAGAGAACGTACATTGACAGGGACTATTTCCCCTCTGCGACATAGAATTACATTGCAACCCATTTCGCAGATTTGGGAGCATTCTTGCTCAATACTGGAGTAATTAAAAAGAGTAATTATCCAAAATGATGGGGAAATTGGGTAAAAGTTAAAAATTCCATAAGCAAACGCATGCATGTAGAAGAAGTGCAGCAAACTCAGAAAACGCGACACAATGCAGACACAATGCAGAAATGATTACACAGAACGATAACAGACGTGATTCCAGAGGAGACTTTGAATACTGATCAACATGTTTCGACACTGCAAAAATATCAGAATTTTGCGATCAGATTTTTCAATAATGAATCAAAAACCAACAACCAACATCACTTTTTAGTGTACACTGGAAACAATACGTTATTTTTGGGGGTAATTGTGGTGCATTTCTGTAATGTCTAACCCGGTTTCAAAATACAACCCATATAACATTAAAGTGTAAGTGAACCCACTTTTTCAGCTAGAAATCGAACATTAGGAGATATAAAAAAGAGCTTTTTGGGTTGAGAGTTCTAGGAAGGAGGGGGGCCTCATCCCCATTGTTACGACTCATGGCAAATTTGTGATACGTCTTTAGTACAGTCGTGTACGAGCGTTATAATGAGCTAGCTTAGAAACCAGATGAATCTTGCAAGTTCATGTTTCATTTGCTCTGCAGATAAGGTCTAGCAGATACCGGGCAGCTATTTCTGCCCGCCCGGTATGAGATAGATTGACCAATAACAACCATTTATTTAATATGAGACAGGATCAATCCGATGACCAGGTGAGCGCCGTAGAGGCATTTTCAAGAGCAACAAAGAGGACTGCCAATGATGTAGAATGGGCTGTTGAATATGCTATTGAGACTGTATTAAACAAACTCGATGGTAGAAACGACTGCACTGCGCTTTTGTTGTCTTTTTTTTTCGTCTGGGCCGGTTGGTAACATATACTACAGATTAAACAGACTTTCTTTCCTGCCATGGAAGAGCCCTGAACACATGATATGGCATTGTGATCAATGCTCCCTCATTTCCTTTTTTCAACAGGTTTCGCAGATCTCTCTCAGGAAGAGCTCAGGCTAGAGTACTACAACAGCAGAGACTCGGGTGATGCACAGAATTATGTGAGTTTCTGTTGCTTGTTTTTCTGTCCTTGCTGTATTGTTACCACCTGGCTCACAGGTATTTGTGTATTTTGTACTACCTCAACTGAAATGGCATAGCTTCGTTCAGCTGCAACATCTCAAAGTGGCCTCGGCCACATGGGTATAGGGTAATTGGTCAACGCCATGGCCTCGTGAGTGTGCTGTAATTGGTCCCCCGCATGGCTACGGAGCCAGGATGGAAAATGGACTCAAGCCATTACATTTTCTCCAGGAATAGAAGAAAAGGGATAAACTGATATTACGTGTGATTGCAATGGGTATCATGGAACACCATTTTCTGAGGCTTAATGCAAACCGTGATAAAATAATGTGACAGACTTCTTTTGTCCATCGCTTCAATATGATAACAGACCTTTGCTGCAACATCATGCAATCAAATGGGTTGTTATATCTGACAAAAGACTATACGTTTGGGACTTCATTTGTGTCTTATGGCAAATTTAGATTGTAGTAGTTATGTAACGACATTTCGTGACATTTTTCTTTCTTCCCAGACTAATGGCATCAATCAAGCAATCAACCAATGGCGGAGTAGGGTCCAGGAGCTAAGAGTCATGAATGCAACAACTCGCGTGGCTTTGGTGAGACTCAAACACCTGGTCAAGCCTGAGACATGCTTCTGTGTCTCCCAAGTATATGGGCAGTCCATCAAGAATAGCAGTCTTATCGTTTCTGGAAGCAGGGTCTTTCATAGGTTTGGTATCGATGCCTCCAAAGTGTTGAATGTATTTTCCACAGCTTTTCCCTTTTGGCCATTTCTATTTAAAAAACCTTCAGACTACATTGATAAAGTCAATCAAACCATTCCTGATTATATTGTGTGCTCCTCCTACAGCTGGCTGAGTTGAACAACCCCACGCCCCAGGCTCCCCCGGCCGGCTTTGGATCTGCCACATCTGCCTTCGGGTCGTCCACGTCCAGCGTGGGGACAGGTGAGACCTCTTTGGAGATGTCCTTCATTATCACATTCATTCAGTTATCGAAAAAGTGTCCAATTTCGAAAACTTGCCTGTTACAAAAAATAAAACAAGTAATGAATTGATAAAAAAGGAATATCATAATGAACAAAATTCTCAGCAATTGTGTTTAAAAAACAATTTTCCTTTCCAATCAATTGTAGCGTTGATGCTGATAGTGTGTTGCTGTTACTATGGTGACTGTGTCTTCCTCTACCCTGAAGGCTTCGGGTCCGCCGCGCCGGCCCAGGCCAACACCTTTAGCTTCGCCGCCCCGGCCGGCGGCGGCTTCGGGTCCTCAGCTCCGGCTCCCCCCACGGGTTTCGGCGCGGCCACGACAACGGCGACCCCCGCGCAACCCAGCTTCGGGTTCGGCTCCGCTGAACCGGCGGCGGCGGCGGCATCCGGCTTCTCTTTCGCCGCACCAGACCCCAACAAGGCTCCGGCGCCCGCAGGGTTCGGCTCCGTCTCCGCCTCCGCGTTCAGTTTCTCCTCCGCGACTGCGGCGGCGACGCCCGCAGGCACCCCAGGGTTCGGTACAGCGGCCCCAGGGTTCGGTACAGCGGCCCCAGGGTTCGGTACAGCGGCCCCAGGGTTCGGGACAGCGGCCCCAGGGTTCGGGACAGCGGCCCCAGGGTTCGGGACAGCGGCCCCAGGGTTCGGACAGGCGAGCGGGGGGTTCGGGTCTGCGCGACCGGCGGTTCCAGCAGCAGCAGCAGCAGCAGGGGGGACCAGGAACTCCGCCGGTGGGCCCGGGGACAGCCTCTTCACCCCACAGAGCGAGTTGACCCCAGAGGAATTGGGTCAGTTTGGAGCCAAGAGGTTCACACTAGGACAGATACCCCTGAAGCCCCCGCCGGCTGACATGCTGGTGGGCTTTTAGGTGGAATATGATCTTATCTTTTGGACTCTTGGGAAAAATAACATAATGTTGTTGTTGATTAATCAAATCAAATTTATTATGCAAAGACATCTACTCCGTAGGAATGCGACTAATTAAAGTGAGGTTTAATGATGGTATGTTTTTTTTTAATAATAAATGTACGCACAGAAACAATAAAAACATGCTTTATCTTACCTACTTTACAGTTAAGCTTTGCTTTCTCCTAAATGCACTGACAGCATGAACTAGATCAGTGTGCGAAATACCCTTCAATATTCGGGGGGGTCCCCATCTCCTGATTGTTGCGCAATATCAATCAAAAATTTTCTCATGCAGTAGGCCTATAGCATACTTAGCAGACGTCAAGGCGCAGTCAAAGTACTTTGTGGGCGGTTCTATGGCACTGTTGCTATTATGACAGCGAGATAAATGAGCTTTGCGCCCAGCGCAAATCTAAACTGGGTTGGGCTGAAACCCGTAGGTGTGTTTTGGGCGTAACATGCAATAAACCAATGAGAGTGGCATCTCCCATCCCCTTTAAGAGCCAGTGCATTTTGACTTGACAAGTTGATTTTTGACAGCGCGTTTGCAGTCTCCGCTGAGACAGATGCATGACCACATGAATTTCAAACTTCAAATGGCTCAGTTTATGGCCAAATAATAGGCATAATTAACACATGGAATAGCGTTTTCTTCTCCAACTTCAGAAACACTGATTCGTCATGTAAATTGCAGCAAAGACAACTTAAAACATATGCGGACGCGGTCCTCGATGGCCACAACTGTGGGTCTATTTAATGATATGCGGCAATACATTAACAAACATTGTTTGTTACCAGTATTGTATACATTATTGTTGTCGACTTGTGTTCATAATATGCATGTGTCCCCCTGTTAATATACATTGCCATGGACTGCATTATGTGTTACGTGTTTAATTTGTGTGTGTTTAGACAGATGGGCGCGCACACACGCGCACCAAGCATCACCCGCATTCATTCATTATTTTAAACACTCACTCGCGGTAAAACTATGTTTTCTCATGATGAAATACTCATCAATCCTAAAAGTAATGGGCTTGTACACGATGTCTGGGTCAAGAACATATGTGTTTGCTGTACGGTGTTTGCAGATGCATTGATTTAAAAGTACAACTTACCGCTATATCAGCTGTTCTTTCCCAAATCATTTAACCAATCATTTACCCTAAAACTAGATTTTGTTTGGGAAGCCTGGAATATACTTTGCTGGAATGTATTATTGTTATTATTATTATTTTAACGCATGGCATAGCCTACTATACTTGATTCATGTTCATTCATGCAGCCCTATGGAAAAAAATGTTTCCACAATCCACACGGTATTTCTATGCAGTTTCACACGTATGAATAATCTTTGACATCATAATATTTAAATCAGGTTAATAGTTTGCATGTTTGTGCTGTGTCCAGGCATGCAAACTGTTTTTTTTGACCTGCATATTTTTTTTTGACCTGCGCGCGCATATTTAGGGTCCGGGCAGCTAAGCTGCCGGGAACCTATTGTATTCCTAGGAATTCTTTCTTCTTCTTCTTTCTTCTTCCAAGGAAGTCATACTTCCCATGGGTGAAAACTCACCAAACTTTGCACAAAGGTCCAGTCCCATGCCAGATTCACTCAACTCCAAGGACATGTGCCCCCCCCTCCTAGGGGGGGCACAATAAGCGTTTAAATTTAAAAACTTAAAAAATTCCTACCAAACCAACGGTAGATGCTACAGTGTTGAAACTTCACCACAATGTAGCCTCAATACTGCTGAAACTTTTGTCCACTTAAACTCATTACAAATTATGAAGTCCATCACTCAGTTTTTTTCAATAACTGTAAAACTTTTAAAATGTATCTTCTCCCACAATTTTTGCTCAATTGTCACCAAACTTGGTAGAGAGCATCTCCAGACCGTCCTCAACAAAACTTGTTTCTCGGATTTTTGATTAAGCAAAAATTGATCCTACAGTGCATGAAAACGTATGACTGTAAACAGTACTGTAAACGTATACCATCAAATTCTTGATAAATACATTTTCAATCTTCCTGAAAAAAATTGAGAATATTCTGGAGTCATGGTTGATGAAGTTTGGCAAATATCAGAATTTTTGAATGGCTTACTCAATTTGTGAAGCCACTGTTGAAATGCCACTTGCCAATGAGCTCAGTGCGATAGACAATGGTCTTTGGTTCCAGAGGTTGTGGGTTCAATCCTCAACTGGTGCAAATTGAACATTATAAGGTCAACTGTCCTGTCTTCCTATTCTCCTGTTTGTTGCTCAGAATTTGCCAAAATTAGCCCGGACCCGACCCATTGCTGCGCAGCAGCTATAATTTTTTTTGGATCTGCAAAAAAATATGCGCGCAGGTCCAAAAAAAAATTGCGTGCAGGTAAATTTATTTTTTATATATATATTTTTAGATTTTTTTTTAAATATACATTTTTTAATATAATTTATATATATATTTTTTTTTTATATATATCACTTTTTAACTTTTTTTAATATCATTTTATATATATTTTTTATATCATTTAAAGAAAAATAAATATGGCCTTGCTTTTTCTTTGCAGAAAAATAAAAAATTGCAAAAACACCAATGATGATTCATAATGTTTGTAAATCAGATGCTTATTAGTTTTCTGGGGAACAGTCAGCCTCCTATCAACTGTATCAATCATTAAAACAAAGTCCTCATCTTCAATCAATGGGACTGCTAATCTTGTGTGTACAATGCATTTTGCTCTGGCGTCCTCCTTGGTCTGTTGTTGTTCTGGGATGCACTAGCTTTATTTGCACTCAGTGGCCCATCCTTGTCTGAGGCCTTCTGTACCTGTGAGGTAGAATGGAGGGGGGTCCTTTTCTGTCTCATCCACTCCCGTCTCTCACTCAATCATACGCGCACACACAGCTCCAAGTTGTCTCTATAGGCCTACTATATTCCTGCTCCTTTCTTCCGTCATAAGGACATTACTGTATGTAACAGTATTGCGGAGAGCTGCACGGGTAGGACGAGACGAGACGGGACGGGACGGGACGGGACGGGACGGGAGCCCAGGTTAAGCAGTCAATCAACTCCCGCGCCCCATACAGTGCTCGGCAACTGGAGCTGTCTTTATTAGCACACAGTGAAACAGAAAACAACATCACTCTCACTCATGGTGTCGGACTACAAAACTAAAATGTCCTAAACCAATTGTCCCAGTATCCTTTTCGGCACCGGGAACACGGCGACCACGCCCACGGTCGTATGTAGGCTAATGGCTATCTGTTGCGTGGCTTTCCCACTAAGATAGCTTTCTTTATAAAACATTAGTATTCATTTTTAGTGTTTCTCCAGCCACAGTGAATCCTGTGTTTCTGTGCCCCGCTGTGGTGTCGACAACACAGAGCTCCGGTACTGTTACAGGACAGCGGTGGTTTCTTTCAGCTTGTATTGTATTCCAATTTTAGCGAAAACACACATAACATTAGCTTGAAAGTGTTTAAGTATGCTTATCTTTGCGTGAATTTAGGGATGACTCGTCTGCCAATGACTTCAAGTTGGTTGTGTTTTAACCGGTGATTGTTGCGACAAACTGTTTACAAAGGGACACTTGCTTGTGACGCAGCAAGCGCCTGCTAGTTGATCTGCCGGCCGGGACGATCAGTACTTCCCCACATAAAGAGCTTAGTTCTGATTGGATCGCTTCCCAAATCGTCCCGCTTACATTTTCGTCTCGTTTTTATTCGTTAACGAAAGTGTCAAAATATTTCGTCGTAGTTTTTGTCATCCTAAATTGATTTTTATTTAGTTATCGTCTCGTTTTCGTCAGACTGTAGACCTCCCCCCCAATGTTTTTCAATGGATCTCCTCCACGAATCACACAAGTGGCCAATTTTGTTTAAAAAACGGCGAATTTCGCCGTAGTTTGCATGCCTGCTGACTAGTTTGCACACATAGCCTACGTGTGTGTAAGCGTAGGCTATGTTGTAGTTCCGACCTGCCATGGCACGTCAAAATAGCAACAACAACTGCGCTATCCGCTATAGACCAGGTATTTTTCGGTCAGTGGCGCAATTGCATTGGCGCATTTTTTAGATCACTAAAATAGCACCAAGTAGGCCTATCATTTGCGCCGGAACACGCCCCTGCTTTTCGCCGACAAGGCTCTCCAGGCGCAAGTGTAGTGGTGCCTGGTTGCTGCGGGGGAAAATCAGCTTTGCGCCGGGTGCAAACTAGCAACGACACATGCGTCGGTGTAGAAAGTCAATTGCACCGGGCGCAAGATAGGGCCCTTCTTCTGTTTGGCGCACATGGCTAATTTGCATACGCGCACAGGACTGGCTGGCTCCGCTTGGCAAAAAATAGAACATATTTGTGAATAAATGTTTAAAATTCTGAATACTGGACATGGTGAGCTTAAACACATTTAAATGACCATTAGTGACAATAATATATATATATATATATATATATATATATGAGACCCCTTCAAATTTTGCTTTTGAGGGGGGGGTCCAGTATTCTATTAGCATATTCAATACCAACGTATTACATGATATACGAATACGGTCCTAATTTAAGAGCAAAACACTGTTATGCTATTCTGCTTCAAGAGGGGGAGGCAAAGGCTCTGCTGACTTGAGAATATAGGATTTAGCTGACAGGGTTTTGGGGATAATGGTGATCTAACATAATCAGCATAAGATGGAATGTAGCCAAGACATACTCATTATTCTGTGTGTGTGTGTGTGTGTGTGTGTGTGTGTGTGTGTGTGTGTGTGTGTGTGTGTGTGTGTGTGTGTGTGTGTGTGTGTGTGTGTGTGTGTGTGTGTGTGTGTGTGTGCGTGCGTGCGTGCGTGCGTGCGTGTGTGTGTGTGTGTGTGTCACACAAAGAGAATTGATATATATGAATATTATATTCATGGAGAATCTGACCCTTTGCCTTTAAGTGAATTAAGCAATCACTATTATTTTTGCTACACTGCCTGTCCCTGTCTAGGAAACACAAGTATTAACATCATAGGTTGGAACGTGGAGAAACGACATCGATAGGGGAACACAACACACATGCGTAGGAAGAATTATGTTGTATATTGGATATGTATTGGAAAGGCAGCAGTGTGATACTTCAATGTTAAACAGATTACCCTCAAATGTCACAAGAAAACCTATTTTTTGCTAATCATATTATTTTTCCATCTGTAATTCATCGACATCCTCAATATCCTCCAGTGATTTAGTTTTCGTTTTGGGTATTGACATTTAAGACTACATAGAAGGCGATACGCAAAATACATACCCTACAAATAATATTTCACGGTAATAGGCTATTACCGTGAAATATTATTTGTAGGCTATTAAACAAAATATTATGAATGTACAATAGAATAATTGTTCAACGGTTAAACAACTATTCTATTGTACATTCATAATATTTAGTTTAATGTTAAAAGCACTAACACTCGCTGGTGGAACACAAGCACTTTTGTACGACAGGGGATATACATTAAATATTGAAACAACTTTGAGTGTCACGTAAGCAGTGGGCCAGAGGGAAGGAGGTGTGAGGGCTGACCAGCTCACCCCTTAATACGTGCCATCTTTTATCAGCAGGATCGTTTGACACCGGTGACATACGATGTAGTCATTCATGTTGGATGAAGACGGAGTAGGTCGTCCACGGTCCACCGCGGCAGAGCATTGCGGGGGCCCATTATTGAAACCAAAAAAAGCAACATTAATGCAGTAGAAGTGATTGTGTTGCGCTACAAGACGGCTCTGGGACCCGCTTCATTGATCTCATGCGTCTGATTTATGCTCTTTTGAGCGGTTCGCTGGGTGGTTAAACGAACGGCACATTTCTCACTTTCGAGGTTGTTGCTTGCGAGTTGTTTTTCTCCGGGCGCATTCATGGTCTCTCGCCTCATAAATACCACTGAATGGAGTTATGTTCTTTAAAATTTCCATCTACTACTGGCGGTCGCAATCGAAGAGTTAATGAATGAGACGTGGGCATATATTAAATGAAGTAGGCTCACACACTCGGCCTTCTAAGCACACGTGCATACCGTTTGGATAGGCCTAAAGCTAAACGAGGGGGAACAAGTCTGGAGGTCAGTCTTTTTTATTTCAGCGATCCAATGAGAAGTTGAACTATCATTCAGTAGCCACCTGCACCTCCACCTACCAACAACTAACAATTAAGCTAAGAATTTTCCGTCGGATCATATGATAACAATATGATAACCCCCAACCGATGAGACGTCATCTCTTTATTTATTCCTTCCAGCGCCACACGTGGTCGCTGTTTGTCGTTGCCGTTCTTCAGGCAGACTAATCGCATCCCGCTATTATCCTCCTGCCTCGCACCCTCTCTCTCCCCCCCCCCTCTCTTTCTCTCTCTCGCCACAGTAAACCGTCTTCCACCGCGCCTTGGATGCAGTGTGATCAGCAGCAGTGCACCGCAAAATCACTGTCTTCACTCCGGCACCGCAAGAATAAAAGCTAAACGATGACAATGCTGCAGACATATGAGGCAGAAACAGTTATTTAACTCCCGTCCCGTCCTCTGCCGTCTCCGCTCCCTGCATTAAGTGGTAAGTGTTTACGCTTTCGTACATTTTTGTAATCGGAGGAAACGCGTTTAAAACCTCAATTACGCACGCTATCAAAATAATGGTGCGGTGTGGACTATTAATTAGGCTACTATTTCGTTCAATGGATGTTGAATTGTAATATTGCTGCTATTAGCAAATCATATTAAGATCTACTTGGATGCTGTATTTGGAATCAAATTACGCGCAGTCATTTCTTACTGAATATATCCTTAATTGTAACAAGGTAGCCTACCTATCCTTTTCTAGGCTTTCAAGTAGTCTGCCTGGAAAATAGCATGTGTTGTCCTGTGGGTCATGGCAAATGTTGCATTGCAAGCATTTTGCCAGCGAAAATATTTACTGAACTAAATTTAAACTAAACAACATTATCTTAGTGAGCTAACATAATGAACTAACATAATGAGAAATCACAAAATCGATATTGTATTTTAAGCCTTTTTTTAATATTTAAGATAATGAAATTAAGTGTTAAGATTAAGGCTTGGGAAATAATGGATGAGAGATATTAATAATCATTAATAATGAGATTGATCATAAACTCAGTTGATATTGGCTATTCCCTTTCATTTTCTATGGGGATCTGAAGTGGCATGCATAGTTTGGTGCTTCATAGTAAGGCGATGTAACTACCGTCCTATATTCCTCGAAGACTGTTGACACAGCACACAGCCACCAGGCCCCTTGGCCTACTTCTTTTCTGTTAAGTTAATCAATCGCATTGCCAATTTTTTTTTTTTTCATGAAAGGAATCGGCTAGACAAAAAAAAAAGCAAAGCTAAAATGTGTGTGGTTTTACTGATTGATCGGGAGGAATAAAGGGAAAGGCGCCAACGTGGGTCAGATTTCAACGGCACACTGCTTCCCTGGTGGCTGTGGCTGAGCGCGAGCCGTGTGGCGCCCGAGATAAGATAAAAGACGCTTCAGGGCAGCTCATCTGTTACATTTTGTGTTCGACCGGTAAAGACTCTGACCTTTTCCATTTGTTAGTCAATGTGTGTGTGTGTGTGTGCCAGACAGTGTGTCAGTATAGACACCGAGATAGAAAGTGAGAGTGAGAATGAGCGGGTGTTTGTGTGTGAGAGAGAGAGAGAGAGAGAGAGAGAGAGAGAGAGAGAGAGAGAGAGATATGGTTTGGGATGTGGTTAGAACCAGATCGGTTTCCAGGAATAAGGTCAAGCCAAGTGCACGCTGAGGTGTGAGATCTCATCAGATGGCCAACCACACAGGCACACACACGCACGCACGCACACACAGGCTCACACTGAGCTGAATTCAAACTGTGGTGGATGCCTGTGAATGTTGTACCTGTGAAGGCCCTGCTATCACCTCATTTATCGGTCCATTAGTAAGTCACTGGCCGCAGAGTCAGCCTCTTTTGCTACACAAGGAGGAGGAACACGCCTTTATATGAACTAACCAGTCAGGGTTTATGACATTAGCAGCTGATAGCAGACACACAATGCCGCATCTACCGTGAGAACTCACGCGTCCAAACGTTGACCTACTCAAGACCTCCATGTCATCAACCGCATCCACTTTATTGATACCTGTGCTCAAGAACCACTACCCCGATAAACAAAGACACCCAACATCGGTACCGATCGTCCTCCTCTGAGAACGCTGTCCTACTACGAAATAGCTCCTAATGTCACGTGTGTGTTGGGATGAAATATTCAAGGCTTTGCATCACGCAGTCTAGGGTTGGGTTGGGTGGGACTAACTGGCTCACAGGGGGTCCATTAGATGTGTGTGTGAGTGTGTGTGTGTGTGTGTGTGTGTGTGTGTGTGTGCTTGTCTGGATGAGATGTGTGTGTGTGTGTGTGTGTGTGTGTGTGTGTGTGTGTGTGTGTGTGTGTGTGTGTGTGTGTGTGTGTGTGTGTGTGTGTGTGTGTGTGTGTGTGTGTGTGTTGTTCTCACATGAGCAAGAGCATAGGTCCCTGCTGTACTAAAATATTCACCAGGACATGTGGTTGTATGTTATTGGCCTGTGTGTGTGTGTGTGTGTGTGTGTGTGTATGTGTGTGTGTGTTTGTGTGTGTGTGTGTGTGTGTGTGTGTGTGTGTGCATGCACGTGTGTGTCATCACTTGTGTATCTGTGTATGTGTGTGTGTTAGCAAAACGTTTGAGACTGAGTAAGAGAGAGAGATGTGTCAGATAAAATCAGATGAGTTGGCTGCTCAAAAGGGCAGACTGCTGTTCTTCACTGCATCATATTTCATCAAAGAGTTCATACGCACATACACAGACACACACACACACACACACACACACACACACACACACACACACACACACACACACACACTTCACACACACACACACACACACACACACACACACACACACACACACACACACACACACACACACACACACACCTAGTTCTGAAGATCATGTGCACACACACTGCCAAAAGGCCATGCTCAAAGGCCAGCATGGTGCACCTAACACACATAACACATCTGCAAAGTCACTCACTCACACACACACACACACACACACACACACACACACACACACACACACACACACACACACGCACACACACACACATACACATACACATGCACACATGGTGCACCAATCATGTGTGTGCAAAACAGAGTGCTCACATGTGTTCACTATAATGTACCCTCACTTCAGATCCCCTTGCTCTTTGCTGGTCTGGGTCCCCTTTGAAGTGAAAATCCAATGAAAACAAGCCAGGCGCTGAGCAGACACTTATCATAGTAATGAGAGCCTTTTGTTAGCCTTTATCTGTGTGAGTATATGCCCAGGGTTTTCATTTGTATGGGCTAATGCTTGTCAACGTGGCCGTGCTTGTATACAAGGCTTGTGTGTGTGTGTGTGTGTGTGTATGTGTGTGTGTGTGTGTGTGTGTGTGTGTGTGTGTGTGTGTGTGTGTGTGTGTTTGTGTGTGTGTGGTGTCCGGTGTTTGAGATGCAAGATGCAAACAAAGGACCGGAGGGTGCGGAGAGGGTTGTGCGATGGGTTTAATTTAAGTAGTGTGGGTCATATAAGCTGTCATATGAGGTTGTTACGAGAGAGGGACTCAGGGAAAAAAAGGTGGATGTATTAGGTTTTGGCGTGAGGTCCTTCGAGGTCCTCCGGGCAGGGCGTGGAGGATGGTGTCGGGTGGTGTCAGGCGAGGGAGCCGGGTGGATGGGCGGCCAGGAAAGGGTGGAGGACAGAGATGTCACCGGCACCAGTGTTAGTTAACGGGACCCTGCACGAAGGCAGCTCCTTATCTCATCCATCATGGTCCTCTTTACTCACCATAACGTCCCCGTCCACCACCACCACCTCCCCCTCCACCTCCATCACCTGCTCCCCCAGTCCCCCCACCCCACCCTAATGCACACCAACACCGCTCCAGCCAGTCCTGCTGACAGGGTAACATTCCCCCCCCCCCCCCCAACATTTTTTTTCCCTTTTGTTCTAAGTTGATACGTCTGGTTTGTGTTATACTTTTATTTTTATTGAGCAATATTATATTATGGGAGAGGAGGTTTAACAGTAAAACACTTGCGCAGCCATCACACCATGGAGGAGGGCGGCGAGAGAGGGGAGAGGGGAGGGGTCACGGGTCTGGTGGTCACTGAAGTGATTTAATGCCAGCGTCGCTTCAAGACAACATTTAATTTTTATTGTCACTTCAGTGTCTTGACGAACGGTCAGCGCGACCCTGTGTGTGTGTGTGTGTGTGTGTGTGTGTGTGTGTGTGAATGTGTTTCCATGTGTGCGTATATCTCTTTTTTTCTCACTGTATGTCGTCGTTTCATAGCGTGCTTTAAATCCAAACCTGTATCTTATTGTAAGACCAAACCTCCCAGAGGCTATTGGACACTCCCGGGTTCCCCTTGGGTTGTGCCCACATGGCGCTCGCCATCCGGCCGGTTCGATCGTGATTCAGGCAATTTGTCAGAGAACACGGTGTGACTGATCAAATTTATGTCTCTAGTCACAAGGCAATTTGGAGGGAGCGACTCAATGATTCACCTCGTTAAAGATTTTATTGGATATTACAATTGATTGATTCAATGCGAGAGGCCAAACCAAACAATATTTAGCTACAAATGTACTGTTCATTTCACGGCCGGTAACATCAGATTGTGGATCATTTATGAACACACGTGCACAGAGACACACACACACACACACACACACACACACACACACACACACACACACACACACACACACACACACACACACACAAACAAGGAGGATGATATATAATACAGTGATATATAATACAGAAAGAAGTCATTTGTTTATCATGCTTATTCTGTCAAGGGGTAAAAAAGCAATGGAACTGATGAATCTCAGTGTCCCAAGATTACATTACCATTACTTACTAGTGTGTTAATAAGGGTGTTCAATTCTCAGCCTAAAGGTACTGGGTTAGATCCCAGTTCAAAATAATACCCTAGTCCTTTCCTTACAAACGATTGATTTATTATGGGCATGGAAGTGACGTCATCATTTTTGAATCCTCAAAAGTTAAAAACGAATTTGTCACCTCCGGGGCTCCGTAGATAGATTATTTATGATGGTACATTTTGATGTACTCAAAATTAATTGAAATGGAAAATGTTTTTCTCTGTCAGGAGATAAACTAGCCTGAATTACTGACATTTAAAATAGCATAGGAGTAAATATTAATGTTCGCTACCACATCCTGCACAACCAACCATCAATAATGGTTTGACTAAAGGGACATTCAACTAGACAAAAACAACAACCCATAAACAAGCAATTGAAGCTCAGATCCTGTTAAAGTGGGGAAGGATAAAAAACAACAACAACAACAACAGACACATTTTAAACTCTGACTGACTGTCCCTTTAAGAAGTCGATTTGTGAATTGTGAATCTGAGCTAAGTGTTTCACAAGATGGTTGAGTGACTCTCCCGGATTTCTAGCCGAGCCAACAGTGGCAACAGACCCCATCATTCAATATTTTGGCTCTTCTTCTCCTACGGCCTGGCACGTACATTTAGTGCGGTACAGCATGTGTGTGTGTGTGTGTGCTGCTAAAATGCTGGCTTGCTATGTGTGTGTGTGTGTGTGTGTGTGTGTGTACGTGGTTGTGCTTGTGTGTGTTCCATTTGGCCCTTGAGCACGATGCGGCCTGGCACCCTTATGCTTTGTGGGTATGCGTGTGAAGTGTGTGCAGATATGAATGTATGTGTGTGTGTGTGTGTGTATGTGAGTGTGTGCTAGTGTTTGCAAATATGACTCCTTTGACTTCCTCTCCCATGCCCTGGCACGCACATTTAGTACAGTACAGCATGTGTGTGTGTGCTGCTAAAATACTGGCTCTGTGTGTGTGTGTTTGTGTGTGGCTCTATGTGTGTCTGTGTGTGTGTGTGTGTGTTTGTGTGTGTGTGTGTGTGTTTACATGTGTGAAAATATGAGTATGTGTGTGAATGTGAGTGTGCATGTGAGTGTGTGTGTGTGTCTGTGTGAGTGCGTGCGTGTGTGTGCATGCAAGTGTGGCTATGTAGCACTGTATGTGTTCATAGCAGCAAAAATGGAGCCCTTCTGTTGTGTCTCCTTCAGACATCATCAGAGACACCATGATATCGGAGGCATTCACGTACGCACAAATTGACACACCAAAACACAAGGGCAGCAGGAACCAGGCCCCTTTAAGTTTTAACCTGGAGTATTGCTATGGTAACCTCAGCAGGAAGTGGTGCCTGTTTATCTGCACTGCCGGTCGTATGATTCTGCATTATGGACTCTCTCTCTCTCTCTCTCTCTCTCTCTCTCTCTCTCTCTCTCTCTCTCTCTCTCTCTCTCTCTCTCTCTCTCTCTCTCTCTCTACTACTACTACCCTCTACCTCTTTGCTATATACGGATGCAATTGTCATCCCATTGTAACCTTATTTCCAAACTTCTTCCACTCCCATGAAACGGGTGAAGGAATGAGGGCATGAGTCTCTATACGGAGTGCATATATATATTATTTACATGGCTCCCTTTCTACTGCCTGCCAAGAGGGCTATGGCAGTGTTCGTGGCATCAAACACGGGTGCGCGCTTACTCTTTTATCACCTCATTCGTATTCGCAGCTTAGTCTATAAATCAAAAATTCTATGGCTTTCTTAGGGGTGGGGGTGGGTGGGGGGGGGGAGAATATTAACTTCCTATTAATAGCAGAATTTGCATCACAAAGTTGAACTGGAATGTGCATTGTGTGAGTGTCTAGATGCACTACATGGCTCATGCCCCGGTGGCTTCTGGGAAAGAATGGCTCAATAAGTGATGCACTCGATACCTTTTTACGGATAAGAGTGAGACAGATGGAGAGAGAGAGTGAGAGAGACAGTGAGAGGAAGAGAGAGAGAGAGAGAGAGAGAGAGAGAGAGAGAGAGAGAGAGAGAGAGAGAGAGAGAGAGAGAGAGAGAGAGAGAGAGAGAGAGAGAGAGAAAGAAAGAAAGAGAGGGAAAGGGTCAAATAAGCCAACAGGCAGGTAAACACGGTGAGTGACCTTAAGTGAGGTGCTGCTACGGCAGACGCAAGGCAGAGCGACAAGGTAGAGGCGTCTAAGGGATATCAATACATATTTCATGTGCCCTTGCCTTGTCTATTTGGTCCCTGCATAATCTACCTCTAATTGGCAGAGTTTGGTCGGGAGGCACGGAAGGGAAGGGGAGAGCAGGAGATAGGAAAGATAAAATAAATGTATTTTTCTTACCGTTTCATACACGCCATATCATGCGTGCCATATTTGTAGGGTTTAGGGTTTGGGTTAGTGATTTCTCTGTCCCTGTCATATGTTGTTTGGGATTTTCTTGCTCATGTCTCGTGCAAAAGGAGTGCCCAAACTCTCCTTCCTGAATTTCCTGATGAATAAAGGTTGAATAAATTATATCTGAAAAATAGGAAAAACTTTGAAGTGGTATTAAAGTGGTAAAAAGCTGCATGAAAATTACAATACCAGTTATGTTTAATGTTAAGAATTAGCTGCGTGTGTGTGAGTGTATATGTGTATGTGTGTGTGTGGGGGGGGGTGGGTGTGCGTGTGTGCGTGCGTGTATGTGTCGTTTGTGTGTGGCATGTGTATTGTGTATTGGTATGTGTATTGGCATGCCTGTGGGACTTCTAGATCACACCGTGATGGCTTGTGCTGTAGAGTTTATCATCTGCCAGACTTTAAGGTCAAACACGCAGGAAAAGTCTCTAAAATAACACACAAGGCAAATACCATTTGACAGGGTTAGCCCAAACAGCAGGCCAGGCCTGACATTTCAGGTCTGACATGTGTGCGTGTGTGTGTGTGTGTGTGTGTGTGTGTGTGTGTGTGTGTGTGTGTGTGTGTGTGCGTGCCTGTGTTTTACTTGGAAAGTGTGCTAGAATTTGTACCTTTCCGTCAAGCTGACCTTTTAAGGTCGCCGTTTCACAATGTTGTTCTTGGATAATTTTCCTTTTTTTTTTTTTTTTTCACATCACGTTCACTAATCACTCGAAGGGATATGGATTATGCTGCGTCTGCAGTAAAAAAAATAATCTCTCACTGAAAACCCCCAAACCGGTGGAAAATTCAGACTCAACCTTCGGCTGCGGAGGGAACAACCCTTTGACTGTAGGTCCTCACTCTGCCTTTAAAAGGTCACATTTTGAGGACATCCAAATGGGGGTAATATCGGCGCTGCCTCGCACTGACGAGAGCGCTTGTGAGAGGGGAAAGGACAGCGCGTGTCCGTGTGTGACGCTAGGGTCTTGTATACCCAGGGAGCGAGGTGATTGGCTTCAATCCCCGACATCCTCACAGCCACAACATCGTGGTCCATCCTTGAGCGCGACCCCATAACCCCCCACCACCACCACCACCCACCACCCACCACCCACCTGCTGCTAACTTCACACCCCGCACCCACTCGGGCGCAACAGATCAAACATAAATCCTTAAACAGTCCCCCCGGGGGGATAGCAAGTGACAATCTCTCTCTAACCCTTTATCTCTTTACCCCCTCCCCCTCCCCCTCCTCCTCCTCCTGCAGGTCTGTCTCCTCCTCCCCCCCCCCCAGCCCTCCCCCAACTCCCCCCATCCTCCTCTTATCCGACCGACCCCCTCCACCACCACCCCCTCCACCACCACCACCCCAAACGACCTCAGCCTCGTCCACCCCTCCCCCCTCGCCCCTCACCACACACCCCTCCCCCCTCTCCCCCCCCCCCCAGCAGGGGAAACAGACAGCAGCATGATGCTCGGCAGCGCCTCGGTGGAGGTGGCGGCCTCGGGCCCGGGGATGAGCAGCCTGAACGGGCTGAGCGCCGCCGCCGCCCGCAACGTGGTGCGCTCCTCCAGCATCTCAGGGGCCATGTACAGCCTGGAGAAGAGCCCCGGAGGCGGGAGTAGCAGCGGCGGCGTGGGCGGCGGCGTGGGCGGCGGCGGCGGCGGCGGCGGCAGCGGTGTGGGCGGCGGCAACGGGGACTCGGCGTCGCTGGCCGGCAACAAGAAGCGGCGGTCCAGCCTGGGCGCCAAGATGGTGGCCATCGTGGGGCTGTCGCAGTGGAGCAAGAGCACGCAGCAGCTGCACCAGCAAGGTGAGAGGTCGCTTCTCCTAGTCTGTGAGCTCTTTTAAGGGGGGGGGGGGGTGGGGGGCTGGGGCTGGGGGGGGGGGCGAGAACAAAGGGAGAGGTGTTTTTTCGGACCGTTTGTTGTTTGTTGTTGTTGTTGTGTACCGTCGTGGTTTTGTTAGTTTTTTCAGTATCGGGGCCGCTTCCGCCGCAGAGGTATCCAGAAGAGGCGAACTCGGCTTTTATTTTATCATCGACTCATCTGTTCTTCACATTAGTCTCTCCCCTTGAGCATCATCAGCATCGTCATTGGACTGCTCTTTTTTTCCTTCCTCTGCTTTCTACTGTCTGTCTGCTTTTCTATTTTTCCTCTTTCTTTCTTCTCTGTGTTTCTCTCTCTCCCCGTCTGCCTGTCTCTCTCTGTCCGTCGCTCCAGAGTCCATTTCTCCCCTTGTGCGTCTGGCTGCTTCTCCTCTTTTGCAACAGCTCTTTTTTTTTTTTGTTCTATCCTCTTAGTCTGAAATCCCACCCGCCCTGCTAGGTCAGGGCCGCTCTCTAAAGACCTCGGCCCCTCTAACGTCTTCATGTTCAGCCTCCATAATTGCCCCATACCCGGTCTCTATCTCCTGTCTATTTCCTCTCCCTCTCCCCGGTGCCTTTTGTCCCTCTTTCCTGGCCGGCTCTGAGAGCTGTAAATGTAATGTATTGGATTGTATTATTGTATTAGGTCACGGCCACCTAGGGCCTGTTTCGTGTAATGAGTTTGGAATCTCAGGCTTTAAAACTGATATATAAATATATATATATATATGTATATTTATTGGGATAGGATTCTGAGATAATATTTGCTGAATAATCTTTAGCCCACTGTCTTGTATGTCTGCGATCAGGACGCCTTGTTCTTACACGTTTATCACCTCTTGGGATGAACTGTGTTGCTGCATTAGTTTCATGGGAAAATCAATGCTTTGACTCGGGGCAAAAAGAAACCTATCGCTCGCTGCCTGAATGCTAATGGTTCCAACAATATGTACTTACGGCAGAAGGACTCTACTTTCTCTTATCCCTGTAATTAGTCTCTCATAATTCCATCAGGGGCTTTGTGTTGAACTGAACCAGCCGCGAGTCAGGGGTGGCTGTGTCGAGATTGTGCATATGTGTGTGTGTGTGTGCGTGTGTGTGTGTGTGTATGTGTATGTGTGTGCATGTGTGTGTCTGCATGTGTGTGCATGTGTGTGTGTGTGTGTGACGTGTGTGCGTGTGTGTGTCTGTAGGTCTATACGCTTGGTGCACATGTTCTCTCTGTGTAATTGCAGAGGCTGTACTGCTGCAGCAAAAGGCTTTCTCACATTGAGCCACAGTTTGCCTTACAGAAACCCACTGCAACTCTGCGTGAACTGGGGAAATGCACACACACACACACACACACACACACACACACACACACACACACACACACACACACATACCCGGCTTGTGAAGGCAGACCTAGTGAGCAGGTCCTATTAGGCAAAGGTTGTGCATGATTCCATTCTCTGTTGTGAGTTGCGAGTGAGATTTTAACCACGCTGTGTTGGGGGGCGGGGAGCGGGCATGTTGAAAACCAAGGGAGGAGAGGATGATCCAGACACAGAGTTTAAGGAGGGCTGCCCACAGCTCCTCCTGACGCCCCGACGCAGGACGCCACACTGGCGCTCTGGTAGGGAACACATTGTGGAGCTCAGGTCTCTGTAGGTTCATGGAGCTTCAGTGACTTTGTTTGTTGCTGCCAATCTGCTGCCAAGCTGTTCCCCCAAGAAAGGGACAAAGAGGAATAGATGATGATGAATTTGAGACAATTTTGTTTGTCGCTAACCCTATGCCACACCCTCCCCGCTGAGGGCGTGATGAGACCCAGCTGACACCAGGTCTGATGCAGGAACTGTCCTCACCAGAGGGCGTTCCATCGTTGTTGGTGTGTGTGTGTGTGCGTGCGTGCGTGCGTGCGTGCGTGCGTGCGTGCGTGCGTGCGTGCGTGCGTGCGTGCGTGCGTGCGTGCGTGCGTGCGTGCGTGCGTGTGTGTGTGTGTGTGTGTGCGTGTGTGTGTGTGTAGCATAGAGAAACCAGGGTTGAGACGAGACGAGGGGCTGGGTGGCAATACTGAGAGTTCAGTGTTGTGAGTGTGTGCTGCGCGGGAGGAGGGGGGGAGGGGGGGGGGGGTCTAAATTTAGACGTCTCAGCTGCTGGAAGATCACACCGCGCCTCGGCGCAAACCAAAAATTCACAGTGTCACCCGTCGCCATGACATCTACCTGTCGTCCTGACATCACACTTCTTGGTGCACTTCATATTTTGCCACGCACAGAGCTGCATTTGATTCCCCCCTGACACTGTGCATGACCGGATCGCTGTCTCTTCGGCCCGACGTTCTCACCCATATGAGACTCCGCCCCTCTCCCCTCTCCATCTCCACCTCCTCCTCCACCTCCACCTCCACCTCCACCTCCTCCTCCACCTCCACCGCCACCTCTACCTCTACCTCCACCTCCACCTCCTCCTCCACCTCCTCCTCCTCCTCCACCTCCACCTCCACCTCCTCCTCCACCTCCACCTCCTCCTCCTCCTCCTCCTCCACCTCCTCCTCCTCCTCCACCTCCTCCTCCTCCTCCTCCTCCACCTCCACCTCCTCCTCCACCTCCACCTCCTCCTCCACCTCCTCCTCCACCTACCCCATCGTTCCCGGCAGGGCTGAAGCGACTGCATCGCAGGTGCCTGAGAACTGAAATCAATGGAGCCCGCGCAATTACGGTGGCATATATATGCGCTTGGTAAATGCACGGCTTTGAAAGGCTGCCCAGACATCATCCAAACCGAGCAGGAGAGGACTATGTCAAATACGCTCACATACATGTACACACGCACGCACACGCACACATACATACACACTTACATACATACATACATACACACACACACACACACACACACATACATACATACATACATACATACATACATACATACATACATACATACACACACACACACACACACACACACACACACACACACACACACACACACACACAGGTCAATGATTGTCTTCAGCATCCTACTTCATGCCGTCTGTCTGCATGAGACCGCCTGGACTGTCGGTAGCTCAGCCAAAACACTCCAATTGATTTTGTTATTAACTGAAGCCGTCGGTCCTGCACGCGGCTTTAACGGCTGCTGGGTATTCAAGGATAAACTAGGCTGCGGCCACTTTACAGAGAAGAGGCGATTGTTCTATTAAGGGGATCCAGGAAACCTGTTCTCTGAGAATAACAAGGTTGTTGGCGGGGGGGTGGTGACCCGGTCGAGTTAGACGTTAGCAAAATGGCTGGCTTAATACGGCTCTTTACACAACACCCGCACTTTGCTATTAAAGGCCAGAGGCGAGAGATCAATGGAATTAGCCTGGTGTGGAGACACACACACACACACACACACACACACACACACACACACACACACACACACACACACACACACACACACACTTAGACAGGTGGCTAGACGGACAGAGAAACACTGACGGGTGGCCTGACATGGGTGGTCGTTAAGTCTTTGTGCTTGGTCAA
>NC_140290.1:12216174-12219440 GCF_964030765.1 Micromesistius poutassou | reverse complement strand
GGGGGGGGGGCGGGGGGAGGGGTGAGGATGGGGATGAGGAAGTTGGGTGATGGTGATGGTGAGGATGAAGGAGGTGGTATGGGATAGTGGCGGTGGTGCGGGTGGTGGTGATGATAGATGAAGCGATGATGGTTTTGGGAGTGATGGAGGTGTGGTGGTGGTTTATGATCATGGGGGTATTTGTAGAGGGGGTGCATTGGAAGGTATTTAAGGCAAATGTTTCGGTCAGTTGATGTCGGTCATTGAATTATATGCTGTAATATAATGTAGTGCTTTTAATAGGCCTGGGAGATGTGATCAATATTTGATTTCCTCATGTATGTATAATCATTTCTCCATTTAATACCATTGCTTCATCTCACAATGCAACGTCTTGAATACGTACAAATAATATATTATTTGTGTGTGTACGTGTGTGTGTGAGTGTGTCTGTGTGAGTGTGTCTGTGTGTGTGTGTGTGTGTGTGTGCATGTGTGTGCTTGTGAGAGTTTGTGCGTTTGCGCTTCTGTGTTTGTGTTTGTGTGTGTGTGTATGTTTAGGATAGCCAGCTCTCCTCTATTCTGAGTCAGCAGAGCTCGGAAGCACACATGGCTCAGCCTTCCTCATCCCCTGTTTATTTGTGTGTGTGTGTGTGTGTGTGTGTGTGTGTGTGTGTGTGTGTGTATCTGTGTCTGTGTGTGAGTGTCAGGAGACCTCCTAAACTCTCTCCTGGCGCCCACAGGCGGCCTCCATAGGTGTCCCTCCTGATAGAGCGTAGCACTGTGTGTGTCTACAAACATTTATCTAAAGGACTTTCTAAGGCATTAGGAATGTTTATCCAGTGTCGCACAGAGATCCCAGTGGGTCCTAGGTTTCATTTGCCTTGGCTCCGGGGCGAGCACTATTCAAACTAAACATTGTTGAGATGTTTGTGGAAGGAGGCGGGTGGAACTGTTGTCTGTCTCTTATGCCCTGCTCATAGTCTCATCTCTGTAACATAATGACTCAGAACAGGGCTGATGGTTCAGTGTCCTTAGTAAAGAATAGCTGGTGCACTGCGATTTGTTATCCCACCAGCGGTTGACCAGATAGCCTTGTATCGTGTCTTTATAACCTTTTCTGTGTTCAAAGTTTTAGTTACCATGAAGCATTTTTTCACTTTTGCTTAGAAAGGTGCGATGCTTTAAGTGCATTATTCTTATTGTTATGTGGATACAAGATTCACTAGAATTGGTTTTAGCATTGCTCAACTTGAAAGGATGCTATTGTATCCCTTATTTGGGAAAGATACTGTTTAGATACTGCTTCATAAACCAGTACTTGGTTAATACACCGGCTTGCCATGATCAACTGCACTGTTACACTTGACTTGACCAACAGAGAAAAACAAGGTTTAACCGGGCCAAGCTTCATAATTCATTAATCATCATCGCTCTGTGAACGCTCCACTGCTTGAAATGTCTTGTTAACTTTGGATCACGTACCTCATACCAGAGTGCTGGACCACCAAACAAAGTCCCCTCATGACAATCTGTGCCGCCAGATCAAACTGCGGGGCCCAATAAATCAACGGTGAAGGGCTGTTTAACCAAAGTGGAAGGAGTCTGAAACCCATCTGAACTAGGTCAACGCTACCGCCGTGCTGTGTCCACGGCCAAACACGCCTTGCTCAAGGGCTTCAGGCGCAACCGTACACCTTTCACACCAACCTCTTCATTGGCGCTCTGATGACCCTTAAACCCCCCTGTGACTCAGGGGGACTCAGCTCCCCTGTGACGCTACCTTCATCCCACGCTAATGCGGTCGCGTGCGATCGACGACCACGCGCTCACCACCTGTGACCTCTGTGACCTCTGTCATCCCCCCCCCCCCCCCCTCTCTCAGACGGCGGAACCAAGAAGCTGCGGAGCACCATCCGCCGCAGCACCGAGACGGGCATCGCCGTGGAGATGAGGAACCGCGTGACGCGGCAGGGCAGCAAGGAGTCGACGGACGGCAGCACCAACTCCAACAGCTCCGACGGAAAGTGAGTGTCCGTCCGTCCGTCCGTCCCTCCGTCTGTCCGGTCGCACCTCCGGGGGCGGTCTCCGCCCCCCCCCCCCCCCCCCCCCCCCAGCCGTCCCACCTCACACAATACTTTTCCTCTGCGTCGTCTTCCATCAATGTATCCATCCGTCCCCTGTCTGTCCATGAGAACATCAATCCATCCGTCTGTAATAATCCATGTAGCCACCCGTCGTCCATCCATCCTCACACCAATGATGTCCTCTCTTCCAGTTTTGTCTTCCCCACCACGCGCCTGGGTCCCGAGAGCCAGTTCAGTGACTTCCTGGATGGACTCGGCCCCGCCCAGATTGTCGGACGACAGACCCTTGCCACGCCCTCCATGGGTAAGTCAACAATGACCTCCTATTGTAGTCTAATCACATCACGAGCTCTAACCTGATCAAACCTTGGATTAACCTCGTCAGAGTGCGTATTTGAAAGGTGATCCCAGCAGGAGAACCCACTTTCCTGTCTGTGTCATTGGATTTGATAACATTTGCTTGAAAACTCGAAATAAATCAAATATATATTGCCGTTTTACTTTTTTTGGGCACACAGCATCACCTAAAAGAGCAGTAGAGCACTAGTGAATGCTTTCCTTTGTGAAGATACAGTTTATCTTGCTGGAGATATAAATGTTTAATACAAAAGGTCACTGTAGGTTGGAGAAAGAGAGCTGGGCTTTGTTGTGCTTGGAGAAGACCTGCAGCTCTCTGTCTCCCTCTGCAGTATATTTATGGTACTACCTGCTGCAAAACCATTTACATTTAGGGCATTTACCAGATGCTTTTATCCAAAGCGACTTGAGTACTGAGTAATGAGTACTTTGTCAGAAGAAAGAGAAACAACAACAATATATCGCTGTCAGAACAGTAAAGATGTTCATAGAAGTGCCAAGCACTTACAATTGCTAAGTTTGCATTTGTATCTTGTGTGTTCTCAGGGGATGTCAACGTGGGCATGGTGGACAGAGGAGGACAGCTGGAAGTGGAAGTCAACCAGGCTAGAGGCTTGATCCGTAAACCAGGTTCCAAAAACTCACCAGGTGACTGTGCTAACACTCCTTAGCAGGGACTCGAGAACTTTCAAGAATCCAGATCTAGACCCTGATGTGTGGCTCTTATTTGATCTGCGTGGTGCTCTCCTCCTCAGCGACGTACGTGAAGGTGTACGTGCTGGAGAACGGCGTGTGCTTGGCCAAGAAGAAGACCAAAGCAGTGAAGAGGTCTCTGGAACCCACA
>NC_140290.1:12203674-12213674 GCF_964030765.1 Micromesistius poutassou | reverse complement strand
AGTGGGGGCATTTTGAGATACCTGAAAAATATTACGCTCCCCCAATTTTCATTTGTCTGGATTTGGTTTTTAAATTTGATTTCAAGAATATTTTTTGACTTCTCAAAAGGGCACTTTAGCTCCCGAACCTGAACCCAAAACATTGACAACTTGTCCGTCAATGTGTTAATATCAGTTGCACATTTTGTGTTATATCAAGGCCTATAATTTTCTATAATTGAATGCCAGCATGATGTATCTAAAATTTCCTCTGTTCATTTTCAGGATAATTGCCCATTTCTTTATTCAGATATTTGTACAACATTAAAACAGATCTATTTTACCCCATTAATAATGTTAATAATGTCAAAATATTTTATCTGTCCAAATTTGTGATTTTGAATTATACAAAATATATTACTCTTATAAGTGCTAACAATGACAGAACATGTCTTTATACAAATTCATTCATTTTAATTTCTTTGAAAAAAACATGTAGAATTATGATAGTCATATTTTGAACCATACCACTTATGTCCAAACACAATTGTGAAGTGGTTATGGTCTACGTATTTTGTATAACGTATCTTGTTCTCAATTTACAGTGAATTTAAAAGTTAAAAGTATTAAAATGGGTAAAATAGGTTCTAGTTTTAAAATCGGATGGGCTCGTTGATTACGTTTTGACTGTTCCACAAAATGTTTGTATCTTGACTGACTTGAATTTTTTGGCTATTGTGAAACTGTTTTTATTGTTGACCAAACTTATATAAATACAAAATTCTGAAAATTCCAATGTCCCCCAATATACATAGTATACATTTACTGTGTACTTTAGCTGAAGCTAAATTGTCTTAGCAGAATTCAAATCTCAGTGCTTTTCAAACTGGCAAAAAAAGCTGATACATTCCCCTGTTGGCCCTTCTAGAGAACGAGTCCACTGGACTCTGTTATGCCCCTTAGCACACACTACTGCCTGCAAGATCCCATGGTGGGAATCCTTTCAGATATTGGGGCAAATCTTGGCTGGGCCTTTAATTTCTAGTCATGTATATGAAGTAATTTTATGTACCTTATCTAGCTATTTTTGTGGACTGCTGGCATGATGTAAAAACAAAAAAAAATACTTATATTCTTGGTATTTGCACACGCCCTCTTTAATGCGAGCCTTTTGTGATTGTTAGGAGATTTGTTTGAATAGCGCGATTAACAAAATGGAAAGAAATTATTTATTCTAAATATAAACCTGAGATAACTTGTAAAATCTAGGGCAAAAAAAACAACAACCAAATCCTTGTTCAATGCTGAATGTTTAGTCCTTGGTAAATTTTAAGCTGACTATTAATATTTTTTCATGTGAATTCCAACGTTCTTGGAACATCTATGAGATGTTATGTCTCTTTGCTGTATACTATGTAGCTACACAATGTTAACCAGATTTTATTCATTGAGGCAAAAAATGGAAAGAATGCACAGGGATGTATGCGAATGAATTTCTGGAAAAGACTGTTGAAATAATGCCTATCTTTAAAAAAAAAAATGGTGTGTTTATTACTGTACTTTAAAACAATGTATTTATGGAACTTTGTGACACATATGGAGGTATATAAAGATTACATTGATATAGAAATGTAGATATTTACTATAAAATCACTATTAAGCTCCATTATGGAATTTAGGTGAAGGATCAGGTTCTTTGATAAGGAAGATTCATGCTTGATTTGTGTGGATTGCAGAAGTATAGATTGCTAAGCATCCCTACATTTATTTCATTTTATTTAAGTGCATACCCACACATTAGGAAAAACCTAAATGACAAATTAGTGTATGAATGAAAGAAGGCTGACATCACAAGGTTGATCAGACTACGTTCATTTGAATATGAAGAGCACATGTTTTACGGCAAGCAAGAGTAGTTTGAGCTCTTGTCTGTGTATTGGAAAAGTAATGCCAATGTCATTTTGTCAGCATAAAAACATACCTCTAAACTCTGATATAGAAAGTAATAGACGGAACCATGCTAACATTTCATATGATTGATTGATGGGATTGCATTATTGACAGATATTCCACCATAGTGGGAAATGTTTCACCAGAAGAATTTAGAAGTGCCATGGCGATATATATATATATATATATATATATATATATATATATATAGAGAGAGAGAGAGAGAGAGAGAGAGAGAGAGAGAGAGAGAGAGAGAGAGAGAGAGAGAGAGAGAGAGAGACCCTATGGTCCTCTCTGTGTCCCCCATGCACTTTTCCCACACTGTAGTTCAGCGTAAGGGTTGAATGTAAACTTTCCATAAGCATGTCCATAATCTTGGTTGTCAGAGGTATTGGGGAAGGATGCTAATTGTTTGAAATGTTGCATTTGACAACCATTGCATTTGAATATCTATTGATATTTGAAGCCCCACTATACTTTAAACATTTGCGATAGTTGCAAACTTCCAATTTAAACATGTAGTCTTGGGTTCAATTAAAGCTTTTTATTTTTGTAAGAAGAGGGCAAGGATTTTTCAAAGAGGTGTTGGTGTAGGCTAAGAAAACAGTGGCTATTTCGGTCCTGATTTTCTTGTGACGAGGGCTTGTTCAGTTTACATGGCCTTATTCACTGGCCACCTTGTTTATAGACGTCAGCTGGGTAGGGGAACTGAATGCGGAACTCATTGAGTTCGCACCCAACTGGCGGTGGATGGAACAAAGATGGCCGTCAGGTGAATGAGGCCACTGGCCTTATTTTCTTTCTCTGGGAGGTATTGCTTCACGAGCGTAGCACACAATTTGAAAGTTTGGACAAATTGTATTTTGCTTGATAACAATTTACCACTGTTATATATGTGTATATGTATAGTTTTATGAATGTATTTCCGAATCATGACACTAGAAAATGGTGTAATTGAGTCTCACTGAAGACTTACCTGCGTATGGTTCAGGTCAACCCTACTTTTACTGTCTTACATCCTCTCATGCTCAGCCACAAGAACAACTCTTTCCTTATTTATAGAAGCACGCATATACTGTCTGTTCAAATCAGGCAACATCGATTTGGTGCCCTTCAATTTTCCACAATGGCCCTCAAAGAGAGTGATAATGTACCCCTTTTGCGACGACTAAATAATTGATTGAGCGACCTGTTGGAATTATACATGTTTCCATACGTTGAAAACAGAAGATGTTTGCCGCATGGATATTGCTGACTTTCTGTATGTAATCCTCTTGATGGTATAACTATTTTAATGATTATGACTTATGACTGATGATGATGATGATGATGTAATCAAAAGTGTACTCAATACAATGTCTTGGGAATTATTTGAGAGGCAAGATACTATACTGTATAATGTTACTGTATGCAACTGAAGTAGCTTGATTTGAGCCTTTCTCTATTTTCCTATTTATGAGAGCTTATCAAAGCATAATTGGCATTCTTTAATTTTGCCAATACACTTTGATCCAAATCATACGCTCAGCCTGAAGAGGTGAGCTTGTGGCTTCTTGAGACTACAGGGTTGCCCTAGTAACAGACGATAATTTAATGAAATTGTGTGGAGATCAACGATTTTGACGTTGTACTATGTGACATTTAAGTCAGGGGCAAAATGCCCCCATAGCTACAATTAGCATATTATTATAATGGTTCTGATTATAATTAGTTTTACCTTCCAAGGTGACACGCCATGCCATGCTAGGCCAACGTGTTGCCCACCAATGTAGCATTGCTTATCTTAAAGAATACAACATTTGTTTTTGTTCATTTGTTTGTTTCATTAATTACTTAATTCCCAATTTGCAAGTTGGAACAACATGTTTGTCATTGGATCTGTTCATAATTGTCCTTTTCTCAAGCAGCACAAGCGATTTTGGTTCTCGAAGCTCTATGGCAGTGGACCAGGAGATCACAGTAGCTCCACTTTCCTAACGGCGACTGTCCACATGCCATGAGGCACAACCCCGTACCCCCACACACAAACACACACAAACTGATACAATATATGCACCCACACATACACAGATATAGACACGTTTCGGCTGAAGTGACGGTCCCTTTATTTTGAGTAAAGCATGGATTAGCTATTCTGCTCCTTCACGACAACATTCCTGAACACACAAGTAGAATTCATACTGACGCTCATTAGCACTTATCCTCGAGTGTAGGTTGGTTGATTTTTTTCATTTATGCTATTCCAGTTTGTCCAGGTGAGGAGGGTGGGGGTGAATAGGGAATGACAACCTAGCTAAAGCATGTTGAAGTGAGCAAGACACTGCACACACAGGGTTGGTGGATGGACGGTTGTCTGTTCCTTGCTGGCCTTAGCTTTTCCTCCAGGGAGTGTCCGGGGAGTCGGTGCAAAAAAATACAACAAGTTAGTTAGCATGAGGATCAGGGGCGGGGGCAGAACGAAGAGAGCTGTAATTTTATACATGTGCTTTGTAAATGTTTTCTATGTGCAGTATTTGATAATGTAAAACTGGTATTTTTGTGGTTTGTACGCTGCCGAATTGATTACTTAAGGTGCACGTAGTTTTGTAAGAAAATAGAAAGCAACGATGAAGGAGAAAAAAGAGAAACTTTCAGATTCAGAAGCCTGTATTTGCATGCCCATTGACATCTGGACGCAAAGTCAATAAAGATTATTTGAATCACTAACCTTTGACCTTGATTTCCAGCAGTGTTTTGCTATTGCGATATGCATTTATTGGAGATACTTCAAATGAGAGAGGCTGTGTGTAATTTCATCAAAATATTTTATTATATTGCCACGGAACAGTAGATTACGATACATATACATTGTCACAAGTTCTATATATAAACTGGTGTGAACATGAAAACGAGAAAAGGCAAAGCATACTGTATTAAATATTCAGACCTAAAAATAACATAACATCCAACTTGAATGTAAGAAATATAATATACAGCAATATCAATCTGATGGATACACACAATTTGAATTGGTCAGTACATAAAAAGATACATTCTCAGCTTTGATTTGCTTTTATACAAGCAAAACATTATAGACAAGTAAGAGAATGAACAAATGTTTCCAGGCTTATAAAAAAAGGAATCAAAATATAAAACCTTAAAAAAATGGGTGATTTTCAAATGGTACAGACAGAACACCATTTACCACAAGCACAATTCATTCAAAACCATGTTCTTCATAAACCAATATTGCTCAGAGATGAAGAGCCAACTGTGATGTGTCATTTTGGCTGCGCTCTCCAAACAAACAGGCTAAATATGACTCTAGGCTGTGCTCAAACCAACCATGATTAGAAAGAGATATCTGTGTTGTTGATTAAGAGGAGGCTGTGCTACAGACTGCATGCTGTCAATCCTCTGGAATCCTTCCAACTTTCACCTTTCTCTTTTAGTTTTTGAAAATTGACTAATTCCTCAGAAAACGGTCACTCCATTCCAAGAAAACATCCTGAAAATAAAAGTCAGGTTCGACATTTACAGGGATTTTATTGTACCTCCAGGGTGATATTTAGCCATCACCAGCCACATCCAATAGTATCATGTCACGACATCACAAGTGGGCATGCCCACCTAGATGTATGATGGATAGATCAGAGCTTCCGGCCTCACACCTGGAGGTAAAAAAGGGTCCAATTCAAAGAGAAATTAAGAAAAGCAAGTGATGGCATAGCAAGTGCTGTGTGCAATATGATAGATGGTTGGAGGTTTGCGATTGAATTGTGGACTCAATTGCTATTTTCAGTATAAGAGCAAAACATTCAAAGAAACCAAGTCATTGACATACATAGTCAAATAATATCAAATATACAAGCCACAGAATTATTCAGGCAAATAAATGGATATTCACAATCAATCTGTAGTCAATACATTCGTGGACAGACAATCACTCAGAGACGTGTTCATCAATTTTCTATGAATCCAAACGCTTTATGTAACCCCTCAAAATTATTATTTATTTCTGAAACATAATCAAGTGAAGCAGCGTTTGGAGAAACATGAAACATTTGGATCTGTAGAACGGAGACATTCGGAGATACACATTCCGGGGACGAATTTGACGTTGTCAGGCACACACACAGACGCACACACACACGCACACACACAGACACACACATACACAAAATACAATCAATCAGTCATACAATCATAGGGAAATAGACATTCTCGTCATGCAATCCATGGAAGCATCAGTGACATATGTATGGACCCACGACATTCATCCTCTTTTCCATTTCTGCTTTTATTTTCCGTTTTCTTTACATTGTTCTCGAAGAAACCGTCCTCTCTGAACTCACTGTTGTGCAGGGTGCGTCTTGAGGTGTGTGGGCTCCGGCTTCCTGTTGACGTTGCTGTCTACATTCAGTGCCAAGTGTTTCCCAAGTGTCCATCCTCTTAGCAGAGGGAGTAACACAGTGATTTCATATGTCAATGGGAAGAGTCCACCCAGGACCAGCTGTTGCCATTGGGCTTACCCTCCGCGGTACAACTAAAAGTACTGGGATGAACTGCGTCTGATCCCCTTCTCGTTGTACGGAGACATCTGTGTGTAATACCGTTAGATGTAGTACAAACGTCACAAAGCACGTTGGAATATGGTACGAACAAATAAAGCTAGTATTGATCTTTGGTTTTCCAATTATCTCGTGAGGACCTTCCAGCAAGTATTGTAGATGAAGACATGATTCTTTCTGAAACCTGGATTGAACCTTTGCCGGTTATGAGCTCTTCAGGTAGCTGTTGTTGTAGCGGCTCTGTCTCCTCCAACAGTGGGGGTCTTAGATATGAATGCAAATAATGATAATAATAATAATAATAATCATCATAATAAGGGACAAGCTTATCCTTTCTCCAGTGGTTTAAATAATCAGGCCACGGCTAGAGATGGGTGGTGGACACCAGCCTAGGCACGAACACACACATTCGCACACACACACACACACACACACACACACACACACACACACACACACACACACACACACACACATTCAGACAAACACACAAAACTCACACACACACACACACACACACACACACACACACACACACACACATTCAGACAAACACACAAAGCTCTCACACACACACACACACACACACACACACACACACAAACACACTTGTATGTATACGTGTCGTTCTAGCTGGCAGCCACTACCCAAAGCTTTTGCGATGGGACTCAGGGCCCTGTATTCTGAGGAGTCTGGGTTTGCCTGCGTTTGTCTGGGCTACAGAGGGTTGTCAGGGCAACAACAGAGATTTGCAAAATGTGGCTCAGGATTGGGAAAGGAAGCATGTGCGTGCATGGGAGAGAAAGAGGGAAAGAGAGAGAGAGAGAGAGAAAGAGCGGTAAGGAAGAGAGCGAGAGAGGTAGTATTCGTATCCTGCCAAACCTCAACCTTTTTTTCCACATGGGTCTCCAACTTGTCCCCTGTCCCGTCTCAACCCCTTCCTCTGCTCCAGCCTCCTCCTCTTTGCTTGCTATAGAAAAGTTAGGTTTTAAATCCACACCTCTATGAGGTCATTCCTCAACGTCAACGTCGCCATCCGCGGACAAAATGCTTCATTTCCAGACATGTGCCGCCATGTGGGCGGAGCTTGAGGTTGCCGTTTTTTCCGTCTGTTTCCCGCCTTTTCCTGTTGCGGCACCACCATTGGTCCCGAAGAAATTCATGCCCGCCATTTGTTGGTTCATCTGAAAGAAAGAACAAGAGATCAAGTGGTTACTGCGGTGGTGCCGATACCTCAACTATGTACTCTCACACACACGCACGCTATGCAACAAACTCAAACAATTCAAAACATACCTCAACAGAAAATCGCAACACTTGAATTGTCAGGTTGACTGTTTAAAATCAAATGTAAACCATAAATGTCAACAAATGTTCGTTATGGTAGCAAAATAATGGTGCAGTCCTACAGAGGCCAAAATTAAATTTGTTCTTTCTGTTCTGTTCGGCTACATTCCTTCAACAAATAATGACGGAACTGTTTGCCTCGAACCTAAAGTCAGACCACGCAAAATATAAAATCCCCCCGATATTTACCAAACCCCAATACATACACACGTCGGAACTCAAAAAATCTTTGTAATACCGTATGGTGAGGTCTCTGCTAGTTCCCCAAGTCAATATAATAGAGCCTACCTGGGAAACATTCCACTGCACCTGCTGGGGCTGCTGGCCATGTGCTCCATACACCTGCTGATGAGGTAGGCCGGCCATACCGCCCATGTGCTGCTGCTGCTGCTGCTGCTGCTGCTGCATCATCATGGGGCTCTGCTGCTGTCCCACGATGCCGTTCTGTTGATGTCCCATCATGCCCTGGGGCCTGATCATGCCGGACATGTACTGCTGTTGAGCCACGCCCGCTTGCGCGTGTGCACCCATCATGCCGTTCTGGTGCGCTCCGATGGCCATGGAGCTCTGCGACCGGCCCACCATGGCCATCTGCGACGACATCATGGAGCCGCCCATACCTCCTATCTGGCCCAGTGAGTGGAAGGAGCCTCCGTAGGGATGGGTCGGGTAGCCCAGCTGGTTCATGTACAGGCCGGCTGACGGACGGAACGGAGGAGGGACCGGGGAAGCACAGACAAAGACAAACCAATGAGGTGAGGTGGCCTTACACATCTGACCCGCTGTAGGTGTCTTTAGCTGAGGCACAACGACATGAGGGCGCACATTGCTCAACGTGGTACCCCAGTGAGGAGTCAAACCCCTGACCCTAACAGCGTTATGGGTATGGTGGGCAATTTATTTTAGAAGCGATTGTTTTTGTCGTCATGTCTGTTGACATTTTCCTTACATCTCGACAGCGATTAATGAATCAAATGCTCTGAACAAAATTATTGGTTGGTTGGCCAGTCTATTTGGCTGCCAAAGTAGATATGCGCACTCTGCCCGTGCACTTAGTGAGCAAGACAAAAGGCTAGGCAGACCTATTAGTGAAGCTAGCGAGCAGGGGAGTGTGCGTCCGGGGAGTGTGTGTCCGGGGAGTGGCTTTGGAGGGAAGGCCTTAAAGGAGGGGTGGATTTTTTTTTCGGTTGGATACAAAGAAAAAGCTTACTCTGGTTTCTCCAAATTGCCGACCCTAGCTGTAGCGTCAAAGCAATTGAGCGGCACAGGATCATGGCTGAGCTGCACAGAACCCGTTGTCATATCAAATAGGTGAAGGAGCTACATTGGTGGAGGAGTTTCTAGGATTGAGGATTGCTCACCTTGGGCGGCCATGGCATTGGCGTGTACGGAGGGGGCGGAGCCGTAGAGGGAGAGGATGGAGTCCTTGGACAGCTTCTGCACCTTGGTGCCTTCCTCCCTTCTGGACGGCGGGTCCAGGAAGAGGCTGAGGTTCTCAGGGACCGACGCTGCTACTCTACTTCTGGGCATGGAGTTGGACTGGAGAGAGAGAGAGAGAGAGAGAGAGAGTGAGAGAGAGAGAGAGACAGAGTAAGACTTTCTGCATACTTTTTTATATTTTACTAGGTCGACATTATTATTTTTCCTTTGATTAATTGTTAAACCGCTTTAGCAATGCAAATGTTCCTTCTCCATCCCAATACGGCTCTGTTGAATTTTAATGAATTGAGAGAGGGAGAGAGGGAGAAAGAGAGAGAGAGAGAGAGAGAGAGAGAGAGAGAGAGAGAGAGAGAGAGAGAGAGGGAAAATATTGAGTGAGGGGGAGAGACAAATAAAGTCAAGCGAGTGAGAGGGAGAGTGTTTTCGCCCCTATGAACAAAGAGAGGACCCAGACGGAATGCATCACGTCTCTTACTGGGATTTGGCTCGAGGAAACAGAGGCAGGGAGCGGCGGGGAGCTAAACGGGTCCAAGGCACAGTGCGCAAGGGGTGCGTTAGCCAGTGCAGGGGTCTCCCCCTCCTCTGGAATACACCTCCCAGCGTGTAACTTAGCTGGACTGGGAGCAGGGGCATCTATGAGTAGAAAGAGTCACGTTATGGGAATTGTATACAATGATACACTTGTTATACTGTATATGTGGTTGTGCAAGTGTCTCCATGCGTGTGTGTATTGT
>NC_140290.1:12138674-12198674 GCF_964030765.1 Micromesistius poutassou | reverse complement strand
GCACACATTATCAGGCACGCAATACAGCTTCTGATTTCATCGTCTTCTCTCTTTGCTAATTGTATTTAAACGCAATTTCAAAAGATGTTTGACTCTGACCTCTGTTGCTATGGGTTACATATTATCCTGCTAACTAAGGGTATCCAGTGTAACTATTACATCAATAGTAGCTTGCTTGTTTTTAAACCATTAGTGATATGAATTGTGGGTACTTTAACGCCCAATCAGCATTCTAGGAACGATTATTTAATATCTATGTAGGCAACTGCACTGTAAAAACGATAACTTGAAATTGCTGGTTTTAAAAGGATTTTTACATTGAGTGAACATAAAACTACAAGTTACACTATAAACTGTTTATTTGAGCTGTTTCAACTAACTTCCAAACATTTCTGGTTAAAAGTTGATCTCACTCACTCCATAAACTGAGTTGGCAAAATAAACAAATACGAATTGAATCCTATGGTTCCATCTTCCCATGCGTTAGCGCCCGGAGGTGGAATAGGCGGAATAGGTGGTTGATTTCATGCATGGTATTATTTCACTCCTCCCCTGTCCCTCTTAAAGTGCTTGGGACCGGTTTTGCTGTGGGACAGGAGGTCCGGAGACTGGTGGGCGAGAGGAGTTGTAGTGTGTATGAGTGTTGGTTGGAGATAGCTGGTGGTTTGATTGGTTATTGATTGATTTATTTTGATAGTTAGTTTCTTTGGTACAGAATCCCATCTAGGTGGGCTTCTGTTTTAAGGGGGGGATGTGACGACCCAGGTGGGTCTTTGACCCCGCCCCTGCTGTTTGTATGCCTGTGTTGCTCTCCCTACTAATTAGGAGATTGTCAGCAGGTGTGGGTTGGACCGGGACTGTGGTATATAGAGCCTGCCCAGACAACAGACCTGGGCTGTGTTCCGATATCCATACTTCCATGAGTACACTTGCACGTAGTACACTATCCGCACTGACTAAGTGCGCTGATTTTCAGATGTCAGTGTCGTTCCAAATCCAATACTCCGTGGTGCACTACCCGGAAATTACGATCGCGACTGCCGTCGTGGCTCCTACCCCGCAATAAACATCCCGCTGTGAACGGTGAACTCTTTACGCAAAGTAGCTATAAAAAGCTATAAAAGCTATAAAAGCTACAAAATGACTCCTTTAATGCAGGCTATGTGGAAAATGTGCCGATGTTGGCTCAGCCTGGCTCCGCCTTTTCCGCTACGTAGCTAAGATGGCTGCCGTTGAGTACGAAAAGTGTGCATCGATCGACACTTCGCGGTTTGAGCGTTTTGAGTACATCATCCGGGTCCTTTAGGTACACTTCTTTTTGCCTTATCTGAATTGGAACGCCCTACCTACTCAAACTAAGCATAGTGAGTGCGGATAGTATGGATATCGGAACACAGCCCTGGCTTCTCCCTCCTCCAGGCATTTGATTTCCTTTGTTCCTAACACATGGACTGATCTTCGCATGACCTTTTTGGTTACTTTCATTTATACTGACTTGCACCACACTTCTTATTATATTTATTTCAAAATAAATTCTTTATTGTTGTTGAAACAGCGTGGTCTCCCCAGTTTATGTTGCATGCATAGAGCCAGCATGTCACATATGGGATGAATCCTATGGCATCCTAAGTTTTAAAGCTGTTTATTACCCTCATGGTGAAAAATAAACATGCAAAATTGTTTAAAATGAAAAAGCTGGTTTATTGTCCATTTGTGTAATTGTTAATAGGATTTCCTTTAAGAACAACTCAAAATGGATGTTTTTACACATGAATGATTCAATATAATATTGACTTATAATTCTTAGTTACAACTAGATTTCTGAAACTTTGTTATGAAAGACGTTATTTGGACCAAAAAAACTTAGTTGTCTCAACTTTTAAATTAGGTGGTACAACTATAAGAATTAAGTTGGCACAACTGTGTGATATTTTCCTCAAAACGTAGAAGTTTGAGTTGACATGAAAACCCAAAAATCCTGTGGGTTTTCATGTCTGCCTTAAATTTTCAAGTTGAATTCACTTTTTATTTTTTACAGTGTGCCAGACAGGATAGTAGACAGTAAAAATGTGCCCTGTTTCCTATACTAAAGTGAACTAGCTGTATCAAGTTGGGGTCTGTATGATACATTAATTACAGTAAGAAAGTGACATGCTTGCATTTTAATACCCCTGGTTGTCATGAATTACAAACTGCCATTAGTCTGGAACCTCTCGGTTCATCTTCGATTTCCAAGATGCGTCACCAACGGGTGCAGACCAACATGCCTCTGGACGCCATTGGATAGGCCCTCAACCAATCACCCAATCATAGCAACGAAACGGGTGACGCAGCACTGTACGACGCAGCACTGTCTCGATAACAGACTATATCAGTTCTATATCAGCAGCAGCCAATCTAGGTTGATGTTGAAATGCCTCTGCGTCACGCCCGCACCATCATCCTATTCAACCCGTCTCAATGATAAACAGTTGTGATTGGTCGGCCTGTTTTGTATACCGGGCAGAAATTATGGATGGGAGGGAGGCCAAACCTATCTGCAGAGGAATGGTAACATGAGCATGTGAGATTTGTCTGGTTCCCAGGCTACCTGGTTGTAACCCTGCAAAGATACAATAGAATTTTGTTGTTTCCCACATCAACTCTAACCGCAGTGTGAAACCATACCAGCCAGAGGAGAGTGGTGGTGGTGGAGAGAGGGAGAGGGGTGAAACTAGGAGTGGCCAGACCTTCCAGAGGCCCTGCCTTACAGCTTGTCTGATAGGATGACGGCAGCTCGTAATCATTGTTGTCGGGAGGGGCCCGGGGGGGGAGTCATCATTGCCAGGTGACGTCTCCACGGCAACCGCGTCGATCCTGCGGCACGTGTGTGTGCATTGTGCACGTTATACATGAGCACAATGGAGGCAAGAACAATACCAGGAGGCATACAGGTGGAGGAACAGGTGGGAATAGAGGGCAGACATGAAAACACATGCAAGGACACAAACACGGACCACACATGCCGCTGGACCTGTCTCCCACCTTCAGTCCTCTGATCATACAGTATTGCGTGGAGCCAGAAAATAAGTCTAGCAGCTTTTGCGGAACCAAGACTAACAATAAAAAGAACATTTCAGACAGACATAACAGCCTCATAAGGGAAGTGTGTGTGTGCCGGGATTAAACCTGAATACAGCAGTTCTCGTTGACCATCATGAATTCAGTTGATTTTGTATTCTATACATTTATACAAACACAATAGACACAAGTATTACGGAACATGAACAGTCAATAATTACAAGGGTAAATATCCTTTGAAAATATAATATAATCAAACATTGAAATGTTACATTATAGGATTCTATAATGATTCCTTCTCATGGATAGGCTTTTATCATTTGATACAGGTGTGTGTGTGTGTGTGTGTGTGTGTGTGTACCCCTCCCATGTTCTTTCTGCTACTTGCTCTTTAACCACTCAGAAGGGCGAAGGCGATGACACCACTCTAATCTACGTCAGGGCAAACAAGATTAAACCGAAAGCCCATTCAGCACCATATGTCCAGATGTCCTGCAGGAGAGCAGCGTGGCTGGCTGGCAGTTGACTACAGTCATAGCCATACAGGCATCTATATGGCCGTGTTTGTTTATGATATCGACATTACTGTTGTGACTTGTCGACAAACAATACTAATTACAGGATTTTGCTTGTGCTTCATCTCTCTCTATCGCCCTCTTCTACCTCTCACACTGTCCTTCACATTCCCTCTATCTCACTGCCTTGTATCCTATTGGTTACACTGCAGGGATGGCACATGGGAGATTTACAAACTTCATTAGCCAGGCTTCTGATTTAAACCTTTAATGAAAAGAGGAGAATTAAATAAACGGAGGGAATAAAACACCAGCAGCGTTTATCTGCCGGGCAGGACACATTGTAGATGGACCGTCTGTGTTCCTGAGAACTCCCATGCTGTAACCATGTTGGTCTGATGCCCCATTCTGATACTTTATACCAGCATTTTAGCAGAACTGTTTTGCAAATATGTAAGTCATATGGTATATAAATATGAACAGCTATAGTTTAGATGCAGAGAACACTGGAAATCAAACATTCACCTAAATGTGCAAGGGTATGTGTGTGGGTGTGTGTTATTGTGTGTGATTGCTGGCCGATTTCTATTTTCTCTCCTTACCCCACATCTAATCTAAAGTCTAATTAGACTAGGCCAATGGTTAGCCACAGTAATAAGAGCTACGCAGCCAGACATACCCAGTGCAGCCGCATGTGTCTGTGTTTGGATGTGTGTGTGTTTGTGCCTTTCTCCATTCGATTTTAGGTATTGCACCAACAACAATAAAAGCATGTTTGCTAGCTCACTTATAGTACCTTCATAGCCTTGGGATAGCATGACTGCAGAATAGCATGACTGTAGAATGAGTTAAGAATGAAGAATATAGGCAAGCAGGTGTGGCTAATTGGCTTGGCCTGCTAAATTGGGTCCATTACTCTTTAAGTATTTCCCTAGACTCCTCCTAGCCGGCCACTGACGCTGTTAGGTGTAGCCTCGGATACCCAAGAGAATACTGGGAGCTTTTGAGCAGACAAAGCCGTATAAGCTACACTATTTCTTTCTAATCTTCTAATCTTAACTGTACTGGGTCATTGTATATCCGTCAGAAATGGCTGCTTCAGCATTACAAAAGCGCAGAGCAGAGAGGGACTGACAGTGAAGGGAAGATTGTTTTCTCTGATTTCCATTTTTAGTTTGCACTTAACTTCTTTTGATAGAGGGCAGTGGGATATTATTAGTGTTGTTGTTATTTTATAGGCCTGCTTTAGGAATCAATCAATGACGAGATTGAGCATTAAAGTGCAACTAATATGCCAATAAATCCCTTAAACTGAAATGGAGAGATAGCAAATGATAGAGACGGGGAGAGAAAGAGAGAGAAAAAGAGAATTAAAGCGAGAGAGAGAGAGAGAGAAAAAGAGCGAGAGAAAGAGAGAGCGAAAGAGAGAGAGCAAGAGAGTTTGGGAGAGAGACAGACAGACAGACAGACAGAGAACGAGAGAGTGAGAGAGAGAGAGAGAGAGAGAGAGAGAGAGAGAGAGAGAGAGCGAGAGAGATAGAGAAGCTGCCTTGAATCACCTTGGCATTGTTTGCGTAAGCAAATAGAGTAAGGTCAGATCTCTCCATGACTGGTCAGAATATGTGGTCATATCCTGTTTGCCTGGCAGAGGTTTCTGGAGGGTGTGCCAAAGGCCACTGATTGGACACTGGAACTATAGCATTATTGTTTAATGCATGGCACTAATAAACAGACATATGAATGATAGGAGTTGTATGGGAATTTGACAAAGTTATAAAATGGCAGATTTAATTCCGGACAAGGTCATCTTTTCAAAGTCTCAACTTCCATGTGAGACACCTTATTTGGGATTACATTTGAAATGTGCCCTGGGTATCTTCTCAGTGACAGAAGGAACTAGATCCTCACATCCTCTGGCGCTGCTTATGAATTTAACACATGCCCATATCAGGCCCATCGTTCAATTGCAAGCAAACACCTTATTCTGAATTGGACACTATTGTTATTATTCAGCTTATGAAGAGCATGTCAACAAACCCAGTACATAAGACGGAAAACACAGCTTTCTGGTCTTTTTTGTGTTGAGTCTGACTTCTGTTTGTCTTTCTCTCTGTTTAACACACATGCCTTACATCCTTGTAATGCAAACATATGTCATCTGTTGTAAAATATTTGTGTGAACCTCATCACTTCTAAATAGGCATAACCTTGTTCCACTTTACCATTAGCAAAATGTCACAACAGCTTACTTGATATGCCCTGTTCGGTCATTGAGGATGTGGCCTGTTAGACTAAAACACAGAAACCACAGCATGGGCCTCAAATAGGCCTGAAAGCATTCTTTCTAGGGGTGGAATGTTACGCACATATGAACGACTAGAGGGAAGAGCATATGTTCCTTTCACTAATGCCCAAATATAAAACAAACAACTTTCACCCAGACTGATTTGAGATCGCTCTTTGAATGATGTATGTAAATGTATTGTTATAACCTTGATGAAAGTGTTCTCAATGTCCTAATAGGAGCCTTTGTTAGGAGTTATATTGAGGTGTAGCAAATTCCAGGGGGCAATTGCAAGGCACCTATTAGCCTACCCCTGCTCTGGAACTGATTGTGTAATTAGCACTTGACAATTAGATACAAATAGTCTGTATGCTTTTGTTATGTTCAAATTTTAGACCATACAAAGGGGCTGCAGGAACATGCCCTATTCCATGTAAGTCACCAATGTTGTGCCAACAACATAGCCAATCAGCCAATAGCTGATCACTCACAGGTTTTATAAGAAACCCACTTCAGCCACACATTTAAATATATAGTCATATTGTCTTTTTTATACTAAGTTATTATTTGGGTTCTGATCTGCACTACACATACCGATAATCGTTGTGAGCTAGTAAGTGTGTTTATCCTCGGGGCTCCATAAGGGCTTGGTTGGGGCAACCGAAAGTCAGTGCAGGTGTCACTCCATCTCGCCTCGTGGGACATGACGTTTTTTTCTGCATAGTACTATGTAATTGGTCAGACGAGGAGTGCAACGCCGCATTTTCTAGTGTATGGGGAAAGGGATGTTGATTCCCATTCACACATAGTCTACACGCACAGTTCCCACCACAGCCTATCACCCATCGTGTACGCAAATCAACATTTGTAGAAAACCTACCTTTCGAGTCGCAGTCAGCGCAGAATTTATTCTCTTCGAGCGCTAATAGTGAGTTGAGGACAGCCTGGTATCTGTCAATGTCTTTCACAGATTTGCCAGTCATCATTGCACTGTATCAACACCTCCAGAGCCCGTAGTCCTCGCAGGCTGTTATCAAATTGTCTAATAGTATTACGCCAGGGTTTATGTAAAATAGACAAGTAGACTACAATGCAGCAGATCGCGCTGTGTTCCTCTTCCTTTTTCGATGGATTAAAGCTGGATTTTCACTACGATGCGATATTTTCTTGGCATGCAGGTTGTTTGAGTTGTTATAGTCTACTAGTGTATTTTTCTTTTTAAAAAATATCAATAATCGCTCCTCGACTTTCACGGGCGCATCTGTATCCCTTTAATTTCTAGCGAGGCTTCTTCCTCCAACTGTCCTCCTCTTACTTCCCCCTGGCTGTTACTGGCAGCGGCCGCCACACCAGCGTGCGCGCACATGCGTACACACAGCCTACACGGTCACGCACGCACCTTATAAACACTAGCGTGCGCGCGCGCGCTCACACACACACACACACACACACACACACACACACACACACACACACACACACACACACGCGCGCGCGCGCGCGCAGGCTCGCGCGCACACACACACACACACACACACACACACACACACACACACACACACACAGTCAATTAGTATTATAATTATGTTGTCGGATAAGGTAATTCAGGGTAATTATCAAAATGTGTTATAACATGTTTACACGTTATAATTTCCAAGAATGAAAATATTGAACTCTCTCATTGGTTTACAAATACAGCCTATTTACACCAGCTAACCAGAGATGCAAGAAACCCCGCCATCTCCTGGTTAATCTGAGTAACGCATTCACCCGTTCATCCTCCGGAACACCAGATGGCGCTCACGCGAGTTCCGGAACAGCACTTTGACAGCTGACCGGAAAACTACTTCTAAGGTTTTAATCACGGGAATTACTCAGTGGAAACAAATAAATAAAAGATTAATACATAGCCAGCCGACCGCTGTAACGTTAGACACAATGTCTAGGCAGTCCAACCGAACGACCGATAACAAGAAGATGGTGAGTGTCTCCCTCGCCGCCGCTGCTGCTCTTCTCCCCGCCAGCTGGTCGGTTTAGCGACTTATGCTACTGTTAGCGACCTATGTAACGTTAGATACTAATTCAAATATCTGTGTTGTGACGGATCGGTCGGTCTGTGTCGACTGATTAAAGGAAACTGCGTCTGTTTGAAACATCACCTTTTAAATGTTTGATGAGCGGTGTTGAATGAAAAGCGGAAGGTTTGGAGTGAATGTATGAGTTGTAGCTGTAGCTTCAGCATCGCTCCTGTAGTCGTTCCCCCTTCAACAAGTCGTATTTATCTAACGTTACCGCAGTATTTAGGAATTATTCTGTAGATGTCAAGTGGCTCCCGAGCCTGACGAATAGTACATGGTGGTGTTTCAATTTCATGTGTGGTGGACATGTCACTCGGTCAGGTCTTTTTAATTGGGCTTAAAGATGGAAGCACGTATATACCATTGTTATTATCTACCACTACAGGTGTTATTCAGCATATGGCCATATACTGTTATTTTCTATGCATTATTTGTTACCTGAGTCCTGCAGTAATTTGCTTTGCAGAACTCTGAGCTGTTCACTCTCACCTACGGGGCTCTGGTGACCCAGCTGTGTAAGGACTATGAGAACGACGAAGAAGTCAACAAACAGCTGGACAAGATGTAAGTCATGTTACTAGGACAGTAGGTACATTTTTATAACAAAACGAACACAGGCTAAAACATGTACTATTCTGTAACAACTCAATCTTACTCACTAAAAACTACTACTAGCTACATCCATATGTTGTTAACAAAAGCAACTGTAGCTAACAGTTTCTTAAATATCACAATTGCAAAGGAAATTATGCATAGGTGAATAGTACATTAATATTACGACTTATTTACCACACATGCACTGTACCTCTCCTCATCTGCCATATTTGTAGTCCATCCATCGCTCACCCAAATTATGACCAGATTGTTTGTTCGTGGGATGTCGCGGTATGAATCTTGCAACCTCCTGCTACTCTGACACATTCCACTGCCCCTCTGTCTGCCACATGATGTCAGGGCATGAACTGGACAAGAGTTGATGCATGGAGTTGTGGCGGACAAACTAGTTATTAATCATATCCCCCACGTGTGTGTTGAAGCCTGCACAGAGCCGTCAGGTTACCAGTCTGAGGGAAGAAAACATAATCCCTAGGGGGGCGCTATCTATATGCAACGGATGATCATGAAGCAGCAGGATTTAATCTGCTTTTCTTTAACGCAATAGTCATTTTTTATGCATAGTCCTGTGATTCCGGATGGTATTTTCTCTCTCTGCTGTTTTGGCGGGCCTCAAGGCTAAGTCATGGAAAGGCACAAGACAGTGGAAGTTCAGTGTTCACTCTGTCAAGTTTTTTGCCCACTTGCAAGCATCCAACCAGGTTAGGACCCAGTCTGCACTACATGTTTTAGAAGACCTTTCTTATCATAGTCACCCTCTTGTTTCACAAAGTGCACGACCAAGAAACTGTCTCGGAGCACTAAGTGATGTCTGGTTGTTTTCTTTTCCACCAGTCTTTCCAATATCTTTCTCTATTTCTAACGTTTAAGATTCTTTATTGGCATGGAAAACTTGCATTGCCAAAGCCAATTAAGTAATAGAAAAGACAACATATGATATGAAATTCTCCTTGTAAAAATGTATAAACTAAAGTAATCCCTCAGTCTACGTGTCTCTCGCTCTATGTCTCTCTCCCAGGGGTTACAACATTGGCGTCCGTCTGATCGAGGACTTCCTGGCTCGCTCCAGTGTTGGCAGGTGTCAGGATTTCCGAGAAACAGCCGATGTCATCGCTAAGGTAACGGCTAGATTCCAAGCCAATCAGAGCGTGACTGTGGACGTCTCCCAAGACGGAGAGAGGAAGTGAGATGAAAACAGACAGATGGACTAGAACGAGGGGAGGGGGGAGACTTGGAGAGAGAGAGAGAGAGAGAGTGAGAGTGAGTGATCTGTCTATGAGACTCAGCTGGAGCTTGGAAGACAGGAGAGCTAGCAAGGCTTACAGCATGAGCAGCGCTGTGAGTGGAGTGACATTGTTTCACAGTGTGCTGATTGGACTATGTCATTAATCATTGATCGCTTAATGTGGTGGTTTTCCTTCCTAATGGACCCCGGTAGTGGGACTAATGGTCCCCATGTGATGATCTGTGTGAAGTATGGTTTATTTATATGAACACAAACACAGTCTCATACACACAATAGGCGAGCACTGTCATTTCCTGTTCCTCTTTCTTAGCTGGTTGTGTTTTTTTTAAATATTGATATAGTCATGCACTCATCAGTTTACAAGAAATGTTTTTCAGAGCCACAATGCACTACAAAAATATGTAGGGTACACTGTACTTAATAGAAAAATGCCTTTTGCACAGACCATATACAAATTAAATAATGTAATCATGGATGTGTTTTTGGGTTGTTTTAATATTTACATTAAGGGCATTTAGCGGACGCTTTTATCCAAAGCGACTTACAATAAGTACATTTGTCAGAAAAGAGAGAAACGACAATATATAGCTGTCGGTACATTAAGGATGTTCGTAGAACCAAGTGACAAGCACTAACAATTGTTAGGTTAACCCATTCCCCGTATACAACAAAGATGGCTTGGATAAGATGCTACACAATGCTAATTACTATTTTTAAGTGCAATAAGTGTGTAAGAGGGGTGTGGGGGGGTAAGGGTGGAGGCAATGCACACTTTAGGCGAAAATCCAACTCAAACTCTCTAGGTGAACAAATGAGTCCTGAGTCTTTTGCTCTGCGATCCTGACATCAGCAGGGAGCTCGTTCCACCACTGCGGTGCCAAAACGGAGAAGAATGTGACTTTGATGATCAACCTTTGCTTGCTCTTAGCGATGAATACATACAATACAATGCATACGTTCAACCTGGGATGCGTATTTAATCCCAACACTAACCAAACATCCTCTTCAGTCTCCGTCAATGCCAGGCTCCGCTTTTATTGTTGTTCAAAACACACACCTCCCTGCCTCCGTCTTGGCCATTATATATTTATCACACCATGTTTAACACTGCCTGTCCTCCACCCATGCCATGACCCCACCCCCCGCGTGGCAGGTGGCCTTCAAGATGTACCTGGGCGTCACCCCCAGTGTGACCAACTGGAGCCCGGCGGGGGACGAGTTCTCCCTCATCCTGGAGAGCAACCCGCTGGTGGACTTTGTGGAGCTGCCCGACAACCACAACGTCCTCATCTACTCCAACCTGCTGTGCGGGGTCCTCCGTGGAGCCCTGGAGATGGTGAGTGGTTCGTCTTGTCTCCCACGCAGGTGGTTTTACGCCAGACACTGTTGCATCATGGCCTTTCTCTGTGCGCTAAAGGTGCTGTCAGTACGATTTAAGAGCTGTTATTGGAGTGAGATTTCTTAGAAAGGCCACAGCCGTCTTTCCTTTCATTCGTGAGAGAAATTCACAGTGAGAATATCTATTTTAGTTTTTTTTTGCCTGCCTCCACATCAGCCAATTTAGATTTAAAACTGTGAACTGCAACAGTTGGCAATGATAGGAAAACGATGAGATTGGGGGAATTCTTTTGGTTGTTTTATATAACTTTTTTTTTGCTATCTTCTGCTCTTTCTGTTAACTCTAGAGTCTTACATACAGCAGCTTTAAGTAAATAGAATCTCCACACTGCCGTTGGCCCCTGCGTCTTTGGTGTATATATTCTGCATGTATAAAGTAAGGCAGTGCTTTTCAAGGATAAGCCCTCGAAATTTAAATTCAGATTTGAAGAACAAATGAATATGTAAATAAACTTCCCGTATATATGGTAAGGCTTCGGGTTAGACACTCTAATCCCCTTTAAACTGAAGCAAATCGGAGATGCTTGGAGCACCCAGATCATCAAAGGCCCAAGTGTTTTAATACAGGGCACACTAGCGCTTGCACCAATGGTGCAAAGCTGCATCCTCTCGTATCCTTCCTGAGTGCCCATGCCCGACGCCTTCCCCTAACGCGTCAGCGCGTGTCCCCTAATGCGTCAGTGTGTGTGTGTCCCCTAACACGTCAGTGTGTGCGTGTCCCCTAACGCGTCAGTGTGTGTGTCCCCTAATGCGTCAGTGCGTGTCCCCTAACGCGTCAGCGTGTGTCCCCTAACACGCCAGTGTGTGTGTCCCCTAACGCGTCAGTGTGTGTGTCCCCTAACGTGTCAGTGTGTGTGTAAAGTGCTGTACGTAGACACAGAGAACCCCCTCTGTCGTCGGAGACCCTCTCCGTAGCTCTACGTGCGCATCCAATATTTTTAAACTATCCGTTGACGCAACGGAGACGACAAAGGCTGTGGTTGGTCCTCTAACTAAATAATCTCCGGAATCTCTTTTCCCGGTTTGACTTTGCACCTTATTTACTTTGTACCTTGTTTACTTTGCACATTAAGGACCAATAAAACACCAAGTAAGATTTGCAAAGCTTTGGAAGTTTATTCACAACACTATTTCACAACACTATTATATGGTTAGTAGTCCACATATAAGATCGATCGGGCGGTGAATTGCAATTGCGTATCCGACATCCCGACGGGAGAACAGCGAATGCTCGAGGGGTCTCGGAGTCGGATTACAGGTTACGGAGTCTGAGAAGTATACTTTGGGCTTAATGCGTCAGCGTGTGTCCCCCGGGCCCTCAGGTGCAGATGGCGGTAGACGTGCGGTTCGCACAAGACACTCTGAGGGGAGACAATGTGACGGAGATCCGCATGAAGTTCATCAAGAGGATCGAGGAGAACCTGCCGGCTGGAGATGAGTGACTCTGAGGAGGAGGGGAAATAGTTGGAGGGGCTGTGGGGGGGGGGGGGGGGGGGGCGGGGGGTCCTTCACCTCACTCTGTCTCACTGGACGGAGGACGGAGACATTGAAATGGTGAGATCCACCATTGACACAGGGACCGGGACATGGCACCACCTCTTATTATTCCAGGACTTGGGTTTGGTGCTTTCTAACGTCGATGGTTACCTGTCCTGTGAGACACACTTAACCTAAACGTATTCTTTTTTGATTTGTCTTACTGTTTTACTCCTTTTTTCAGAATGTTCTTTATTAAAAACAGAAAGCCCTTTGCAGTTTCACCAGAAGGGTAAAGACTGGTTGCCCAAACACCTTTTTTTTCTTTTTTTACTATTTCCACATATAAAACAGCTTAATCGGTTCTTCAGGAAAAGTCTAGTCCCTCAGAGGTTTTGAGCGGTTTGTTGTGTCTTTAGTGAAGACATAAGATAAACGTGCATTACATAGAGCTCTCAGCTCCTCAGTCCAGCCATGTCACCATCATATGTAAAAAAAAAAAATGTTTATTTTTCTTTCCTGTAAGGTTGTAAATTATCCTAATCTTCTCATGCATTTGTTTACTTTTCAGTTTCCTTTTGTTTTTGTCTGTCTTTTTAATCATACCAGAGGCTGCTGCGAGATTTATGGCATGTTAACTTATGAAGTTGGATATGTTGTGTAATAAATCGGGACATATTCAATGTAACAATATCTGAAGTGCTCTGTTTTGCGAGAGGGAGGGGACCCTTAATTGCGTGGGGGAGGAAACCTGGAGCATGTTAATGGGTCACACATCCTGAATGCACTCACACACACAACACCAGTGCTTGTACATGCATCATGTAGTTGAAGTTTAGCCTCAGTGCATTGTGGGATTGATTTTCCCTGTGAGTACCACAGCAGTTTTTTTTTTAAAGTCTGAAACAACAAAAAACAGACCTAATGCCTTCCGTGTGTGTGTGTGTGTGTGTGTGTGTGTGTGTGTGTGTGTGTGTGTGTGTGTGTGTGTGTGTGTGTGTGTGTGTGTGTGTGTGTGTGTGTGTGTGTGTGTGTGTGTGTGTGTGTGTGTGTGTGTGTCTGTTTCTATGGTGAATGGTGGCTTGCTGGATGTTAAAGGTGATAGCCAGGACTGGTCGTAACACCTGTGAATGGCCTTACGTCATCCAGAAGTCCCAGAACACAACCTTTCATTCGAGGTGATGCCGAGAGCTCACCTCGTCAATCACCCTCACAAAGCTGGCTATTCACAAACACGCGCGTGCACACACACACACACACACACACACACACACACACACACACACACACACACACACACACACACACACACACACACACACACACACACACACACACACACACACACACACACACACACACACACACACACACACACACACACTAATGCATGCACACATAGAGCTCTATAAAATGTTATCTTCAGAGCTGTGATACTTATTAGACTCCTAGCTAAGCCTGAAAGCACTATGGAAGGCTTGGATAAAGGTTATCTGAAATGGGATCCTTACTGAATAAAGTAAAGAGTCTATGATTACTAATGCATGTCATTATTTGTCCATGTACTGTATGATCGTAATCCAGTACTACACACGACCACCAGAGGGAGCTGCGTACATTGCGTTCCCAAAGTAGCACATCCCGTTACACAATCATGTACGAAGGCATGTACTTGAAACGTGTTGGGAGCAGATGAGTCGTATAATACAAAACCAAACGTTTCTTCTTTGGAGGGAAGCCTCGGAGGATAAAAAAAGAAAAAGATTAATAAATCAAAAAGGTCAAATATCTCTTAAATATGGAGAAACCAGACATTTCACAGATTATCCCAAAGTCCACTGCCAGCCCGGCAACATCAGCATCGACTCTCTGCTTTGGCTCCACATTAGACGGCCAATGACAGCATACAATCTTCGTGCTTCATAATTGCAGGATGGATGTCATCTGCTGTGCAGAGAGTGTTTGCATACTGTAAGTCCTCAGTGTCTATGTTCTGTGCCTGTGCGCTCGTCTGGACAAACACACACAAACACTGACGGGATAACGAGTGGTTAATGGATTCTCCTTCAGTGGCTGTTGGCATTAAACCTCCCGCCCTCCTCTCTAATGGGAGTGCTCGTCAACATTACACCCACACATATCTATATGCGCTTTGGGGTGCTTAAGGGAGGCTTTAGGGCGGGCCCGGGATGCAAATGGCCTTCTAATGAATGTGATGTCTGGTCTGGATTGTGTGAAATCATGTGTGACCTCACCACGTGCACCTAAGGAATTTTACTGGACTTGTAACCACACACACACACACACACACACACACACACACACACACACACACACACACACACACAGCTTGGTGTCAACAATATGAGGAATGCATTGTCTGATGCGCTGTACTTTTTGCATTTGTATGCCAATGTGGTGAGGACAGCCAAACCCATGCTGCCTTTCCCAGACTTCGCATCATGACCAAAATATGTAGGTGTGTGTTGATTATTTTCTTAGGTACAGACGAGGAGGGAGCCTCATGAGAGAATCCAGACCTCCCAAGTTCACATTGAAGAGAGCAACAGCTTCACATCACTTTCTGATCTGATTGGTTTGATTTCTATTAAGGATGAACCTTTGCAGCGTATCCAGAACGCGGCAGCGCGCCTCGTGTTCAACCTACCTAAATTCTCCCATGTGACTTCCCTCTTCCGCCACCTCCACTGGCTCCCTGTAGTAGCCCGCATCAGATTCAGGATGATGGTACTGGCATACAAGGCGGTCGATGGAACTGCCCCTGCCTACCTCCAAGCCTTGGTCAAACCACACACCCCAGCTCGAACCCTCCACTACCTCAGCTGGACGTCTGGTACCGCCATCACTAAGAGCAACCAAAGGTCGATCAGTTAAATCACAACTCTTCTCTATCTTGGGACCACAGTGGTGGAACGAGCTCCCTGCTGATGTCAGGACCGCAGAGTCGCTCACCAGCTTCCACAAACGACTCAAAACTCACCTGTTCAGAGTTCACCTAGACTCTACATAGCCATTCAGTCCCTTATTTGTCTGTTGCACTATTGTTTGTTGTACGTACTTAATGAACGCACTTAATGCAGGTTGTATTCATTCATTGTACTTAATTGTGTAGCATGTACTTAATTGTGTTGTGCATGCATCTTGTGTAGCATGTACTTAATTGTGTAGCATCTGCAGTAGCTAGCTATCACTGCTGTATACGGGGAGCATCTGCTAAATGCCCTAAATGTAAATGGATGATTTCACAAGGATACTGATGAGGAGGGATCGATAGTAGAAATACTAATGAGTCCTTGTATGAGAGAGAAGCTATGAGCTAGTTATCCCTCCCAGAAAATAAACCAGAAGATGGATTAACATATATAAGTACAAAAATGTTTTGAGGCGCTCTTCAAAAAGATTTTCTACTTTTTCTACTTTTCTATGGACAGCCCGTGCCGAACAGGGTCGAGTACACTTCTGGTGGGCCTTGGGAATATGTGAGGCGATCGACAGACTAAGCGTTTCCATGTGGCTGATTTAAGAGCAACCCAGTAGAGGACTGGCTCGCCGCTACAGTGGTCTTAAGGTGTATGCCTACTCGCTGTCTGTGAGGCCTTCACCTCTTCTTCTACCTCCTCCGCTCTGGCCAGTGATTAAATCCCTGGCAAAAGGCACTGGGTTGTTCACCTCAATCCCATTGTGTACCTGTAGACATCCTTGAGCAAGGTGCATCAGACATGTTATCCATGTCCCTTCTGATCTTTATGATTTTGGTCCTTTTACTTTGGTGTTTCATGTTTAAGTGGGGCTGATGGTTTGACAGATAGCTTGAGACTGTGGTGCAGGTCCATAAAAGGAAGGTGAGGCTTCCTCTTGTTGGGCTGTGGCCCAGGCTCCACCCATGTCCTCGAGGGTCCGGACATGGTCTGGGGGGGGGGGTTGTATGGTCAAAAGAAAAATGTATTGATGACTTTAGTGGTGGTGGTGGGGCATGGGGTTTGTCAAAGATGTATAGCATAATAGGAAGAATGACTTTGTGGATGAACACAGGGGCGTAAATATCGACGGTGCAACCGGTGCAGCTGTCCGGGGCCCAGACGCCGTCAGGGGCCCATGGAGGAAGAAAGGAGGGGCCCCCAAAATAGCGTCCTTATATTTCTTCCCCATATCTATATTGTTTTTATAAAAATCTGATCGCAACTCTGCTACGGCATGCCCCCCCCCCCCCCCCCCGTCCCGTCAACAATCTCGTCCGACTGCACCGGGGCCATCATCATGATGTTACGCCACTGGATGAACATGTGAAGAATTCATTAAGGAATTCCTCACAGTATGCCCCTCCAAATACAGATGGTGAGTTAGTGCCGGGAGATGTAGTCCATGGGACATATCTCCATGGTTGTACAGCAAAATGACACCGGATAACCCATAATGATGTAGATACAGAGTGGCAATGCATTTGCACATCATGCTTATGTCTTAAACTCCTATTCACACACAATTTATGGCTAATGGCATTTCCATGTGGTTATTTAAGGAGAGTTGGGAGCAGATTCAGTGTTCAGGTAAGCCAGATCTCCACAACACCCACCACTGAGGCCCACTGCTCGTCCTCCCATCTGTAAGCCATTTGGAATATGAATCATCACCCACTTCCACAAAATGTGTCAAGTGCCTGGGTCTGAATGTGATAACTCATGGCTTTCCCGGTCCACTCACTATTTACCGCTAACTAAACAGAACGTGAGAACTTTCAAACACCTAGCGGTTATGATGGAGTCTTCGGAGGGTTGCAGGAACAAATGGTGAAATGTTCCAGGGGAACTGAAAACACACACCGACGCAGGGCAACACACACACACACACGCACATTAATCAACCCTCAAATAAAAGAACCACAGTCCTGACTCAGTAGATTGTTATACACAAAATGTTCTCCACACTGTTTGAATCACCAGGGTGTACCAAGTGTCCATGTTAACCCAGGACAACGTGCCGGCGTCTTGTGAAACCGTTTCCGAACAAATGCTGGGTCAGGTTTCCATGGCAACAGCAACAGTAAACTGATGGATTCCATTCATTTGTGGCCTGACATCCTCATTGGCCCAAGCTGTTGAATGCCTTCGTTTTTATTTGGTAGTTTTTCTATTTTGCTTTTGTCCTGCTGCCTTTTATTCCAGCCTTTTGAGAGGGGAGGAGGGCACAAACCGGCCTTTCCCTGCTTTTAATGTCCCATTTCTATATTTATTTAGAGAGATATCTGAATATAGCAAGGCTCACATGCACCTTTAACCCTTCTCATCAAAACCCTACTCATTTTTGGTGTCGGTTAGCTTTCCTGTCCATCTTCATCTTCTATTTCTCGCTCTCTCTCTGTCTTTTCCTCACTCGTTCCTGACCTCTCTCTACAGCTCCAGTGTTTATGCGTTTATGTAACTCTGGCAGAACTTTCCAGCTCGGAGCAATTCGCCTAACTACGGTCCAAGGAGAACGTGTACTAGGAGAAAGAAATTGAAGCAAAGGAGAGAATCAAAAAACAGTGTCATGTTTAATTCCGCGCAAGTTTGCCCACGTGGGCCTCACCTTTCGGACGGCCGCTTCCCTTGCCATGAGCGCACATATGGAAGCATACATTTATATCAATCTTGCGAGCGGTAATGAATATGCTAATGCTCAGTGAACGGCAGGAATGCAGGAGTCCTGGTTTGCCCTGGAGTAAAATCAAACCAGGTTTCCCCCTACTGGTCCCCCCCCCGTCCCACCACTGCCCAACCTCCTCCACCCCCACCCAACACAGCACTAGCTGGAAGCTGCACAGCAGCTGCGTAGGACAGGATCTCCCTGCTGCCAAGCATGGAGCGGGTTTTGTGCTTGGTCATTTTCATAGAATATACCCAGAGTAGGATATGAGTAGAGTATTACTCTCTATAGCGGTAAGTGATGTGGAATGTGGAATGAGTGTGAGTTTGTCACGTCTCTAACCCAAGAAAATGAGTTTAAGGGTAGCACGGTATGATTGTTCATTCAGGCCTGTGGATTGTCTCTCTAACCCGAGACGAGAGTTTTGTCATCTTAGGTCATATTATTCACAAGAAATCCTTCAGGCGATTTTGAGTGATAAAAGGTTTGGTTTCTTAGGCGCTCTTCAAGTGTTAAGTGTGGCTGCGATGGATGCTCTGTTATGCGGACCAGACATTTTCAGTCGGTCGGGTTTCTGTTGCAGTATTAAACACCTCAATATGCCACATGGAAAACGAGTCAAGAACCGTCTGGAATCCTGGAGAACCGTACCGGGCATTATTAATGTGGAAAACACATGACTTGGGCATAATGGAAGCTGACATTTCGATTTTATTTTTCATTTCATTTCATTTCACGTCAACCCTGAGTCTATATGCAGCTGTTCTGTTTTATATCAAGGCTATCGCGGATTTATTGTGTGAAGTAGGGGAGAGACTTGCGATAATCTGCGTTCGCATGTTCGTTCCACAGCATTTCAGCCAAACTGTGGGGCATTTAACATTCCTCTGGTGCGGTCTGGAAATCTCTTCTTGTCCACCTGCTTGGCTCAATACGCTGCAGATATACATACTGAGGCCTTAGGCACCTGACGGCACCTATTTGATGACCTTAAATTGTAGACTCTTGTGTGCACTGTGTGTGCACATTGGTGTGTCTGTGTGTCTCTATCTTTGTGAATTCAACATTCTTGCCCGCGTAATGTCATACTTTTATGGGAGAGAAATGGGAGAGAAAGAAAGTTTATGGGACAGAAAGACAGTATATAATTTTGACATTTTAAATGGTATTCAAACAGAGAAGGACAAAAGAAGAAGTTGAACATGAGCTACGAGTGAACGTGTGTACGCTTGTAGTTGTAAAATGCCAACATTAATACAACCAAAGACAATAACCGCTAAAAGCTACAAGCAGGTATCAAGTTACTACATATAAAACCATATTTAACAAGTGTATTCTACAAAAAGAAAAATATATTTTTAAACAGCGAGAGGGAGTTGTTACAGCTTACACCTTTATGTGCACGTGAATGTTAATGTATCAGAGGATTCCTGTGTGCATATGTATATGTGTGTGTGTGTGTGTGTGTGTGTGTGCTTGCTAATGTGCTTCCTGCTTTCCCCTTTAGAGCAGAGGTGCTGAAAGCACCCTCCCCAGGCCGGGTAATGACCGGGCCAGATTCCAATCTGACCCAGACATAATACCCACCCAAGCCGTCTCTGCAGACACAAAGGGGAAGACACACATAAGAGGGGAGAGCGAGAGAGAGAGAGAGGGAGAGAGAGGTTGCCTTGAATCACAATCATGAGAGAAAGATGGAGATTACGAAAAAGAGGAGTGAAAGTAGATAGATCAGTGGAAACCTGTGCTGTTGGGTGGCTCCTCTTCCCCTGCGTGTCACAGTGTATGTCCCCCCACCCCTTTGCTGTTGTTGATCACATTGTGGTTTGTTGTCATTAGCCGGTGTGCGATCACGCTGTTATTAGCCAGAGAGGATCATATGGTTCTGGTAAGGACCAAATACGAGTGATCTCATGGCCCCGTGACAACCGCGGATGTGGACGGGTTAAGAGGCACGTCAGGCTGACACGCAACAGATTTCCTTTCTTTCTTTTGTTCTTCCTTTCGTTTTCATTTTTTCTTTTGATTTCTGACGGTCTTTCTCTCTTTGATTCGATCATTTGTTTGGTCATTCTTTCTTTCATTCATTTGCTTTCTCTCATTTCTCTCTCTCTCTCTCTCTCTCTCTCTCTCTCTCTCACCCTCCCTCACCCTCCCAATCTGGCCAGGACCAGGCACCCGTGTCAACAGTTTACAGCAAACAGCTTTTCAGCAGACAGGTCGTTGTCACTGTCACCAAGTGGGAATGTTTGTGGAAGGATTAGTATTTCCTCCGGCAGCACCATCACAACATTACAACGAATCCCACACACGGTCTGTGTTTCATGCCAACGAAAAGCCCAAATTTGTTGTTGATACATCGGCGAATTGTTGCTACTTAACCCCATTAAGAAGATGGAGTTGGACATGTTTCCAATGCAGCTCCGCTGGGCCTTGACCGACAACTGTTAAAACTCAGGCTCTAGGAAATACGACTTGTAATATGGAAATTGCAGATGGAGTAATGCAAAGAAAACCAACATAGTCACTTAAAGACCACGTTTGTCTTTCCCGTGTCGACTCGGTATAACGGCATGTACCATGGAGAAAGTGTTCAGGCTGCTTGGAAACAGCTGCATGGAAGCACAGAGAGGGAGAGGGAGAGAGGGAGAGCGAGAGAGAGCTAACCAGACCTGGATGTCATCTGCTATGTGATCAGGAGACTGGACGGCCTCCAGTCGGATACTTGCACCATCCCACATCCATGGCGGTGCGTCGTAGCGGTCTAGCATTCTCCCCCCGTGTGTGTGTGTCTGTTGGTGCTATGCTTTCATCCACGTCTGGAGCGTCAGTGTCTCGGAGCGTCGGGACGATGGCTGCCAGAAGACCATGAGCCATGCGGGAAAGATGAGAAGCGATGCGCCGTGCTCTGGGGGAAAGTGATGACAGCCCTCTTTAAAGTGTTAATTTGGGGTGTGTGTGTGTGTGTGTGTGTCCAACTTTGTGCGTGTGTGTGTGTGTGTGTGTGTGTGTGTGTGTGTGTGTGTGTGTGTGTGTTTTGGACTTGATCAAGCCGAAGAATCCTGCCCAGGATAGAGTAAATGTATCTGATTCAAAGCTATTTTTGAGAGTAAGAGAACAGAAATAACCCAGATGGTAATAATCCATCCCTAAGTCGCTCGCTCTGAAAGTACAACACAATGCAACACTGTTTTCTTCTTTTCGTTTTTTCGTCCCTAATCATGATCTTAAATCATTTTGACGACAAACATGATCTCATTGGTGCTTTCATACCCTACCCATGTGCACATGGAACACACACACAGGCACACACACATACAGGGACACACTCAAACAGGCACACACACACACACACACACACACACACACACAAACAGGAAGCAGTGCTTAGTGTAATGACTGGACCCCAACAGGAGCTGTGGAGCCACGCTGAGGTCACACCTCCACACCCGGGAAAAGTCGCCCCCCCTGATCCACGAGGGTGGGGTCCCTCGTCAAGCGGCTCAAAGGTGGGGACTGTCTCAGGGCACACAGCCCCATTCACGCCACCCGCGCGATGCCTGGCGCGCCGTGGTCTGGTTGGACTTTACAACAACACCGCCAAACCACCGCCACCACAGGGCTGGTAGAGAACATAGCCCGTTGCTATGCTAATCCCCCACCCTGAAATATTTACAAAAACCAACGTACACGGACAATCTCTCTCTCACCTCCCCTCAGCTCACTGGCTCTTGTTTGCTGTCTATCCCTCGCTCTCCTCCTGAGACAAAACCACCACACACACACACACACACACACACACAAGGGACTGTGCTCCGTTACACACACACACACAGAGTGGGAGTAACACACACATGCACGGCGGCGGCCGGTTTCGACATGGCGTTCCACCACATGCGCCGCCGAAAAGTGAAACCTGTGCTCCGCCGCGAGACGGGTGATTTCACGGTGCTCCGGTGGTGATGGGAGTGCTGTGTTACGGCCCTGTTTGGGTTTTCCAGCGCTAACCGTCTTAGCATTAGCCATGGTCCTCAGCCCTTGGCAGAGGCCGGCAATGATTAGTTTATAACTAGCTAGAAAACTAAGGAAAAATAAAGGTATAAATGTATAATATAATAGTGAGTGTGTGTGTGTGTGTATGAGTGATGGCATTGGGCTTTGTGAGCACTTGTGTGTGTGGGTGTGTGTGTGCAGGTATATGAAATACGACTTGTGTGTGTGTGTGTGAGGAAATGGGTGCAATGGGTAGGGGTTTTCAGTGTTTTCGCAGGCCTAGCGTATGCCCGTTTTGTGTGTTTCTTGGGTGTGCGTTGTGTGTTCAGCAGAATTGATTGCAGGAACACGCGTCAGGTAATTATAACAAGGTGCTGTCAATCACAGCCTGTTGCTACGGCACCCCCGCCCTTTCCTTCGCACCTCGCTCAGACCGGGGGAAGCACCCAGCACGGTGGGGTGTGCGTGTGAACTCCACTGCGACACGTTAACCCTTACACTGGGATCATTTACGAGGAACTGTGCACCACTCAACGCCCACACACCTACATAACTGTATTTATGATGCATGAGCACGGCCTGGGACTCTTCTGGCCCGGGAGGGGGGGGGGGGGGGGGGGGGGAGAGGAGGACTGTGTGTTTGCAGAGTGCAGTCTCACTCCGAGTTAGTCAAAAATTGACGCTTGTTCAGGGGGCTTTTGGCGTTAACTGCTGACGCAAAGGGTGTCCTTGTGCGTCTTCATTCGACACAGGGTTTTTTTAACTCGTTACAATGTAATCCCTCCACGGCGAACCGTGATAACTGCGTAACCCTAACCCCAACCACTACTACCCTAACCCTAAATGCACACGTGGGAGCGCTTTCCCTGGGCGTCAGATATCGCCGTGGAGGGATTACAAACCCCCCCCCTGCGTCGAATGAAGACGCACAAGCACACCCTTTTGCGTCTGCAGTTGTGCGAGCAGTATGGTGGTGGATTAGGACTTAAGGCCTAGTTATGGTTCCACGTCGACGCACCGCAATGACTGCGCTGACGCCTCGACGCAGTCTTGAACCCGTTTTGGTTCGTTCAGGTTTTAGTGAATGGACCAATCACAGCCCCTGCTGCCACGTCGCCTCAGTGCAAGGTTAACATTTTTGGGAGGCGTACCTCCGGCCCTTGTGGTGGACGCAAGGAGGGTATAATGGACGTAATGGGTCCGTAAACCCCCCTTGCGTTGCAACGACGTGGAACCATAACTAAGCCTTGATGATGAATGCCAACATAGTTTAGACACTTTCAAGTTTAATTTTTTACTTTTTTCATTTGATTGTTTTTTTGGAGGATTTTTGCCATGTTTGTCCTACCAGCAGGATAATGGGGTTTCTGTCTGTGTCTCTCCTCCATGTTCTGCTGTTATCCCACAGGTTTTTACACGTTTTTGATGATTGGTCGACAATTTGCCCGTCATCTCTTTGAAATGAAACTCTGAAGGACTTTTGGGGAGTGATAGATTGTTAAACATGACATTCAGCATTTTTTAGTTCTCAGTAACCACTTGGAGAGAGAGAGAGAAAGAGAGAGAGAGAGCGAGACAGAGAGAGAGTGAGAGAGAGAGATGAAAATTGAAAATCCAGGGGATAAAAACAACAAAATGCCCAGCCAGCGGAGCCATTGGATAAATAGGTGTGGGGGCAACTGCATCACTGGGGAAAGAGTGAGAGCGTGGATGCCTGCATGGAATCTTACTCATTCATTAGCAAGGTAGAGCGGGGACACTCACAAAAAGAAAGAACGCATTAAACCCACATTTAGAATTCGGGAGTGACGGTTAGCATTTAAATATTTGCTTTTCTTTCCGATTTTGACACGCCATGGTTTGACGTGCAATGTGGGGGTCTCGTCCAATCAGAGAGCGAGGAAAGGGTTGCGATACTGGCATGTTTCAGGACAAACTAAAAATAGCATCACCGTAGGCTAAACATGGCGTCATTTTTCTGTTAGTACTGGAAACCGCGTCTAGGGTTCGTTTGTGTCATCAACACATTTATAAATAGCCATTCATCTAAAAGTCACTCTCATTTACATGAGGAGGGGGCAAATTGTTTTTTTTTTTCCTGTAATGTGGAACACAGTGCAAACTCTGTGAACTTAAATGACGTGGATCCATGACGAGAATTCTCCTGAGATGGAATAATTTACGCATCAGCAATATGTGTATAAGTAAGTAAAGTAGGCTAAAGATAGATACGCCTGGTCAAAAGACATTACAAGAGAAACTCGCCCATTCTAATCAAAACTTTGGAAAAGTCCTTTAAACGCTTTCAAAAACACTTAGCGCATTGCATTTGTTAGCACATTTCTTTCCAAGGCATGGATTCAAAATCAGTCTGAACCAGTCTGAACCTGTCTGAACCGGTTGACTGTATGCTAACTAAACTCAACCCAAGGTGCTGGAACCACCAACGATGCCACAACCGCATGCTACATTGCTGAAGGTGTAGCCAGCTGGTGCGGACACACTGGAGCGTTGCCCAACTGGGGTGCAGAGGCCAAAGGGAAGAAGAGATGATCCTGGCGTGGTGACGCACTGGTCCGAGCGCTTCCCGTCCAAGCCTTTCCTCTGAGACGGCGGCCGAGGGAACGAACGCCCAGTCGCTGTTGAGAGACGAGGCCTTGCTTCAGGATGAGGAGGGGGGGTTGGGTGCAGCTGCGATGCCTGCTCAGCGGAAAAAGGAAAGGATTTATATATACCATCATCTGGCCTGACCGTCTATGTATCCTCATGTCTGTCTGTCCTATCGCTCTCTGTCTCTGTCTCTGTCCGTCCATCTGTTTGTATTGTGTATTGATTGCTGGTGCTGTTGCGTCCCGGCTGGTTGAACCTGGAAGTATCCAAGATGGTCTCACATTTCTCAAAAGACTGGTCCAATATTCGAGGTCAGACACACAACGCGAAACACATTCTTCAGGGATGACTTTTGGTTAAAAAAAAAGAAAGAAAGGTTGTTTTAATATGAATTGAGTGCATGGAGGTATGTCTTCAACTGACTTTGCTGCGCTGATATAATTGCGTCCCTTCCTTTTGACTGCGGCGCTGTACTGGTTGCCAGTGGTGGATGAAGCAAATTATGGGAGTCCCCCACACAGCAATTATCAGGTCAGCGTTATGAGATAATTGGACCTTCATTATCCCTGTGGGGCTGACTGAGAGGGGGGGATCGCTGCTCACCCCTCGGCCCACACTGTGTCTGAGGTGAAACCAGATAGCACACATACACACACACAGACACACCAGTAGAGAACCTCTGTCCCCCATGGGCTCGAGTCTCACTTTACCACTGGCTCTTTATGTGTGGATGGGATTCACACAAAGTGTTGACACACGGACAAGCACGAACACACGCATAAACACACAGACACACACGTTTGTGAAGCACTGTTTGAGTTCATTTGGAATTGTCTGTCTCTTCTGCACCCATGTTATAATGTGATTCTTACACATATAATCCAGATATATGTGCCTAATAATAAACTTACGTCAAATCCTTAATATTGAGCTAAGAGCTCTAAATGAAATACAGTGGTTGACACCGAAAAGTTGACTATTGGTCCTGTCTCGGGTATTTGGCTAGTTTCAATTCGCCCCTGCCTACTTCAGAATGGCTGTCTATGGCCATTCACAAACCTGTCCTTAAAACAACCCTAAACGTTTGTTTTCAGAAAACGTGCAAACGTGAATGCAACTCACAGAGTGGTTAGTGGTGTTCGTTGATGTTCCAAATCAAGTATTGTAGTGAAATACAGTTTCTGTCGTGTTTTGTTTGGCATTTTGTAAATCCCATTGAAACGGAAACCGGACCGGAACCGGAAACGGAAATGGGGCTGTTTAGTTGTAGTCTTTTTTGCTCATCTCTCCATCTCAACAGTAGGGCTAGAACCAAGCGAAAAGACTACAACCAGCCCCTGTTTCCGTTTCCGGTCAACGTGCAAGGAGTCTTCCAACAGAAATCAATGGATTTACAAAATGCTAAATAAAACTGAAACTGTATTTCGCTCGATACTTGATTTGGAACATCAACGAACACCACTAACCACTCGGTGAGTTGCACATTTCTGAAAATGAATGTTTAGGGTTGTTTTAAAGACAGGTTTGTGAATGCCCATTGACAGACAGACATAGACATTCTGAAGCAGGCAGGGGCGATTCTAAATGAGCCAAATACCCGAGACAGGACCACTAGTCAAAATTTCGGTGTCAACCACTCTATTTCATCCTAGAGAAACCAGAAAGGGGCCTCAATGTTCAAAATACCGGAATTGTCCTTTAACCAATCACATCGGTGTATCTGATATAGGTGGGCCAAAAGGGATACTGTTTTACTGACCGGATACGGCAATAGTCTTATAGTGGTGGCTCGTTCGCGAACAAATCAGTTCGAACGAACGACTCTTTAAAACAAACGAACCGACCTGATTCGCCGCTCACGTTCGTCATCGTTTGTCTCATTCGTTCTCCGAGACTCGACTCCCAGCTCCACCCACTAGTCACTGAGTCGCACTGACTCGCGAGTCGCCGTTCGTTCACTGACTGTGTTTAGCGGTGAAGACTCGAGGACTGAGAAGTCACGAGAGTCAGCCGGGCAACAACATCCCGATTCCGAACATGAAGCACTCCTCAGCTAAAAGGAACTTAGTTAATATTGTGTTGATTGATGACCGTTTGCACCATTGCACGATCGTGATTCGTTTGAGAATGAGAACGAGGGAGGAGCTGAGTCTGACCGACTCAGTGACTGAGAATCATGATTCACCGCTACCGGAAATGCGAACGAACGAACGAATGAACGACTCTTCTTGGCGAACTGACTGACGCAAACTGATTCATTCAAACAAATCATGAAATCCATCTATTGGTTAGCTCCGCTGGTCTGGATACGTCACCCCTTGTATTCTTCTGATTGGTCGTAGTGTTATCCAATTGCGTGCAGTGATATTTTCAAATGCATGCTTGGTGCCGCCCCTCGAGTTGGCGTTGCCGGACCCTACAGCTTTCTAGATGTGGGTCAGGATTTCCAGGCTACCCCTAAACAACACGTTTATGTTCTATTTCTTCTCATTTGTCATTCTCTCTCTCTCATTGCTTGTATATTTCAATTGCCGTGGAGCGTTGGGGGGAGGAGAGAGAGGGAGGGAGGGGAGGAATGAAAAACATAAGGAGATCAGCAAACGATAGCCTACATGTCTCTCTCTCTCTCTCTCTCTCTCTTTCTCTCTTTCTTTCACACCATGTGTTACTCTGAGATATTAATTTCCTCTTCCATTCCGCCCCCCATCCAACCCTTTCAGTTGTTTTTTTCTCCTGCAACACTGTTGATCCAATTGGCTGAAGTAGTGGGCCGGGTCAAATGGAAGCATCCATGAACCGCACTCCATTTCGGATCCATATCACTTAGATGGATCCAAAATGGAGGAGCCCTTGGGTAACCCGAGAGCCTCATGGTGTACTTTTGAACCGCCAAACCTGGCTTCAGAAGGAACACGTTTGACTGTTTGGACTCTAGTATGGTGGCAGGCTTAGCAATGGAATTGAACCTCATCTGCAAAAAATCTCACAAGGCTGTACAAATGTATCAATTTTTATGTGCAAAACAAACAATGCGACTATCAAACTGACTATTTTTTTCATGTTTATTTCTTATATATATTTATTTTCCTGCCTTCGGTGCCTTCTATATCATGTGTCAACTATTGAACAGAGTCAACAACGTCCTGCTCATAAACTCACTGCTGTGGTTGTGTTTCAAGATGCTTAATGAAAAAACAAACCCGAAAAACAGCATTCTGGCATAGGAAAGCAGAATTGTAATGCAGTCCATGTGGAGAGGGGGAAATGGGGGATTTGTCACATGCTTCCATCGACTCGTTGTCACTTTGATTTTATTCACAAGTTCGGCTCATTTTGGTTCTCATGCACAGTAGTAGTCGACTCTCTGAAGCAGCAGATGTTTGTTAGGAAAATGCATTTGTTTTTTTACGGGGGGCCTTTTTACACAATCCAATCGACAGTTGGAAAAGTCTCTGAGAAATCCCCCCCCGCCCCCTCCCACACACACACACTTGATACCCCGATGATTAGGTCCGCAAAGACTCCTTTGCGTGCAAAAACACGAGTTGGAAAGAAAGTTGAACAACAGAGTGCGTGCTCCTGATGTGCGTTGACAGGATACGGTTGTCCTCTGCACAGGACTCTCCTGGTGGGCCTCGTTTCCACTGTCCTCCTCCTCCTCGTTAAGGTGGATTTATACTCGTCAGTAAAGTGCTGGACGTAGATACGGAGAGCCTGTCGGAGACCCTCTCCATAGCTCTACGTACGCATCCAATATTTTTCTTGGATGTCGAGGCAACAGAGACAGACGGAGATGGCAAGGGCTGTGATTGGTCCTCTAACAAAATCATTTTCGGAATCACTTTTCCCAGTTTGACTTTGCACCTTATGGACTTTGTACATTGTCTACTTTGCACATTAAGGACCAATAAAACACCAAATAAGATTTGAAAAGCTTTCGAGGTTTATTTTCAACACTATTTACATGGTTAGTAGTGAGCATATAAGATCAATCAGGCGGCAAATTGCATTGCCTGTCCGACATCCCGACAGAGATCTGCAAACGCTCGAGGGGTCTCTGTAGTGATGGAGTCGGATTACGGTTTACGGATACGGAGTAGTATACTTTGGCCTTTAGACCGTGGTGTGTTTGGCGAGGGCGCAGCCAGCAGAAATGTGTTCCATTAGTGAGACCGGGCCTCCCCCAGTCCCCATGGCTAATACCCGCTATATATCTCTTGATTGGTTTTTCAAAGGGAAGAATTCGTCCAATCGCTAACGATGGATGCTTATCGAGTTGGCAAGGGGTTGAGAATCAGAGGAGCGCGACACGTCGACGCGGGGAGATGGCGGAGGTTCAAGCGAACACCAGACGGCCGGTGAAGAGACGAGCGCCGACGGGCACGCCCCATGTCGGTCGGGCATGTCGCACAGGCATATCCGACACCGACGGGTCCGTCCAATCCGCCGTGTTGCCGTGAATCAGTGCCGCCGGTGTCCGCGGCGTTTTCCAAAGAACAATTTGTCAGATGATCGCAAATTCAAAACAAAAGGGGACTCTCACTTCTGCGACAAGAAGACGATCCAATGGCTCAAATAAAACAAACGAGGAGCGCTGAAATGAGAGAGGATACGCCGGCATCGGGAGTGGAACGTTTTGGGACATGTGTGATTTACAAAGGAGCAGTGGGGGGCAGGGAAAGCAGAACCGAAGAGGATCACAACCCTTGTTTGCAAGTCTGCCCATCGAAAATCTTACTTCCAAGGGGTAGTTAGCCCTCCCCCTTCCCCTCTACCCCTCAAAAAAAGACAATCGCGACACCCCTACCCTGAGCGTGAACGCACAAAAGTGAGAGGTAGGGGTGAGGCTTTGGGCAAAGGGGTTTAATGAGTCGAGCCTTAGGAGGAGCAGGTGGGGCCACCTCAGAGGGCATGGATAAGTGTACAGTCGCCGTGCATGAACTAGCATGCGGTGGCAGCAACGGATTATAGACGCGTCATCACGGCCCCTTGAACACGGTTCCTATGACGATACTTTGCGTACCGCTGATATTTCTAAGAGGGTGCGCAAAAACCGAGAATTCAAATCATGACTGTGATTGGAGGATTTCAAATGACGTCACGCATGTGATTTCTTCTTTATCGGTCCTGTTGTTGTTTTTGTTATTGTTCATTGGAGATGGGTGAATTTGAGGAGAGGTTGGGGGAGCCGTCACACCTGGACAACAACGTTTACGTCCTCATCGCAAAGGGACACAGGAAGGGTAACAGCATGTAATCTCTTCCTTGGCGTCGAGAAGCATCAGCTCTGCATCAGCCATGTTCGATGCTAACAACAAGGAGAAGAGTTGCGTTCGCGTTTCCTCTCCAGTGCCCTTTGTCGCCGAGGGAAAATATTGCTTATATCGTGGTGTCGGTCTGCGCATGCAGACGACTTTATGGAAGGCTTAAGGCTTAACTCGCACTCTTCTTTCTTTGGCTTCCTGTTGGAGCCTTCAGCATTGTTTCTCCACATGTACCAAGGACAGTGAATGCAATGAGAGAGAGTCAAGATGCCCTTGTTCTTGCATTCTTGTTTCCTGCATGATAATATCACATCGCTAACCACCTCTCAGCCTCTTCCATCTTGATTATTTTTCTTTGTTTCTCTCTTACTTTCAAGTTCTTTGTCATCTTTTGGTATTTTCTCCACCTTTTTCTTAATTTTATTTTCATAGTCTTTGTTTTCTGCAGACTTGTCAGTGGTGATTCGCATTTATAGTGGCCTTTTGTCCAAATATTTCCACTGTAACCAAGAAATCAATGGCAAATCCTTTTAATCATGCCGTCTGCTGAGGTGGCCACACAGCCTTGCTTTCCTTGGCTGCGACCTGTTTAAACAGACGCCCGGCATTACAATGTTTAGGATGGAGTCTAGGGTTTAGCCTTGTAGCCTGGTGAACCGTCATACCTGATGGAAGAAGATAGGCCGCATTTACGCCCAACGTCAATCACGTTGCTATGCATGTGGCCGTGTGTGGGCCTTGTGCGGTGTTTGTGCGCGCTCAGCTAACGTGTGTGAGTGTATATGCCGACGCTCGGTTAGTGTGAACTGTGCACGCACGTGTGTGTGTGTGTGTGTGTGTGTGAAAAGCTTTAGAAAAGCAGGCGGTCGTCAGATTATAAATACTTTTTGCAAAGCGCTACTCCTGACTTCCTGCTTTTGGGACAGCAGATATGCCTCGTTCCCGTCCTGCAAGCAATCACCCGTGGACCACCTTGAATACCCCAGTCCCAGGATACAATAAAATTGTAATTTATTGGTGGTTGGGTGGGTGGCTCAACCCACCGGCGCTCTGACCGCAGTGGCGGTGCGCCTCGCAGCGACCCGGGTTCCATTGCTCTGCTGCATGTCATTCTATCTCTCCGGCAGCCCACTTTCCGGCCTCTTCTCTCTCGGCCTCTCGCTCTCTCTCTCTCCACCACTGCGGATTGGCCAACTTGTGGCTTTTGAATATTGTACATGTATACGAAACAAATGTGTGTGGATTATGCGAGAACTGCACGTGTGAGAGTAATGCGTTTCGGTGGGGCCCCGGCGTAGTGTGTGTATAGGGTGAAAACAGCGTTGTTTTTTTTTACTTTCAGCGTTGCGTGTCCGACCACGTCTGGGACTGTTTAGCTGCTTATCGTACAACAAAGGCTCCGTTTCCGTGTACATGAGCGTTAAATGAGCATTGGCCGCATACGTATCATTACATCCCAGCCAGCTGACCTGCAGATAAGTGTGGGAACAAACGCATGCAGTGTGCATTTGAGGTTTGATTAGCCGCGTCGCTTTACATACGCTGACTGGGAATCGCTGGGATTGTTGGCTCTCATTTCAACAATCTGCTAGCCTTGAGATTAGCCAGTCGGTAGCTGGGAAAAACGATGCCATCATCCCTTTGCCATACACGGTACAAATATTTGCACGCATGCACGCACACACACACACACACACACACATACGCACGCACACACTGACACACTGACACACTCAATTACACAAAGATACAAACACAATAATTTCATCGGCTTTCGTGCGCATATGATCCCAATTACACAATGAATTCTTGCTAGCGGCGTTAGTGCGCTCAGTGCCTTGTATAGCATGCGTTGCACCTCTCCTCAGATGATCTGCTGGTTGTCATATACATTACTAAATATGCTATGAGGCGTAGCGATTACAATATGAAACACAAACACTGCACGTAGTGCAGGACACAGATGAACGCATAATTGGTCCTATAATGTTGACGTATAATTTAGGATATTGATATCTTATCTGAATTGTTTGCATTATTATTCACCCTTGCAGCCACATTCCTACACGCACACACACAGACAAGCAAACACATATCCACACACGCAATCACACACACACTTTTACACACACACACACACACACACACACACACACACACACACACACACACACACACACACACACACACACACACACACACACACACACACACACACAGGCTCAGATACCTGCAGAGTTCAGTCGTGTTTTCCTCCTCATCCCTGGCCAGATGTCGGGGCTCAGCGTGAGCTGCAGGCTTTGCAGAGCGTTTTGAAGGCCCAGGTTGATGGCGCACTCCAAAGCCCCTGAGATCTCAGCGTCGGGTTGTAAAAAGTGTATTTACCTTACCGGCTGACCTGTGGAAAGATGCTGAGCTGGTTCTGAATGTAGCAAACGAACAAGGGGTGAAAGTGTGTGTGGGTGTGTGTGTTGGGGTGGGTGTCTTTGTAGGTGAAAGTGTTTGGTATGACTGTTAATGAGTACCTAAGGCCATGTACATACTACACAGGCTAAATGTGAAAACACAGCCTTGCATATCAAAGGGTTTTCTTCATCCATACTGGTGTTTTTTCCATCTAGTTTTCAGAAAGTTTTTCAGTTTTCTCAGTCCGTCCACACATCTGCACCTCACTTCCGTCAATGTCTGGATCATGTCAGTCATGCAAGCATGCACACTGCGCCGCTACAACGCAAGGCATTCTCAAATGGATCCGCATCAGTGTGGACATGGCCTTGATCCAAGCATTTCTTTGACCAGGGGAAATATGTGAATCGTATGCCAACTTTGACGCTGACGCCTACATTGTCTGAACAAAAAGCCCAAAAGACCCAAACTGCACTACTCTCCAGAAATCAACATGCTAGGTCTTCCTCGCCCTAGCTATGTTTAGGACCGCAGTACCGCAAGCTCGGATTCTACGAGTCTTCTTTCTTGTTAATAAAACAAACTTCACATTGGCCATGCGCCTTCCTGACACATGCTTTCTGTTAGCTAATTGGGGAGAATGTAAGTTGACTATATTTACATCTTTTCTCCCCTAATAGTACATCTGATTAGCTGCATTGTATATTATTGCAATGGCATGTTCGCCTCAGTGAACCGATGTATGAGGAGAAAGAAAGCGGAAATCCCTGGCATTCATTTGAGCACCGCAAACACTTGTTTTAGGTCTGCCGCATGTTACTACATCTTCTACATCCAAATCGGCATCCAAATCGGCATCTTTTTTAAATCCATTCCTCAAAAAGGGTATCGTGACATGGAGCAGGCTTCTCTTGCTTAGTGTCGTACTAATAGGCGTTTTTTGCCGTATCCTGATATTCTTCGCTGAGGGCAATGGAGGAAAATATTAAACCAGAATAAAATATGTAGCTGATTATCTTTTTTTGTTTTCTTACTGACATCATGTCTACAAGTGCGCCAGATGGCTTTGGTCTGGGGTTTTTTAAATGAAAAAACGAAAGACTTTCAAAAAAATTATCAACCAGAACAGACTTAAAACATTCCATTAAGTCTAACAAGACACACACACCTCCATGTTAGACTAGACTGAAGAGATATGTCTTGAAAGCAAAGAGCCAAAAACCATGGATGAATGCATAAACTACTGATGGCAGATTGCAGAGATAATACGATTGCTTTTTTGGCATGATCCACTGACCATGTTATTTATCCTCTACTCAAACTGCTAAAGTCTGCAGCCACCGTCCTCCATCCTGATTGAACATGTAGGCTTACGCTTCGATGTACTTTCCTAATTTTATTGCCTCTAAAGATGTAATAATTTCCTGTGTTTAAACAAGAGATTATAGGCCCCAATATACTGACATTTTTGTGTTTTGCACTGGCTGTCGAACACAGTGATTTTGTGGAAACACAATGTGGCACGATTTTTGGTTCACAAACCTGCCTCGTCTGTGGGAACATTGCAATATGGATTTTGCATTAAGCACATCAAGGCCTTTAATCTCTTATGCAAACAGCAATCATTATATAAATGTTGGCCATCTTTAGCAACGGTTTGAACGCTTTGAACGGGAACACTTTCTGCAGCGACTGCATGGTTACAATTCAGGCAGAGGTAATTGGTCATCATATCCCTGTGAGGGTTGTTCCGTTTGGGGTCTGTGGTCAATTTGTCCCCCTTTTCATCCCTTTCACTTTAAGTGCAGAGGGACACTAATGGCATGATCATTCCCACTGTGTGGACGGAGAAAGAGAACGGCGGCAGAATCAGAGGAGCCATGGATCTCCAGGGCCATTGCCATGCTGCCAACCGGGGGGGGGAGCTAATGGTGCTTAACCCCTTCCTGTAAACAGAAAGGACTGCCAACGATCAACGGCAAACGTTCTGTTTCAACAGCTGAACTGAATGTAAAGCTTGGGCGGGGCCATCGGTGGAGTTTGGTGCAAGGAGGGATAACGTACAACCAAGGGGGAGGACGGAGGGCATCTATTGTGCCCCCCCCCCCCTCCCCCTGGTTATGTAACGGGTGTGATTCAGCACCATTTGTTGCCCGATGAAGAATGTACACAAGTCGAGTGTAGCTGGATCTCCAGCGAGGCCCCAATGTGTTTCCATTTTGGTCCTCCTCCCAGCCCACACTGGAAACACCAGCCGCCCGCCAAGACTGTTCTCTCTGCTTTCGCTTTTTCACTGTTTTTTTTTTCTTCAAACAAGCACACATGACTGAACCTAACAACTTACAAACATGTATTTAATTTCATATTCAGTGAGACACCGCATGGAAAAAGGGAAAGAGCAGGGCACGCTGTAAAGTTATCGCTAATGACTGGCTTTAAGTAGAAAAACACTTAAGAGGATCATGCTTTTCCTGTGAACTGGGACGCAGATATTAAGTGGCGACATGTCCTTTTTTCAAGGCACAGTAAGATTCAACATGATCGTCGCCTTTTTAATGTTTTGTTTATACAGATGTACAGATATGTATGTGTGAGGTATCAGATGTCCGCTTTCAACAGCCAAAGCAAAACCTTTGCCATTTTGTAACTATAACGTAAGTAGAATATCGACCCACTGGAATCAACGTCCTTTGACGGTTGTCCTACAGACAATGTGTTGACGGGGTCTTGCTGGTATTAGTTGGATGCAAATGTGGCTCCGCTGTGGGTCCTTTGAGTCAGAACTACTCAATACTGGAGACCTTCAACCCTTTTACGTTCTCTGAATACCCAATGCTGTGGCTCTCAACTTTTCCACTTACTCAACACAAGTGTGCGTGTGTGTGTGTGTGTGTGTGTGTGTGTGTGTGTGTGTGTGTGTGTGTGTGTGTGTGTGTGTGTGTGTGTGTGTGTGTGTGTGTGCGTGGGTGGGTGGGTGGGTGGGTGGGTGGGTGGGTGCGCGCGTGCACATCCTTTCGGAAGATGAGGAGGATGGGATTCATTGAGGTTAGAAATGGGAACCAGGCATGCAAGAAGGACCCTTCTCTTCCAGGAGCGATTATATCTGTGGGATACTCCGTCCCATCCAAACCTGCAGGGTTTCTTTGTCTCTCTCGATGCTCTCTGCTCGTGTGATGGGGAGAGGGAGAGGAGGAGGAAGCAGAGGTTGAGGGGGGGATGTACCTGTTCAGCATCACAATGAATCAATACAACGGCATGCCAATCAACGGCGTTCCTCTGTCTGTTGAAATGCGGTGGATTCAGATTTAGTGTTGAGAACATGTCAACGGTACGCAAGGGATGGCCATAAATTGTGAGAGATTTGAAGCATTTGCTCTGGATCAGTGATCACTGTTGAGGGGGAAAACCCACCAGACTCATAGCGTGTAGTGTATATGGGAGTCTTGTTAGAGACTGTATATCATGTTCCTTTGTATTGCAAAGCCCTAGGTCAAAACACATATAAACATAGATTCCGACGAAATGAAAAGTGTTGACGTCTTTATTTTGAGACTGTAGGCGTTCCAGACTCGTTTCAGAGAAATTCTGAACAACAAAGAGGTCGTTGTTTCAATCCGTTTATGTCACCAAACGATCCTTGTGGCACATGAGACCTGTTTGCCTCAAACATGCGCAACGTGCTTTGCAAAAATAGGTTTTGTGAGTAGTAGTCCAACTATTTTTTCCCATATACGCCTCCAAAGAAAACCATGTGTTGTCAGATTTAGTTTCTACAGGGGAGCAACATATTTTAGTTAAAGTTCAAAGGTAAGTAAAATTATAAACCATGTCAATTGATTTAGGATACTGGTGCATTGTTAGCATATTACCATGGTTTCCCAACCCTAAAGAGGGGTACATATGTTGATACATCCATTGTTGTATGCCATTTGCATTCCTTTCTAAATTGTTAGATTTAAGCCAAGTTATGTTGCATTATTTGAGTTGCACCAACATTTTTCTTGCCACAACGTGGCACCCAATAATTGTCTCGTTAGCGATGGACAAATTACTTTTTTGAACAAATGTTTTTTTTTCCAATTAATCGTCCTTTTGGTTTTGTTTGAGCACGTAGAGAGAGCTGGTGCTTGTGTTTGTGGGGTCTGCTGGATTAAAACGAGCAACAAACACACACCTCTGCTGTATGCATAGTAAGGGGCGGCGCGGCTTCAGATGTGGACCTTGAGGGGCGTCTAGATCCGCAAACTCCTTTTGGCATTGAAATCCCTGACCCCTTCCACTTGGGCTGCCAGCTTTCCCAGATCAACAGAGAGCCTCTCATCCCTTCTTTTCTGGGGCTTCATGACATTGAGCAGTAACGGGAACCTCATGTCCAAGTCTTCCGCAGCCCTCCACATCTCTCAGCCCCGACATCCTTTCACTCTCTCCTTGTCTTCCCTGACGAAGAGCATTTCCGTCATCTTTTCATTCTCCGTTATATCTTTGCTTTAAGAATGTATTACTTTTGTGGACGAGTGTACACTGATACCCATCTCTTTCAGTTCTTTCAACAGTTTCCTTGTCCAAAAGTGTGTGTGTGTGTATGTGTGTGTGTGTGTGTGTGTGTGTGTGTGTGTGTGTGTGTGTGTGTGCGCATGTGTGCGCGTGTGTTTGTGTGAAATACCCAAGTCAGTACATCTGTGAACCAGCTGAACACGTCTTCGGGCAATGTCTGCGATGCTTTGGTTTCAATGCTGTATGAGAGTATGTGCGTATGTACGTGTTGTTGCGTAAATCGGTGCGTACGTGCGTGAATCTTTCATTGGAAACCTATCTCGTTGGCTAATGATCCTGTGTCTGCTGAAGATGGACGACTGGTGTAGTTTAATGAACTGGCTGAACATCTGCACCTTACCTGGCCTTTCCACTGCCAATTCAGGGGGGCTTGCGCATCAAATATCTGATAAAATAATCTGGCTCAGCTGGGACGTCCCGAGCCGGCTGCACATTTGTAGACATTGAAGGCTTCTTTTTTATTTTTAGCCCGTGGATCAGAGTAATTTCTGCCGAGCGGGGATGAGATCCCGATAAGAAACATCTGGCCGCGTCCCCCAGTGACTCCTGTGCACGCTGAAGGACTCGTGTGGATGTCCAGCTGATTGTTCTCTCACACTCTTGTAAGGCAGCAAGAAACTGATTAATCCCAACACAAGCACAACACAGACAGAATCCTTCTCGTTGTTTTTGTTTTGATTTGCTTGGAAAATTCAGTTTCACAGCCGGTATTTTGTTTTTTTACCCTTAGAAACGTTGACTTGGTGGCTAGATACCGTAGATAAGTGACTCAGTATCTCACAGTATAGTCTAATGTTGTCTGGTCGGCGGTGACAAGAGATGTTAACAGCTCAGTGTCTGTGTACAAACACAACAGGCCTCGTAGTTGAACGTGTCTGGCCTGGGGTCCATAAAGCTGCCTCTTTGCATTACGCTGCGTGGGACGTAGGGTGGAGGTGTACAGCACTCAGGGGGTGTAAATCTTTCACTGATCCGTCAAAAGGGAGACACAAGAATCACAAGAGAAGTATGCTGGGAACAAAACCATAAAAGAGAGTCATAACAGTGGCGTGACATAATTCAACATGGCTGCTGTCTGCAAGATGGTTTATTCTGGACCAAGGCGTGTTTGTATTTACTGGGTGACTAGACGGCAGCTCTCTGCTGGGGTTGTGTGAGCACAGCGATGCTGTTGCCATGGCGGCAGATGGACTGTGCAGGGGGCGCTAAATGATGGAGGCCCAGGCCCCTCTGTCACCTCTGAATAAAGACCCCTGCTTTGATTTCCTTCATTAACATGTGTGTGTGTGTGTGTGTGTGTGTGTGTGTGTGTTTGTGAGAGATTTATCTCCCTATATGTGTATGCAGGCAGTGTGAAGTCATCAGGCCACACACACACAGCAACGATTTAGCTAAGAGTGGAATGTATAATGTGTTAAAAAATGATTGACAGGTGAGGGGGACATTTGCTCTCCTGACATAGAGCTCCTACGTTTGCCTGAAGCCTGCTGCGTTAAGTCCTATAAGGACCTACTGGGCTACACTGAGCAGGGGCTTTGCACGCACACACACACACACACACACACACACACACACACACACACACACACATGAACACACATACATATGTGAACACACAGATGTACATACACGTGCATTAACACACACAGAAATGCTGCAGTCACACACATGCAGATGCAGGCACACATCAACATACACGCATACACCCTTCCAGATGCACGTGTGCACTTACATTGGATGGGTTTTTTTTTGTACATAAATAAATAATATAAACTCTCACCAAGATGATTTGTAACGGAATCAATGGACATGAGCATACACTCGTGCACACGCACACACACACACACATGCGCTGAATCATTTTGGGGAATCTCCCTCAAATTGGAAGCGTTTCAACCACAGAAACAGTGGTGTTTATTTCCACAGTAGACTGTTGTGACCTTGACGTTTTCCCCATTGTATGTTAATGCCTCACTTATGGGGCTATCCTTGGCGTTGTGCTGAACGCAACCCGCCAGATATGAGTTAGTAATTCCCCGTCGGTGAGCTTCCTTTCTCCATCACTTATATGAATAGAATCTCTGCAAGCTCATAAGGGAACACAATTTAATGGGAATGAAAGCTTTCCGAAAAAATGTTGTACGTTTGTTTTTTCATTGAGACGTGGAAACATCCTCGACTCACGTAATGCGGATATGTCATCGCCACAGCTTAAAAGTTCAGCCTAATCCTATTTGTTTGATAACGCCTAAGCTCAAACTTTGAATATTGAACCATTATCAGCCTATTATTTATCCCACATTAAGCAGTGTGTGTGTATGTGTGTGTGTGTTTAAAAGCTAAAGCCAGTGGCCCGCAAGTAGGCGCCTCTTATCGAGTACTCAATCTCTTGGGCTGGACCTTATGAATGATTTACAGAGGCTTACATTAGGCTGCTGTGTGTGTGTGTGTGTGTGTGTGTCTACCGCGCCGCTGCCGAGCGCTTCCTCAGATTGTCTCGCCGGCCGGGGACGGCGGGAAGCGAGACGTGTTTCTTGGCAGCGCGGCCCCGGTGACACTTGACACGGCGCGCCGTCGCCGTCTAGCGCCTCGCTGTGAATGTGTGTGTGGCGTCTGCGTCTGTGCACGTGATGTGTGTGTGTGTGTGTGGGCGTGTTGTGTGCTGTAAATTTACAGATATGTTCTTGTGTGTGTGTGTGTATGTGTGTGTGTGTGTGACCTTGCTCGTGGTGTTCTTGTGTGTGTGTGTGTGTGTGTCCTTGCTCGTGGTGTGTTTGTGTGTGTGTTATGTGCCGCACTGTAAATCGAAAGTTATGTTTGTGTGTGTGTGTGTGTGTGTCTGCGTCTGTGCACGTGATGTGCCTCAGTGTAAAAGTATGTGTGTGTCTGTGTGCATTTCTGCGTCTGTGTGCGTGTGTGTGTGTGTGTGTGTGTGCTTGAGAGCCCTTTTCCTGCCCCCCTAATGTGTCTCTTCCTCCATTTGTCTGGGGACACACAGGAGTGCTGATTACCTCCCGCTCGGCTGGTGGGAGATAAGCTCCTGGTTCAGGAGTGCACTCCCACAAGCCACTCCTCACCCCCGGGGTCTGACAGTTTTATACCAACGGCAGACCACTCCCTGCCACCCCGGCACCTATCAACACACATGCACTCAAGACGTCTTTCTTCCCCACCACCCACCCACACACACACACACACACACCTCAAGCTGTGTGTGTGTGTGTGTGTGTGTGTGTGTGTGTGTGTGTGTGTGTGGGGGGGGGGGGCAGGGGTTATGGGGGCCCCTACAGAAGATGGATGAGGTACACGCGGGGGCCTCTTGTCTGGCTTTTCTTTCTGGAAGCCCCTTCTCATATCTCCCTGGAAGTCACCCCTGACAGAGGGCCAATTTGTTCAATTCATACTCGCGCTCTGTCAAAGCAGAGCGAGAGAGAGAGTGATGTATTTCCAGTATGCAGACAAATATGCATGTGCGGCTGTGGGTGTTCCTCAACTCCATAGCTTTAATTCCCCTTTAAAAAAACAAACACCGCAACTCAGACGTGCTGAAACATGGACTTTGACACGGGACAGACACACACCGAACCCTCAGAAAGTCCCTTTGATTGATTGTGATTGTGCTGAGGGTTATCCCACCCCCTGTCCCCTCTCTATATCCAGAGAAGCTGGCTTGCATCAGGTTAGCCCAGCTTCAAGAGCAGCCGCTGGGCTATGTGAGGTCCAGTCTCTAAATGAAGAGCTGACCTGTGATCTGTCGTCACCCTCCCAATCCTGTAACGAACCGCACTGGGATCACGCTCACCTGGTGTGGCGCAGGTGAGACCGATCTGGAAGAAAGGCATGGAGCCATGTTTCATTAAATGTCTATTCATGTGGGGGAGAGAGCTATGTTGAGGGGAAATTGACTCAACGCTTGATGGATTTTGTATTCACACAACGATAACGAGTTTTTTGTGAATCCATACATAATGCGTACTCCTAATTACGTACTCTGCAACGCTTGAAATATAATCAAATCTTGGCTCAGCGTTTTGCGTTTTTCTGCTGACACACACTGATGAGGTCCATTTTTCTTGTGCTGCGTTGTATGCGTGTGTGTATGCGTGTCCGGTGGGACGATGTTTGCCTAAGGAATTAAACCTAAGTAGTCGGATCGCAAAAGCAAAAGCGCCGATCAATGAGAGTAAAAAAAAAATGTTAAGGGAAGAAAAAAATAATTCTGAGGTAGAAGGGAAATTAAATTGGAGGGGGCGGGGGGGGAGGTGAGTGTGGACGAGGAAAGGGGCAAGAGAGGGGACACGCGGTGCACAACACTGTAAAATAACCCCCACAATTGACGGTGCTTGATTTCCACAGTAATTACCATTCCTCTGGCGCTGCATGTTCCCGCAATCAGGGCATATCTCGTATCCACGAACGCATTCCCCGAATGACTGGCCCCGTCCGCGGCTGTGCTTCGGTGCTGCGGAGGAGAAAGAGACGTGGAGAGACAGAGGTAGAGTGAGGGAGATAGAGCGAGACAGCGAGTCAGACAGAGTTAAAGAGTCAGGCGAGGATGAAGAGAAAGTTTGGACCGCAGGCCCTACGTTACCCACCCAGAAAACCACACTGAGCCCGTCCACAGAGACAGTGTGTAGTATAATCTGGTTATTGTACCGACACGAGAATGCAAACAAGCATGTACGCATGAAACCTATGTTTGATAGGCCAAAGTCAAACATGTTGCATTGAGATGTTGACAGTGATGCGTCCGCACGTACGCACCAACGTGGCTGTGGCTTCAAATTGTTATTTCTCGGTCCATTTTTGGATTTTGCTTCTCAAATAAACGGGAGTACTCGAAAAGCCTGGCCGAGTTAAAGTTGGAACAAAGGACGTGTGAGTTCATTTAAACGTTTCGCTTGAACGAAAGTATTTGCCGTTTTCTGTTGTGGTTCCAGTCGTATCCACTTGACTAATTTCTCTTTTGTTCCTTAATTTCACTTTTCTCAGTTCCACACAGTTCCCCCCCCCCCCCGTTTTTCCCCTTCTCCCCTTCTCCGTCCTTCGCCAGGGTAAACACTATTAATTTAATCTTTGTGAACTGGGGTCCCAATCAAATTCCCTTTGCGTGCAACTGCTTACATCCACCAGCCACCAACAGGACTTGTGGATTTGGAAATGTGTGATGGATGTTTCCGGAAGAAGAGCGTAACCAAGGTGACGAGGTCCCTAGAATCACGTCTGGTTTGGAAATTGTTGATGGCTGCAAGGCCTGGAGAAACGTTTGTATGGAACTGGCTATAATCATACACAAGTGATGAACGGCACACTGTGTGTGTGTGTGTGTGTGTGTGTGTGTGTGTGTGTGTGTGTGTGTGTGTGTGTGGTGCCACCGGCGCGTTTGTGTGTGCCTGCACGGTTGTGTGTCCAGGTGCAGGTTATGTAGTTGGTGTGATCTGTTTAGTTTCTTGGTTGGTATACGCTATTTTGCATTTTAAATCACTAAATCCAACTTTTCTCAGTCTTTAAAATCAGGGGGAATATCAAGGAGGGGAAAGGATCGTCACAGTCAGTATTTCCTTAACCATTAAATGAGCACACGTTTAATTTCCACTCAGTTCATGTTCTCAGTTCAACTTCTGGTCATTTTTTCACTTGGTCCAGAAGTTGTTGGATGAACCGTGTTGAACTCACCCCCAGGTCTGGACTGGCCAGCTTCACTACCTGTCCCAGAGTTGTGACACTTGACCCGTACAATATTCTTGAGAAACTTTGCCCTGGAACCACTGGCTCATTGAGCAACCAGTATAACAAGGCAGGGCAGTCCACCCTCTTTCTTAAAGAGTCCACATGTTAAAAGCACTGCAGTAAATCAATCCCGAAAGGTAAAATCTAATAAAAATGGTGCGGTGCTCAGTCTAAAATCACCAGATCTTCTTGAAATCCAACAAGCCAACACCAAGTTTCCACACCAAGTCCTTGGACCAGGTTACAAGTATTTTAATAAACTCAAGCTGCAAAGTTGCTCCCTTGCTGGCCAGATGCAGTCCACGTCCATCTTCCTGCTTTGGAAGGTACAGGGGAGGCAAATAATTAAAATAACCCATTCACCCCTGGAAAACATAAAACCAGGGCTGAAACAAATAGCCTGCCACTGGTACTGGTGCAACCAGTACATACATTTTTAAACAATTTAATGCTCAAAAGAATAATGTCTTCTTGAGGTTGAGAGTAATTCATAATAATTCAATAATTATTACATCTTCTCCTCCTCTTCTTCCGTCAAACACCATTAGCCGAGCGGTTGAGGTCAGGCTTTCCCTGCACCTTCCTGTGCCACCTTTTCTCCATCGATGGGCCTATTCTGCTCTACAATCGGCACAACTAAAGACCACGCAACAACGCCAACGGCAGAATTTAGTGTCATAGACTTGATCATTTTCCATGTCAATGTCATAATTTCCAAGCCCGGTTAAGATCGACCTTGTTTTTTTTTCCAATACCACGGATATGCATGAAATGTCTTCTGAAAGAAGATATGTACTTCTAAGATTTGCACCTAAGGAATACCATTTTGATAGGAGACGCAAGGTGTCTGTAATGGCCCGTTCACTAGCTCGCGCCTCATTGCTTATAATAACTAGAGGGATGTTCGAAACTGTCACATTTTTTTTGCCCATGCCAAATTGACAGATGAATAACAGTTATTCATTCTGCTTGAGACTCTCTGGAGTAATAACATTCTTTCTCCCCCACTGCTAAACTGCGCTCTTCAACGTATACCTGAGCAGCGGGGGAGCTTTTTACTAGATGGTGCCGTGAACGTCTCCCGCCCACCTCCCATTCTGCCCTGCCAAGCCGGTAACGACGAAAATACACAGAAATTTACCAAAAATCTACAAACACAAACTTACAGACTTAGAACAGGTACCCTACTATTGGTTGTGTGATTTGTATATGCAAGAAGAGACCTTGTTTTTACCTTTTATCAGACTCAATTTGACCCTTAGGCTGATGACTGGCGTTTATATAAAATAAAAATATGTAATGATATTATGTACATATCATGATGTGCATCATTTTTTAATTAAAGAGACCATTTCCCATAGATTTGTTATTTATTTTAAGGTTTCATTCATATTTTACCAAGAAAAATACAGATCTAATATGAGACCTGTATGTGATCAGACTCCAGACAGAAAGGGATAGTTTTGGTGAATGAACATGTGATTATACCATGCAGGAGGGAACTATTGCAATACCCATTCATTTCAAATCACCAGTCTTATGAAACTCTAGCTGCGCACACTCAGACTTATGTGCCACAGGACTCCAATGAAAAGCATGAAAAAAGTTTAAAAGGTGATGTAATTGTGAGACAGTTAGATATTTCCCAGAGAAAACGTCACCCGTTATATAATCATCTCTATATATTTCAACCATATATAAGGCAGCCATTAAGTTTGATCAGCGCTTTAGGTTGCAGTATTCCCCAAAGTGGTGTGTGTGTGTGTTTGTGTGTGTGTGTGTGTGTGCCCGCACAGTTGTGTGTCCAGGTGCAGTTTATGTAGTTGATGTGATCTCTTGTTTATGTTTGGGTTTTTGGTTGAAGAGCATGATTATGGCTAATGTCTAAGCATTAAACATAATCACCAATTAGAGGCTGACATTTAGGTCTGTCTGCCTTCTCACAAAAGGGCTCTCAGTCGGCCCAGGCCTGCCCACTAGCTCGCCAGTAGATGATGACATCACATGAAAATAAGAGTCAAATGTATACTCTTTAAAGGTACAATACGTAACATTGACACAGAGCAGTTAAAATGGATACCGCCACCCAAATTCACAATATTGGAGTGAGTTGGCTCCGCCCCTCCTCCTCCTCCTCAGATTCGAATCTCAAGCGGGTTGCCAGGTTGCGGAAACTGCACGATCAAGAGCGCAAGACGAGTCTAACGCAACGTTAAACAATTATTACAACAAATTCTGGGCTACGATGAGTCCTACACTGTAAGTTGATCAGCTAATGTATGCATTTACAATTGCTTAATTATTTATAAATTATAAAACCACTCATGTGGCATCTGTCTTGCAATCCTTCCCACACTCTAAGCTCCCTCTATCATCCAAATGGGACTGCAATTTACCGGTGTTTTAGCAGGGCTCCGGTCATGGAACTTTTATGAAAGATGACTTTTGAAGAGGCTTTTCAGGCCTGTTCGAATCTAGCACAATCTCAGTTCATCCAGTTTGTTTGCATGCTTCCATGGCTGCAGTGTTTGTGTGCCAATTTGTTTCAACCCAGGTTACTCAGAGGATAGTGAATCATAACACTCGGGCCGTTACAAAAGCAAACGTTCTGACCCGGAACGTAAATTTCAAAGGAGAATGTCCTTGCTGTTTCCATGTTGTCGTTTGACTTAGCATGTTTCCTGAATCTCTGATTTCATGCCATGGTCATGTTTGGGTAAGTATAGTACATTTGTTACGTGCAGCTCTTTAAAGTTAATATTCCTACCAGCGCCCTCGACCTTTGACCTGTGAGGCTCACGCTGTGTCTGACCTATAAAAAAAACTAGCTATAGTTCAATCAATGAACACTCGTTCCATAAATGATACAATTAGAAGAAAACAAATGCCACATAAAAAGAAACAAGGCCGTGAATTATCTCTTCACTGTACTTGACCTCTCAACATAGAGAAGCATACAACGCCCCTGTCGTCTCTGTCTGAAGAAAGACTGACGCCGTCCAGACATATCCTTCCGGGAAATCAAAAAAGTGCTTTAGAAATGTTATCTCCTGCCTTCAAGACTCAGAGGTTGGGGGCGGGCCAGCCCATTCCACGGTGCGGAGCAGCAATACATCGCTACACTAACCATGTTGATGGGACGTGGGCCCGTTGGAGCAACATGACAGGACTGAAAACATAAAAGATGGGATTTGGAGCATGGCTCCCATTCTTTCTTTTGTTATTTCCTATGATTCTCATGATTCCGGGTTTCACAACATCTCAAAAGAATTGATCTGTGAAGATAAATATGTAAAAAAAGAAAAAAGAAAAAGAAAGGTGGAGCGCAACAACGAAGGTTCAACAACGGCTGCGCATTTGAAATATCCCTAAAACCTTATTGGCTGGTCAAGCAAGGCTAAACCTCGGAAAGCAGCACACATGACTTCTATTTTGCAGCTATAACGCAAAAGTACACAGAAATGCACCACAAGGACGACGAGACCTGAACGAATGTGACGCCTTGGCAACCGTTGTGGTTTTCTGTTGCTTTTAAGAAGTGATCCCGCTTCCCTCCACACCTCACACCTGACAGAGATAATTGTCCTTTAAGGATTGTTGTTTTGACGGAGTCCCCCCCCTTTCCTCCCTCGACTCTCGACGCCACTACGAATTGGCGTAAGAAGAGGGAGGCGGATGGCAAGAAATGGGTCATGGGCCACCACAGAGTCAAGCCAGAGACACAAACGCCTTAAGCTACGATTATAGTGTCGCGCTCACTTGCCATGGTGCTTGATCAGAGGCGTTTGATTGGGCTTAAAAGCCCCCGAAAATTCCAGACGTGTGACACTGCCCATTGTGTCTCCTTTGATATTTTTTTTCCACACACGCATACTACATACACACATATACTCGCACGTCAAAGGGTAGCTCTCCTAGATGTTTTTGACATGTGTTTTTCCACCGATTCTAAAAGCTCCTTTCAGGAGTTTGGCTTTTAATCCCAACTAAAACAACAAACTTTTCACTTTGCTGTTTTCTATCAGTGTTTTTATCTCTGATCTGTCTTTTACACACAAAAAGAAGAAAACTGTACACACACCCAATGCTGACCAGAGTTGACCTGACTATGTATAATATTTAGGAGACACTTTTAGCAACCTTGACTACAGATCCAAGTCATTAAGGAGCAGCTAAGGCTTTGACCTCTGGCTCAACTATGACCACTACAGGTCTGCTGCAGACGTTGGAGGTTGAACCATGAACCTTTAGCCTGTAAAAGCCTGGCTGTGTACTCCTTACTAATACATATTTTATATTACCCAGTGTCTCTATAGATTAATCTAGTTAATCTTGACTTTTCGCAGTCAGCAGGACCCGTAGCTGAGTAACTTGGCAAGCCGGGATCACGCCGACTTACATGAATTCCAATATAAACGGTCAAGAGGTTGTGTAATACAAGATCTGTTTCTGTTCATACGTATTGGGAGATCTGTAGGCGTTCCCTGGTTATCCAACGATATCCCGCCTCTCCACATTTATTGCGTACACATTTCGAGTGCAGGCCGTACCAGACATGCCTACATTATAGAAATACCTTTGTGAGCACCCCATGTCTACATCAGTGTTTGTGTGTGTGGTCGGAACCCCAGACACAACATATGGTCAAGATTAAACGTGGAATTACAAAACTTCTTGAATGATCTGAAGGTGTCTTACAATTCCAGCATCCCTCCCCCTCCGCTCGGAAAACAAATGAATAGTAATGGCATTCCCTGGATTCTTTGGCGCTTGCAGCCCCTGCTTCCATGTATCATGGATTTCAATGGTGTGGCCGAGGGAATTCAGAATTCCCTGGCTGCAAGATCAGAGGACCTGATTTATTGGGATGAGCTTCATAAATGTGTGTGCAAGGAACCTGGAAACTGGGGGGGAAATTGTGTGACACACAACTGTTCAGACTTTGATGAATCTGGGAGTCAAACACATACCAGAAACCCGGGCGGTGTCCCTGATTGAGAAGCAGCAGACTTGCTCTTAGCTGTGCTTACATGTGCAGACAATGTTGTTGAGCACATGTCGACTGTCAGGGAAGCCGTTGGCGGGTCTACAAATGTGGGTGTGTGCATGCGTGTGTGGGTGTTCTGTCCCATTGAATTGTTTTCTTCACCTCATTCGGTAACACTTATTGAAGTTTGGTCAATCAGATCTTTTCCACCAACAATAGTCAGCATTCATGTCTTCTATCATGGATGGATGTGATCATTTATAAAGTGTGAAGGTTTTGGTTCCAGACTTTAGAAAGTCAGTCCCTGCATTAGTCACGGAAGATTACAGGAGGAAATATAAGGGTATATGTCATGAAACATTTGTTGCTTGGGTTATTAATGCTGTCAAATTAGTAGTGTTGTAGCTATTGGAAACTCTAATAATATGATGATTAATCATGTTAAATGCTTCCAGAAGCAATGTTGCATTGATAACAAATTATATTAAAAAGCTGGACTTTATTATTATTGTACAATTTCATTATTTGCCTCATCATTAGTCTCATCTCTATCATCTCGATTATTGCTGAACGAACAGCTGTTCTAGAAAGCTGTCCTGGAACAACGGGGTCAAACCGTTTACAAGTGACCACAATGCTTGCCATTTCCTTCAAGCAATTCTGTTCCAAAGATGAGAACATTGCTGATCAATTTCCATGAAAGAAAAATGTCTTGAAGTGCGCCATGTTCTAAATTCTGCGTACAACTCGGTAAGAGACTTTTTGAAAACTCAAGTCCACAGAAACCTCCTTAACCTTTTCACCACCACAGGTAGGTCATGGAAACACAGCACAAGTGGGCCCAATGTCACAGGCTAAGCTAACACCTAGCCACAATGTCGGTTAAAATCAGCAACACTTTGGACGTTTGGACCTGACGTTGTTCCAGGGAGGGCCTTTTTACCGTAAGCTGTTCCCGGTTCCTGGTACCCCTTGTACTGTAAACCGCTGCGCTTGACTGCTGCTTGGTCATGGCTTCTCATTTTCATGATGACCGGGGGCAGGGGGGGGCGGTTCTGGGTTGCTTCCGCTCAGCAGCACAAACAAGGTATAGGGCCAGGCGCTCCTTTTTCTCATTCATATCCAGCGGACCACATGTGTGAAAAGGCACACCGTGCCACATAACTTCATAAAATATAGTCAACTAAGTTTTAAAAGTCCACATGTTTGGCTGGCCTGTAACCACTTTTCTGAGGGTTGGGGGTTGTTTTGCCACTCCTGAAACACCTGCTATTTTGGCCAAAGATATCCCCCGTTTGGAACCCTCCCTTGATAGCCTACACAGTCACACAACAAGACGTTTGTACAGGTTGGAAATACACAGAGAGAGAGAGAGAGAGAGAGAGAGAGAGAGAGAGAGAGAGAAGCAGTTCACTCCAATGTACCGTAGGGTACCTTGCTGGTTAAATCAATATATAGCATGAGAACCTGTTCTCGTTCTTCTCACAGACCGTGGGGATCTCTGCAAGCGGGGAAGGTTCAAAAGCAAAGACAAATACACATTTATGTGAGAGCTTGATATTGGATCCAAATACCAGGTGTAACTGAAGGCGAAACACATGATGTAGCCGTGTGTTTTGCCCCTAAACGCATGCTTAATTGTTCCAGGAACAATTACGCGGGCATGCCTTTTATAAAGGGCGCCAACTGTTTATGGTTTCCGGCTGAGCACACAAGTTCAAATAACATTTTTTTTCCCTCCTCACATAAGGAACAGTGAGCAGAGGGGTATCTAGGAATGAGCCGGTCGGTAAAAGCAGCCTGTAACAGTTCCCCGTAGACGATATAATGAACTTTAGGCCAAATACCCCGCACTGGGATATCAATACCCTTTTCTCCCTCAATCTCTTTCTCTCTCTCGCTCTCGTTTTTGTCATTTCTCCAACCAACAATATTTCGCTCCCCGAAAGCCGTAAAACGCGTGCTTTAACAAGAAAAACAGAGCGTGCTTTTGAGTTTCTTCAAAGGGGTCGTTTCTCGCACTGGAGACTGCAGCTGCTTGGACCTGCTCAGTGTCGTTCCCACCGAAAGACAAACACGGGTGTCTTATGGGAACGGAGTGGGAGCAGAAAGTGGGACCGGGGTATCCAAACACCAACGCAAACTTCATGCATACACACATGCACACTCAGCTAACGCTGACGGACATAAAACAGGAGCAAACGCCTCAGAAAATAAGAAATCCTAACATAACACATGTTCACATCTCTATACCTGAGATTAAACCGAGACGGTGAGATTTCCCAGAGCTCTGGGGAGTGCAGTGCTGGGTTCGGCCTCTGCGGTCCCATGAGGTTGTGTGCTCCAGCCCCTCTAATGAGACAACCTTCCAGGCCAGCTATTGTGGGTTCTGGCTCCATCCTCAATCCCATGCTGTTCTCACCACAAAGAAACACGCCAAGTTATTCAGTGATTCCTTTCTGGCGACCATGGCCAAAAAACGTCTCTCTCTCTCTCTCTCTCTCTCTCTCTCTCTCTCTCTCTCTCTCTCTCCCCAACCTCGAACCACTTCAACTTTCTTTCTTCCCTTCTTCACGCGCTACCACTAGAACTTAATCACTCTCCCGCTCTCTCACCTCATTTCTTGTCTTTTTTTCCCCCTTTGTTGTTTCACATTTATGACTCAGTGAAGTCTTCAATGTCAAACCTTTGTTTACACGTTTGACACGTAGCACCGCCTGGCATGATGATTGGACGTTGGTGGGCAGCGCAAAAGACACAAAATACGTTATGTACATATGTTTTGAATGTCATTTCATATGCGAATGCAATCCAAATTCCCCCATCACCCTTCCTCCACTAACACCACCCCCACCACCTCTGAGAGGGACCGGTATTGAAGGACAGGATCCGTCTGCACAAACATCTCCTCAAGAGGGTTATTCCTTTCTCCTTAGCCGGCCAGTCAAGCTAGCATCCTCTATGGCCCGAGATTGAAGCCTGAAAGAGAAGGAGAGGCTGAAAGTGAGGGAGAGCGCGGCAGAGGGCAATGGTCCAAATGATGGAGGAATAAGGAGACGGGTGGGGAAAATCAGAGAAAGGCGTTTTATGTATCCCATCCTACAACACTCATTTGTGAAAGCCGCACTGTCTAAAACACTAGCGCATACAAGTATATTAACATTTTTTAAACCATTGAGGGGAACCCTCAAAAATGATGGAAAAAATGGATAGAAAGAAATCATAATGCGATTCCTACGCATATGAAATTCTGCAGAGCCGCCGTCCCCTTCGACTTCACCGCCATCACACATGCCCACGCCCACGCGCACGTCATCCCACCATTCTTACTTCTTTCAAGAATGTCGGTGGAACGTTTCCCAGGAATCCCAGCCTTGTTGACTTGTTTCTTTGACAAATGGTTGGGCCCTCTTCAGTTTTTGACGCTGATCTGCGGCGCCATTTATGGACTGGCCCGGGGCCTCGCAGAGATCCTCGCCTGCAAAACGGCAGAGCTGGCCATCATGGCGGCCATTCTCTGGACACAAGATGACCCAAAGGTTCCAGCAGATGGAACAATAGGGGGTGTGTAGCAGTCAGAGGTATAGGTCAGGGACAATCTTGCTTGATTTGGGAAATGCCTGTTCCGGATTAGCCCCTAGTTTTTGGGCAAGAGAGTCTGGGATTCAGCTGTTGGTAAGAAAGAGAGAGCACAAGAAGCATCTCTGCTCCGGAGTAGACACGAGGTCTGCTCCGAGCGGAGATGGTCAGCACCCACCCTGCATCCACCAGGAATGTCCATGTTTTTCTTTAAGATGTGGGCTATTACCGGACCGCAAACAATGCAGCCTCGCAAAGCAAAGTAACGGACCATGTGAAACCGCAGGAAATGCCGATACTGGTGCGATGGTGAATCCACACGTGAATGCCAGGATTCTTTTTTTTGTTTTGTTTCACTCCCTCCATCGCTCTGTGAATTGAATCAGTTGATTTTGGAGAGGGACATTTTCAGTCCCTCCCTCGTTTCAGCGTTCCTCTCTTCTGCGCTGTAATTACCCCCTCCCACACCACCCCACCCACCCACCCACCCACCGCTCCCCTCGCCTCTGTCGAACCCCTGACAGGAAGCAGCGAGTAAGGCCTGCGATTTGAAATAAGGACTATTTCCACACGCACCCAAATGTACTCTAATGCATGGCTGAGAGAAAATGTGGATTGGCCTGGCGTGGTTGGCCAAACATAATATTGTGTTTAATCTAGATATCATTACATGCAAAACGAGCGGGAGAATTTCAAGGGCACCATTGTTTCTGTCCGCGACTCCAATAATGGAGTGTTTCCTTTAGAAACCCAAACCAGGGGAGACGTGCAGAGGTGCCACTTATGAACGACGTATAGAGAACGGCGCCGAGAGAGAGCGAGAGCTGAGAAACTGGGCGACATTGGCAGAGGAGACAGCCATCTTTTTAACTTTTTTTTTTACAAATTACAATTACAAATTGTGTGTGGATGTGACGGTGTAAGTTGGGTTTGTGTGTATTGGGTTGTGCTGAATATCAACCAAGACGCGAGGTCAAGTGAAATGAAACAAGCGCGTCATGACAACATAATCAGTGTTATCTTTGCCCCTTGTGTGTTCAGTGTTCCAGGGCCAACCCAAGCACCTCTCAAAACCACCGTGGCCTTGACATTAATATGGTACAACAGAAAGGGGGTCGGCCCCTAACCTGTGTGGTCACACCTCAAGTTACTGACCGCTAAGACCTAGTGTTATCCGTGATACAAGGTATGATTTCAATCTATTACATGCACCACTGAGGTTCTGGAAGAATTAACCGAAGGGAGAATGAATTAGCCTGTTGTGTAAAGAGAGTTGACGCTTTCTGCCGGCATGGATGGTTGAATGTATAAAATATCTTTGCAGGGGTTAAGAATCACAGCTTGGTTATCCTGGCAGTCACATTATGCAGTCATTTCCAGTAACTTCTAACGCCTCTTGTTGCAGAGAGCTCTGGTGGTAAATGGTATTCTTTTTTTAAAGTTGCCTTGGTTTGTCAAGCGTTTGAAACTGTTGGAGTCGGTCTAGGAAAATAACCATTATTTGTACCTCTTACTTCCATGTTTGCCTGTTAAGGGAAACTTATAAAAATATAATTTGTGAGATGTCATTTGACATTTGCTCGCAAATGTTTACTTATTTTATGTGTTCTACTTCATACTGGGTGTCAAATTCATGTAAATTCAACTTCCAAGTATAAAATAATGGGTGTTTATTGACAGGACGCATGTAGAACTGAATAAAAAACACCTGAAACAGAAAGTAATCTCCCGCTCTGATTGGGATTGCGGTGTGGAAGGATGGCTTGTTTGCGTTAGAATTTTGTTTTTCATTTTCACATCTTCAGACTCAGGAAGGCGAACACGCACAGATGAAGATTATCAATGTCTCCTGCCTTGACAAATCCATATTGCTTTAGGGAGTTTACATTCCGACATTTAAAAGATCATCTGTGGTTAGACAAATAAGTATAGCATGTGATATGCCCTGGGTCTATCCTCTCTCTCTCTCATCCCACCCTTCGCCATCACAGGATGGATGGCTGACCCCACTCAAGCTAAAACATACACGAGTCGACCTGCTCTATCAATCTCCCGAACCCCTTGGAGAATGTCCGGAAGACTCTAGGACATCTGCTCGACTTGAAATCGCTTGACAAATTATTTTTGGGGTAAAGGGCCAGAATCAAGGAAGTGGGTATGACAACAAAGCATAGGCTTTCGAAAAGTTAAGTTAAGTTAATTATCAGAGCATTATTTAATGTTTGGTTGACCAATACAGTTGCCTTGATTCATAGAACAATGGTTGAGGTTATTTATTTATGAACTTTTGGTTAGAATGCCCCCCCTCCACAAATAATAATTCATACTATGATTAATAATATTAATAATTAATAAAAATAATTCATACAAAGGGCATGCCCTTGAGATTCAGACCTTGAATATGCCCTGTTAATACAAATCTGCAAATGTAATCTTTGCTTTGAATCCCTTTTCCTTGCGTGTAAGCGGATAAATGATCCCATAATGTACAATGTATACAATTTCACAGGAACAACTGAGCAGCTGGTCTTCAAATCAAATGATAAATGTTACTTCCATTTTATATGTATAGGTTGCAGAGAATATTGCCTCTGCTTTCAATTTATCTTTCACCGCCCTGTCTCAACAGTCCCTTTCAACTGCCGGGGCCTCTCAAGTAAACTCACATTTCAACTTGTTAATATTGTTCTGGCATAGTTTTTCTATTGTATTATTGAGTGACTAGGCGAAAGTATATATTGAGAAAAAGTGACATGTTTATACATTACAACATACACATTACAAAATAAATCATGATTACATATAAGAATATACTGTAGCTCAATATTGGAGACCAAAGGGATTAGGTTATCATCTTACAATCCCTGTATATAGCATATTTTTGCATGTCGGAACATTCTAAGATAAACAGATCTAAGATTTGTGAAGTCACAAATTGCTGTCGTTCACCCACAACCAACGCAGAGTTCCCTGAAGTTTGCGAAGGCCCTTGTTCTCAAGAATTCAAAAAATGCTACATGTCACATTGAGTCGATCCTTACGAGATGAGCAAAAGCACCAAGTGGATCCATGAGATGTTCTCGAGAGCAGAGTCCACACCAGGAGCATCCAAAAGCTACAGCGCATTCCAAAGAGGGCGGGTTGACGCCCGTATCGCTGCCCTGGCGCGGACCCTGATATTGCTGCTCAAACAAGGACTCCTTCATGGACGCACCACCCTCCACCCAAGGAACTCGCCTGCGAACAAACAGCACCGCCTAACCACTGCTATCAACACTACCTCCTTTTTAAAGAATCAAACGATAACTTGAAATTTTCTAGATTTGTATTCATTCCCTCGATTTATTTTGAATTTGTATTTTAAATTGGGAATATTATGCCAGGAGCGTAAGAAGTAATACTAGTAGCAGCAGTAGTGTTTCTAATGGATGAAATCAGTCGTTTTAGTAGAAGAAGTAGTAGCGCACAGTGTGAGGTTTATGAACTAGGGGGCGATGCAGTTAGCCGGGCCCTCCTAATATTAGCACATGTGTTCTGAAGTTATTGCAAAAAATAAATAAAGTGAACGGAAATCCTTCGTACACCTAGACCTGTTTTCACCCCTCTGATCTGGGCTCTATTATAGTTAGGGTAAAGCCCGGGGGCTTCACTCTGGAATGGAAAGAAACAGGATCAAACAAGAACAAAAAAATGGCTGCCCACCACAATGAGATTCCCTGGAAGAGATTTTACACACTTATATTAAACAGAAATGGAAAAGATAGGATCAGCTAATGCACTCTAATCTCCACGCCGAACTCCCCCCTCCCACCCCGCTCCCTTTCAATTTCCCCTTGGTGGGTACGGGAGGAAGAGGAAGGAGGAAGACGAGGCTTAGCGAGTGCGAGAATGCCACAGGACGTGATTAGCTCCGGACCTCCCGTTTATAAATCCTGTATTACAGCCACTTGGTGCCAGACATTCCCTCCATGGAAGGAATGTCTTTTTAACCGGTTCCATGTGAATGGTTTACAGAGAGAGAACCCACAGCCCCGACTCTCTCTTAGTGCAGGGCACCGCGTTTTAAAAAGCACCCCAAAATACACCCCAACATACACAGCGGGTAATGATGGGAGAGGAAGAAATAAACGGAGAGAAGTCAAGTGAGGCATGAGAGGATGAGGTAAGACCGAAGGTGTAGGAGAGTTGGAAGTGCAATCAAACGAGGTGATGACAAAGCCATTTGAAAATAACTGAAAACGTGATGAATGTCTTTTTATTAATCTAAACTATTACATCATGATCGTTTATGCAAGCAACTCATATATATTTTTCAATAATGACTAGGTAGGGCTTTGGGCGTCTTGCTCAAGGGTTCATATGTGCAGGCTGCGGACATTGAGGTTTGAACCCAGAACCTTTTGGCTAGAATTCGAACACACTAACCCGAATAAATACATTTTCAAGATGTAAAGGCAGCACGATTAGCAAGTAAAATGTACTATAAAGCCGCTTTCCAAAACGAAATGGATACATTAAAGTACATATACTTTTCACAGACCATGTTAAAAGCACAAAACACATCGCAATTCATTCCTGCCTATACAAGTCGTTTTTTAGAACAGCAGTAGTTGACAGCAAAATAGAAGGAAGTTTAATCCAAACTTCAGCGGCACCGATGTAGAGGTCCGGTCTCCCATTTGTCTGACAGATTGACCGTGGTATGACCAGCTGACCCTGATCCGAAGACCTTCAGGAAACCTATTTGTGTGGTGGGGTGAAATGAGTTTGCTCATGGGAACAGATGCCTGGGCACGCAAAGAAACAAATTACAGCATATATTGGCTGGCCGATTTTGTCATTAGTGGGCATTACAGCCTTTGGTCCTGCAAATAGTGCTGCAGAAAACCATGATCCCGATAATGCGTTGCTAGAGAATGATTGAGCATCTCCATTAAATCTAAGCTGAGTGTCAATATTTGTATGGTAAGTATCTGCACAGTGTTTTCTTTTGATATTTCATTATTGTGGCCATCTTTCATCAACGTCCTGTGAAAGTGAGAGGCATCCAGAGACTGAGAAAGAGAGCACTTAACATGGCCACTAACAGTGGCCATCAAACCATTTAATATTCTTGACCCACACTGAGACCTCTGAGTTGCCATTAGCGATCATAAATCTCACTGACGGCGTTCATGACAAATGTACACAATTGAGCCGTAATTGCAGCGATAACAATCATGAATACGTTTAACCGAATGATGTTGCTCAGCAATCTGCGTTCCTGCGTGATGTATATCTTCCCACGAGCAGCGGACCAGAGGGGAGTAAAAAAAAAAAAGTATGAGAAAGCATCCAGACTGCTTGTTCCTCTTCGCTGATTTTGCTTCCACCGCTTGTGGAATGGGCTTGGATGCAGAAAGTGGGGGGAAAGAGTGGAGTGTTTCTCTTGAAACGGTCTTGGTGATGTTGGCGGTTGTGAAGCAAAAAGGGCAGCTATGCACTGTTGGAGTGTCTGGGTGCCTGCTGCGATCGAACAGGCGTATGGACGGTGCTACAAGGTTAGCAAAACATGCGTACTCACAATCATTGGTATTGCATTTTCTTTATTTAAAGCACATATTGCTTTACTTTGGATACTGTTCAAAATAGTCATCGATCCTGTACTATTTCTTTGTAGCAAAATATTAAGGTCTGGATTTTCATAGTTCATTGAACTTATATTACAATTTGAATGTTTTCAAGAATCCGATCTCTTTTACCTCATCTTCTTTGTGGTCTGACACCAAATCTCCTTTTCTACTCCCAACACCCCCCCCCCCCCCACACACACACACACACACACACACACACAATTGACAGTCTCAGACTGTCAATTGTGTGTGTGTCTGTCTAAGCCCTCTGCTACACAAGCGAATCACTCAAAGCTCCAACAATAATGTTTATTCTAGAGTCTCCGAAATGGCCGGCCGCTGCTACCCACTAGCCATAGCAGGAAATATTAGAAAATACAAATGTACATGGCCCCCCGACACGTGCAAGCGCGTATCATAATACCCATGTGCACTCAGCAGACACACAAACATGCACAAACACAGACACAGACATACACACACACAGACACGGACACACGGACACACACACACACACACACGGACGCACACACACACACACACACACACACACACAGGCGAGACGTCACACTGAGCTTACAACAGGCGGCCGTAATTGAGGCGGGTGCTAATTGGCTAAGTGGTGTTGCAACAAGGAGGGGGCGGGGCCACTGGAACCGGCAGCGAGTCCAGAGGCACATTCAGCCGGAGCGGGCCGTTTGGGGGCGGGGGCGTTGGGGGGGGAGGAGGAGGATGTGGATCAGAACCTAGGGGCGGTTCTGTGAGAACGTGCTCTTCTCTGTTTTCCGAACAGAGCTTTCTCTGTCGCCACAGGCTCTGCTCTGTGTTCTCCCGCCCTCCCAATTGATCCTGTTTAGTTTTTCCACATCTGTTTTTCACTCTCTCTCTCTCTCGCTCTGCCTCTCTCCCTGTCTCTCTCCCTGTCTCTCTCTCCCTGTCTCTCTCTCTCTCTCTCTCTCTCTCTCTCTCTCTCTCTCTCTCTCTCTCTCTCTCCCTCTCTCTCTCTCTCCACATCCATCCAGCCGTCCTGCTACTTTTTATCTGGTAGCACCCTCGGCCAAGGAGGCTGATCTCGGTCTTGGTTTCTCACTTGCCACCTCCATGGGTGGCCACCCCCGTACCACAGCTTTTTTTTCCTTCCTTCTTCTTCTTCTGCTGCTGCTGCTGCTCTCTGCTGTTTGCACAGTTCAGAGGTCTCTGTTTTTCTGGCGTGTCTCTCAATGCTAACCAAAGCCGCGGCCTGCTGCCTGTTTTTTTTTCGCCTGCTCACACATCTGCAGGCTGTCTCTCTCGCTCCCTCTTGCTCTCTCCTCCCCCCCCCATCCCCCTACCCATCCCCCTCCACCCACTTCCAACACCCCACCAGCCCTATTTGGGCACGGGACCAGGGCAGGAACAGAGAGAATGGGACATGATGGCAAAGAAATGGTGGGGCGGGACATCAGTTGATTTGTTCTGTTAAAAAACAGGGATGTCTCTATTTTCCTGCCTCTCTCTCTCTCTCTCTCTCTCTCTCTCTCTCTCTCTCTCGTGCTCTCTCTCTCGCTCTCTCTCTCGCTCTTGAATATATTGTGTAGGTGAGAGAATGACTCACATTTTTTGATTCACATGTACACTGTGGTTTGTTGGTCTTGGTTTTTGGCGCATAGGAATGTGGATTTATGGATTTTGTTTCCTCTTGACAGCTTGTTCCATGGCGGCACACACACTCACACACACGCGCACACACGTTTATCCGTCCTCGCGGTGCCTTGACCTTCACTTTCCCAGGAATATATCAACCTAATTAATTTTAAACAGCCAGTCACTCAATCACTCAGTGCTGCATGGGTATTTCCACATTTTTCTTTTCACTTGTAAAGCCTTACAAGGGCACGTTGTCGATATCGATACAGCCCACGTGCCGTCAAATGTTAAAGAAAAAACGCCAGAAAACCTGAACACTTCAGAGTCCTTCTGATGTTGGTGGTTTTTTTACACGTCGGACGGATTGCGTGGCCTTGGGAGCCAGGAGTCTTGTCGTGCAGCCCTGACTCTCTGGCGGTCTTGGATGCAGTGAGGGGGGGGGGGGGGGGGGTGGCTGGTTCTTTAGAGAACATTTTGTGTGCTGGCCACAGAGTGTGCGCAGCTCGGCTTCAACGTGGGAACTCGCTGCTGGGTGACGTGACGCGTGTGGAAACACATTACGAGGGTGGGGGTTCCTGTATAGTAAGGTCAGGACTCATTCACAAAACCACACAGGACCGACAGGTGGGACAGGACGACCCCGGTCCTGTCCTGTCTGATTGTGGATGTGTGCAGTTTCTGTGTACATTTGTGAGTGTGCTTTCTTGTTTGGATTATGTTTGTGTGTGTGTGTGTGTGTGCTTTTTTGATTTATAGGTGCGTGCACGATGATACGAGCATGTTTGCACTGTTGATGTGTGTGTGTGCATTTGTATTTCTGTTCTCGCATGTGTACACGATGAGATGTATGTGTGTGTGTGTGTGTGTGTGTGTGTGTGTATATATGTGCACATGTGAGCGATGTGTGCACGTGTGTGCATTTGGATGAGAGCACAAATGTGTGAAGGTGGGTGTATATGTACGTCTGCTTTCTAACCTGCTTTCTAACCTGTGTGTGTGTGTGTGTGTGTGTGTGTGCACGCGTGTGCATGTGTGTGTGTGTGTGTGTGTGTGTGCTTCTCTCCTACTTCACCCAGCAAGCTGCTGGATGTAACAGCTGTATGGAGGGCCGAGTGTGAGGGGGCCGTGACACAAAACAAACTCAGCCCTGGGGGGGTTTCCGGTGTCAGCCGGTGGTCAAGCAGTGTGAGGAAGTTTGTCCGAGTAGTAGGCTTAACCCCGAGTTACCAGGGGACCTTTGAGTGACCCCTTGACCCCTGGATTTGGTGTTTGCAGCGAGGGAGGCTAGAGCTGGATACAGAAGTCCAGAAATGCAGGGAATGGA
>NC_140290.1:12128674-12133674 GCF_964030765.1 Micromesistius poutassou | reverse complement strand
TTCAATGTGAGTCTTGCCTTGTTAAGGGTATCAGTGGACACAGAATCAAACAAACAAGAAACGCCATGGAGGGTATTACTACGGTGGGTGTTCTCAAAACACACACACACACACACACACACACACACTTATATGTACATATATATACACACACCTTTTAACGGTGAATGAACAGTGACCTCGACTCCTCGACTGTGTGCGGAACGCCCCGTTACCACACAAGGCTTATTGATGACATCATTTCTGGGCATTTGGTCACTCCAACCTTTTCCATGTACAGCGGGTTCAACACAGCTATTCATATATATATATATATATATATATATATATATATATATATATACCGTGGCCCTTTTCATAGGCAGGATGTGTATGGATTGTTTTTAAAAAGATTTTTTCAATTTGGCCTCGCCCCTCGAAATAAACAAACCTCGTCTCCGTTGGCGATCGAGAAGTAAATTGTGGGATTGACGGCGGACGTATACAAGGCCGTAAAGAAGTTCTCATTGGCAGATATGTTTATGATTATTCAATTCATGTCATGTGTTGTACGTTTGTGGCCTGTTTCACGAGACATCTTTTGTTTTGTTTTGTAAGCCAGTAGCAGATCAAAACCATACCAGAACACTTTCCCCATCATCATAAATTGTAGTCTAATGATGTTGTTCAAAGGCTGGGGCCTATTTTGCAAAAATATGCTTGATCCAGAATTGTCAAAATTTAATTTACTCCTCATGCAAGAGAGGAGAGGACTCGTTTTGACCTGAGTTCTAATGATGCGCGGTCTACCAATTAGATAGCGAGAGCTTTGTGAGCAAACTGAAATGAATCGGTAAAAATTCTGCAGCAGTAAAACAGAATTAGTCAAAAACGACTAGCCAACCAACTCAATGTTTTCACAGGACTGTAATGGATGTAATAAATCAAGCGGGCCGTGTTGATATTTTATTGAATTTTGTTTATGACAGGCCCCATTTCACCAGTGGGGATTCTCTGAATATATGATTACAAAACAGCCTTGTGTTTCATAGCCAAGGTTAAATACGAGCCTTTTCTACCTTGAGATGTGGAACCGTGCACTCCTTGCTAAACAGTCTTTCAATATTCAGTTGGAATAACAATCTCTATCTGATCTCTGGGCCAGCCAATAGCTCGGGTCCCAGCAGATCATCCAGGAAGAGGCTGGCCCAGGGTTCCTTTGGCCTCGTCTAATGGCTAGCCTAGAAAGCCTTTTGGCTTCAAGGCCCGCTACCAGTGCACAGAGCCAGTTAACACACTGCCACTTAGATAAGGGATTGCTTCGCCCGTGTTAAGTGCCCTGTTTTGTAGGTCTTAGCCAGATATTACCTAGTTAAACAGCGACGGTAGTCAACGCTGTTTGTTATGGTTATGTAACAAGATTAAATTTGAATCAACAGCCAACATTTAAATCATCTCCCATTAGCGACGTTGATAAGAATCTCCCTCTCAGGAGTCTTCTTGTCCATGGTTGGCTTTTTTCCCCCCAGCTTTCATGATGAACCACTTAGGAGTATCGCGGTAATGCTAATAATATTTAATTGAATGTATGTGTGAAGGAATTGGTGCGAAAACATTGAATGGCTGTATGGATAGAGGTGAAAAAAGGGGCTGGGGTCGGGGGGGGGGGGGGTGGGGGGCGCCGGGGGTGTTGGAGTGGCCTCTGAGTCGGTTCCAAAATCTCCCTCCCTCCCTCACTCCCTCCATCCATCCTACCCAACCTTTCTCTCTTTCGCTCTTTGCTAACACTGCTGTGGGCTAACCCGACCGACCCAACCCAACCCAAACCAACCCAACCCCGCCCAACCCCGCCCTGCCCCCCTTCCCCCCCCACCTCTCTCCCCCCCACCACCCCCTCCTCCCCCACAGGCAAGCAGCCTTCTGGGACACTTGTCTTTTGTATGACGCGGACCCCCCCCCCCCCAACCCAACAATTCTGTCTGTCTTTTCCCCTGAAAAAATGAGCCAGTGAGTGGGAGAGAGGTGCAGGGGGTATAGCTGAGTGGAAGCCCTGTGAGCTTGGAGCGGAGAGGTGCGTGTTTCCTGGCTTATAAGCACCGTGGCTGGAAGAGAAGCTCGCTTATAGGACCCTGTCTGGCTCACTGGCTGACTGACTGACTGACAGTCTGGTTGGTTTGTGAAGAGTGTCCCTGGCTCGTTCTCCAGTTACTCTCTCTCTCTCTCTCTCACACTCTTTATCTGTTCCTCACTCTCTGTTGCTCTGAGTTGCTCTCACTGTTACTCTCCCTCTGCTGCTCTCTCTCTCTCCCTCTGTTACTCTCTCTCTCTGTTACTCTCTCTCTCTCTGTCGCTCTGTCTTTCTCCCTCTCCCTCTCTCTGACTCTCTGTCCCTTTGCCCCTCTCCCTCCTACTCTCCTCCCTGGAGAGTGAGAGCGAGGAGATTGGGAAGGTGTGCCTCAGACGCACTTCTGGACGGCCCGAAAGCAGAGCAGGATTTTTCCAAGCCCACTCTCTCTCTCTCACTCACTCACTCACTCACTTACTCTCTCTTACTCACAAACACGCACACACACTCACTCTCTATTTCTCTCTCTGTCTCTCCCACTGTAGAATTTTTCCCTCTCATTCTCCTCAAGATCTCTCTGCTTATGGACTATTTGGTTGAAAACTATTTTGAGAGAAGAGAAGACGTGTCGCTCTGCCACCGGTTTTCTGTCGCCGTGTGCTTGGCTGCGGGGTGTTTTGGCCTTGTTTGTGTGTTTGTTTGTGCTTTACCCCTGCACATGTGAGCCTTCACCGGACCCGAGGGACCCGTCTCCAAGTTCTGTGTGCGTTCCTGAGATCTCCAATCTACTTTTTTCCATTCCGATCCCATTTGTTTTCGTTCTTTTCAACTTCAAGTTTTTGATGGTAGTTTTTTTCAGTTTTTTGCTGCATGCTTTTTTTGAATTTCTGATGCCATCACATTCCATGGGAGAGCTGCGTGGCTGAAACAAGCCGGTGAAGACCCACGTGAAGCTCACACCTTCTGCCGACGACCACCCCCCCCCTCCCCCTTCCCCCCCGTCCCATCTCGACCGCCACCTGCTCTCAAGGTAAGAGAAACTGCTCCCCTGGCGCCCTCCATCACCCCCTCTCGCCTCCCTCCCTTTGCTGGCGGAATGCTCTTTCTCTCTCTGGTTATCAGCATCTCTCTCTCTCTCTCTCTCCCTCTCTCTCTCTCTCTCTCTCTCTCTCTCTCTCTCTCTCTCTCTCTCTCTCGCACAGTCCTAGGGCTGATTCTTCTCACTCGATGTCCCCTTCCATCACCCGTCCAGTCGCACAGGAGCTTCCTAAATGTGTAAAAAAAAAAAAAAAGAAGTGAAACAGAGGGATGTCAACGGAGAGGTTTAATATCTCAGTCACGGGACTTGCGTGATTGTTCTCGGGGGCTAAGCTGGAGGTAGCGCTCATACAGGGGCAGGGAGTGTGCTGGCTGGCAGATTAAAAAGCTGCTCCGAGCCCAGTTCTACCCAAACCCAGCTCCGGCCTGTCACTCATTATTATGCACGGCAGCGCCATATCAAAGCCATGTTGTAATTGTGCACCCCTTTGGCTGTTTTGAAAGTACAGTGCGTGGTTACTCTTTTCTTTTCTCTTTCTCCCTCTCTTTCTCTCTCACACTCGATCACTCTGTCTCTGTGCTGCCGAGAGATGTCATTGATTAGGTGATCAGGTGAAGCAACGGCTTTGCTGGTGGTTGATTTCCGGGGCAGTCATACAGTCTCGTTCGGTTAATATATAATGCAGTGCGTCTATTTTCGGAGTAGGTTTATCTCGTGGACTCCTGCTTTCGGCGTGCCGTGACTGTACCACGTTCCTCTCAATCACGCATCGGGGCGGGCATCAATCAGTCACCGCTTCTACAGACATGTCATTTTGAACGGCTACACTACACTACTGCTGTCGTGGTTTAGCGCAGGCCTGCCCGCCGCCGTCCAGATTGGTATCAGCGAGCGTGTTCCATGTGCTGCCCCGGTTTCCCCCACCTGCTCCCCTGCTGTAGTCATCTAGCGAGCGAGCGGCCAAAGATGTTTGTCTCCAGTCCGCATATGGCGGGCTGCGTCACAGAGTCAACACCGCGGCGCACGCTGACACACATGGTCCGCCGTTGCGTTCCCCCCACCCCCCACCCCCCCGTCCCATCCTCTCCCCTTATTCCTCCTTCCTCTGTCCATCTGTTGTGACGTCTCTGGCATGTGGGTCTGCATTCCTTTGTAACGGCATCCCTCCATCACAAACATAAAGGGGAACAGAGGGGAAGGGGGGGGGGGGGAAGGGGGGGTGGGGGGGGAGGGGGGAGGAGGGGATACGTCTTCAGGTATGCGATGCGACTCAACGGAAGGGGATTGGGAAAGGGGCTTGGGAAGGCGAGAGGGGGAAAAGAGCAGGAAGGTAAGTAAGAAAGAGAGTAAGAGAGAAGGGAGAGTGGCCTGAGCCGGCAGGATGTAGCAACATGGCAATTAGCGGGGCGTAGTAAACATGTTATGAGAGAGAGAGGGAGAGGATATTAGACGAATATTTCAGTCACATATTTCTATCCTGTGCACTTTAATGCTCTGAGAGAGAGAGAGAGAGAGAGAGAGAGAGAGAGAGAGAGAGAGAGAGAGAGAGAGAGAGCTTGCACATGTGTGCTCGCCTAGTATCTCAGAGTACATGTATCAACACAATGTGGAACAACAGCCGTGTGCAGCAGTGTGAACTCTGGCGCTGATGATAAAAGCAGCACTCGGTGCTATAGAATCTGTGGAGCACTCCAGCTCTCTCTCTCTCTCTCTCTCTCTGTCTCTCTCTCTCTGTCTGTCTGTCTGACACTGTCTGTTTGTCTATCTCTGTCTCTCTCTCTGGCTGTCGCTCTGTCTCTCTGTCTGTCTGGCTCTCTCTCTGTCTGTCTGTCTGTCGCTCTGTCTGGCTCTCTCTGTCTCTCTCTGTCTGTCTGTTTGTCCGTCTGCCTGTCCCTCTGCCTGTCTCTGTCTGTCTGT
>NC_140290.1:12111174-12126174 GCF_964030765.1 Micromesistius poutassou | reverse complement strand
TCTGTCATCCTTTTAAGAACGAAATCCAAATTCGAATAGAATCAAATCGAATTGAACACTGCTGTCGGCCATTCTTCAAGAAAACAAGCTTTATTGTCATTCTCACAGCTGCGGTAACGCAAACCAAGGAAAGGCCATGCCTGCTCGCTCGCGTGTTTGCTAGTTCGTTAGCTCGCGTGCCGCGGTATCCATCCAGGGCCTGCCCGTTTACGAGCCATGTTTGAGGTCAGTGAGAGGTGAGGCAGACAGAGAACCCATACACCCAACCACCCCCCCCCCCCACCCCCCGCCCCCCCCCAACCCAACGTCCGTCCTCCTGACCGTGGTTTAACCGCTGCCCATGTGCAAACGTTGGGCCCGTGCTCAAAGGCAATACGGCGGGTTCCCACCAGCACTCCGAGACCTGGGAACCGCGGGGAGAGTAACATAAGCGAATATGAGCAAAGTATGTCTGTTACATATTTCCCCCCCCCCCCCCCCACCCCACCCCACCCCACCCACTCACTCAGTCCCGCCACCCCCATGTTACCACCAACACCACTGTCGCCAAACATTGTGGGGTTAGGGTGGAGACATGGACTACTGAGTTACTACTTCTGCCTGACCGTCTTGACTGTCTCTTTCTGTCTCTCTCACTCTCTTTTGCATCTCTTGTGGCTGCATCTGGACCTGGGAGAGTTTTTCCATCGAAGTTGACAAAGCAGAGAGCGGGAGAGAGAGAGACAGAGAGACAGAGAGAGAGAGAGAGAGAGAGAGAGAGAGAGAGACAGAGAGAGATGTATATGAAGAGCATAAGACAGTTGGCAAAGGAGTGTTCCAAATCTCTACCTATTTCTGGCAATTATGGTTTAATCATTTTCTATTTTGGCCTCTTTTAAGTTTAGACACTCCCTTGTGTCTTTGCCTCAAATAGTACCTTCATCAATCTAGTATGATTGTGTCTTGAGTCTCATACTTCTTACTTACTCAACACATCTTTAGCGATAAAGATGCGAACGAGAGCATTTTGCATTTCGGCCGCTGACGTCACCCTTCATACTCAATGCCAAGCTTTTTTTTTTTTTTTACATTTTGTTTCAACAGGGGCCCGAACAAGGCCCCAGGGCCAATTCATGGACCCTGCTAAGAAACGCTTCCTGGATAACAGTACTGAATTTTCCAATGGTGCGTTATGAGCTTTTTGGGTCGGCATGTCATGTTTTCAAAAGGCGCACTCTATAAAGCAACGGAGGAGCGGATGAAAGGCCAGGCGACACGCCAGCTTGTTTTTTGTTCATGCTTAATAGAACGTGACATTTCAAACTCTTCCAGCGGCAGGCTCACTTTTTTCCTCGGCTGAACTCTGCTGTACAGGCAGACGTCACGGTGCCCTGAGAGTTTCCCCATGTCTTCCAGGGTTTCTCCGCGGCGGGACCTTCTCGCCTCGCCAATCCTACAGAGTGTATGGAAAAAATATACGAAACCCGGAAGCCAACAATGAAAGGCGATCAGCCCTCCGTTTGTTGTTTACTGACCAAGGAGGGAGGCCGGGAACTAGAAACATATGAATATGCAATCTATGTTTATAATGCATTTGTGCTTCTATACAAGTTGTCATAATAGTGTGTGTGTGTGTGTGTGTGTGTGTGTGTGTGCATATCTGTATACACATAAAGACACACACAATGCCCCATATGTTCAGGTGGTGAATTATACTTTAGAGCTTGGTTAATTGACCAGCAGATTGGTGGTATGGAGTCAACCTCAGGGTTTCCAAAGACAGGCTTGATCGCAAGCAGCGTATGCGGCTTCTTGAATGGGTTCAGCGTGAAGCTGGAAGGATCCCACTTTTCATCCTATTATGAGTCTATACACGGGGCCAAGTGTTTATTTTTACTATCTGTAGTACTTCACATGCAGCGAGAACATGTCTGGGAATGCTGAGCCCGGTATTGAATCACGGGCCTTGAAGTAAACAACTTGGGAGATCTTTTCGAAGGCTCCAGACGCTATTATCGTATTATTGTTATTGTTCAGTCTGAGCCTTGAGTCTGAAAAATGCGTAGGTGTACAGTTAAAAATGAGAACGAGAACCGGGCTGGTTGTGTTGTAATGGGCTTTGAGGATTCAAGTCTCAATCTGAATCCATTCACTTTTTTAGAAAGAATAAAGAGACAGAAGATAGAGACAGACACATAATGATAGCTTTGGCGTGGACATGCCCTTCAAACGCGCAGATAACCCAAACAAATATAACTCTCTCATGGTAGTTGTTTTAAACAGAGATAGAGATCAAAGAAATGAATGGTAGCGAAAATGAAGACATTCTGAACATAGAGCTAGATCATCCTCACGCTATCACGGCAAAATGAATGGAAACTGTGAAAGTAGCACACATCTAACTCGACGTTGTTCATGGCTGCACACCTTATATAGCTTAAGCATGATGGGCCATGTGTGGGAGACTGGAAGTTAGACCTTTTACCTTTTGAGCTACCTGTAAGGAATTAAACTTTGACAGCACTGGGAGAATAAAACCTCACAATAACCATCTGGTGTATGATTGAACAGCAGTGCTTTTATGGAACTTCAGACCCCATTAAAGAGCTCATTGTTGGCCCATATCCTGCTAGAATATGAGAAAATTCCTAGTTTCCATGATAACCATTTTAAACACCTATCACATCACACACGTCCCACGAGTTGAATCTCAACATGTACAGTCCTCAACATGTTATTTTAAACCAACCATCCCTAGCATGAGTGATGGAACCATCCACCTGATTGTGCTGTGGTCTGGGCAGGTCTCTGGAAACCCAGTGGTGCCCTGGAACTTCTTGCAAACCTCCCGTCTGGCTCTCCTCTTGCTGGCAGGTGATTACAGGTGCACACCACATGCAGCTATCCAGCTGTTAGTACTTCTTAAACCTAAGCCTTAATACATTAGCATGCCCATGCCAGCGAAGGCCAGGGTTAACACCTGAAGTTGTACTTGGCTAGCGGTGATTGGTGGGATGGGAGGCGTGAATACTTATGGTATACCATACCACCCGGGGTTCACAAACCGTCATATTATGATGATTTAGTTATGATAGAAAATATTGTGCAACTCAAGAGTCCAAATCTGTTTGGTTTCAACTTTGGTGATTAGGGATGAAAAAGTTTCACATCCACCAATAGCCCAAAGGTATTTAACTCAAATATAGTGCATAAAGTATGCTTTTCACTCAATCACCTCACCAGCAGTCATCAGTTCTACTCAGGAGCATTCACTTTTCGGAGGTCTGTTCTCAGACGTGATGATTAAGTGCTCTTGGCTTTGTGAGCTAATCTTTTATGTACAGGATTTGAGCCCTGTGAGCAACATGTGTTTCATAATGCTAGGCTCAGAGGCATTAGGCAATTTGTGAACCAACCAGTGTATCAAGGCCTTTTGTCCTAATAATTTGCTGTAATCAGTGACCAAACACAATGATAGAGAAGATAAAAATGACTTTGTGGCCATTCCAAGTGCTACTTTGTGTTTGCAACTCCATCACTCAATCAGTAACACTGTTACTTACTTTCTTACTACCTATGTATATGTGTCTATCTCTCTCCATCACACATTTGCCCACCAAAACACACACAGATGTTACCTTTGTTATTTTCAGATCAGACAGTGCAGCTGGTGTCCAACACAATGAGATGCATGGATACCAGGAAATATAAATGATAATAATCCATTTAGCTCACCCAGAAGTGAGCCCTTTCCGCCCCTTAGTTTAAATGTTGAAAACAGAGTTCACTTGCCCTGTGGAAAGGTTGGCAAAGTTCACAAAGATTTCCTAACATGGAACCGGAAAAAGCAACAACACAAACACATCCTCTAGCTTGCTTTTGTTTCAGTTTGCGGACGTAAACAGCTACAGAGGGCTGTGCAGACCGCTCCTAGGGAGATATTCTTTGGCCAAGTAACAAACACAGCATTTAATTACAGAGAGCTTTGAACCCATTACCGCCTACTTTCATGTGGTTTGCACATGGCAACACGTTTACCCGTCCCCCTCCCTCGCTCCTCGCTGTTCCAACACACCGGTGGAGCGCTGGGGCTCTGTTCGCCTTGCCTCGGCTCTAATGTGAACCAGAGTCCTGGTCGTTTCTGAAAACATTAGGATCCCTGGTTGTGTTCTGCAACCGAAAGGCAGGCAGACCCCAGCAAACCTGACCTGACCGACCGTGGGCTGCTGCAGCCTGAGGGGATGGATGGCTTCCCGAATTTTGGGGCAGAAACCGCCGAAGCCCTTCTCTCTTCCTGACGTGCGGTGAGAGTATGAAAGAGATGTGGGATGGCAACAGATCCCTCTGGAAAAATAAATAGATGGGAGAGATGGAAGTAGATGATGATGATGATCATCATCATCATTGGGGAGGAGGGGGAAGTGCGAGGGGAGATAATTGCATGGAAAGTGTTGAGATTGAGGGTTGAAAGACCTCTTGAGAGGCTTTCTTTCTGTAAAAACCTAATCTATTTCTGCTTACCATAACTCGTTATTCGACACATGACATACACACACACACACACACACACACACACACACACACACACACTCCACACAGCAGAGATCCACATCTCGGATGTATGTACTTGAGTCATACATCCCAGAAAGATGGATGTAATATGGAGTATGGAGGCATGTCTGCCAGATCATTACAGCCAACGGATGTGTCCCGAACTCCATGTCCCTGCCATTATTCAGGCTGCTGATTCAAACCTCATGTCCCCCTGTCTCTAGGCAAAAAGAGACAAGACAGCTGGAGTTCTGGTGGCTACATCCTACAATACAGCAGGTAGACACAACACTAGCTACCCGAGGTCTCGGGTTTCTGTTCCCCTTGGTTACGGGGGGGGGCGGGGGGGTGGTACTTTTGAACCTGCAGCAGCGCTGAAACGTGGAGGAAAAAGGAGAGGAGCACAGTGGATGTGCACTCCGGTGTACTTTCACACCGGGAACAGGATAGGCCAGGCCCCAGTTCTGCCTGAAGGATCCCTTCAGAGCCACGGGAGAGAGAAGTCAGCCATAACGAGGCGAGGGGAACTGAAAAGATGACAAATCCAGACTCCTCACTCCAACACTTGTCCAGGGATGCGGGTGGAGGGAGCGTATCGACCCCTTCTATGTCAACACCAAACACACACGGTGCCCTAATGAATCCAAGGCCTAGCCCCCCATGGGGTTACTCATGCAATCGGAAAGCCAGGCGAGCTGACATCTCATCCTCTCTCTCTCGCTACCTCTCTCTTCTATCTCTCTCTCTCACCTCGTTACCCCAGCAATGTGAGCAGACCTGGAGCGTTTTCTCCGGTTGACATGTTGGATGACAGGCGTTCCTGGCATTGGATAGGGCGGCGATGATAGTCTGACGGTCTTAACCCTGAAGCTCCTCTCTAAGGGGGATCAGGCTCCGATTGGTGGTCAGACTCGGTCAGAATTTTCTTCCAAATCACTGGTTCCAAAGAAATTACAATTGCAGCGCCCTGTGCTTGGTTGAGGCCTATGCAGAGTGGACAGCAGTGTCAAAATCAATGGAAAATAATTGGAAATCCGATCCTCCAGCGGTACAGAGAGGTTGTTCCAGCCTTGATTGATATCGGATAATTACACCATTTGGTGTCCTTGATGCTTTGGTCAAAAAAGAAGGAAAGTAGGCCAGAACGATAGAAGTCAATATCTCCTCTGTTTCGCAATTCTTTCATACAGCCCACCATGCATCTCCTTGATGCACAGATTCAGCCAGCTGTTCAAAGAGCAGGTCATACATCTAACGTCGCAAATGGAAAATGTACATTGTGTGTTCTGTTGAGTTTACAGTCCCAAAGCAGAGACTTATCAAGGTATGAACCGACATTAAGGCATAGCAAACACGATGACTGGCCACAGACCGCATGGGCCGCGATGGTTTGGGGGGGCCGAATCCATGGAGACGGAGAAGCAACTAAGGGGTTTCCCCATTGCGGTGTTTACAAATCAGTGACGCGCGTCGAGAAAGAAATTAATTCTAGGGAATTCTAGGGGATGTCTGCATTGATTTATATCCTCATCAACTTCATGGGATATTTTTCCCATTGTGGCTGCACATGGACACACACCCTCCCATAAACAAGCGTACACACACACACGCATGCACACGCTCAGATGCCAAATCCTCAAGGATATCGTTCGTCGAGCGAGTGGAGAGGTGGAAACGGCTTGCTTAGCGATGCCAAGGTCCGTTTCCCAGCAATCACACAGTGTACACTTACCTACTCAATCTCTGTGTAAATTCAATTTACTTCAGTATATTATCTTATTTGGGCCACTGTTTCCGTTGCTGTGGCAGTGAGTTCACATCTGTGCCAGGGAAGAGCTGCTGAAAGGCAACTTCTCTTGCCGGTCTATTATCGATTGAAGATGTGCCAGCACTGCAGTCATTGAGCTTGTCCTTGAACACATAGGATCCATGTTCCCAGTGAGTTTAACACATTGCCTCCCTCCCATACACTCTCTCTCTATATATATATACAGTATATGGCCACAGAGAAGAACAGATAACATTGTGCCACATCTGTGACCTTGCATATCCTTTGTCGGTTGAACTGTCCTTTCATGCACCGGCACTCATCCTATACCAGGGTGATTCTCCGTCTCTATCTCGACAGTCCGCCTCAGGTTGTAGACTTTTTTTTTGTGCACACCGCACCAGACATCTGGAATGTATCTGTAATTGCTTTCAGTGCCTTCTTTCAGCAGGAAGAGAAGGGGAGAGTGCAGACGGCAACACATTTTTGGAAGCTGAGTGAATCCACAAGAGACGGGTTGACACATTTACTCGCACACACACCGCACACGCACACACGCACAAACGAATGCGCACACACAAATGGCTACGAACACGCACACACACATACACACCCACACAAGCACACTCTCAGATACTCACACACTCAGACACACGCAAAGGAATAGGCTTCAGACAGATGGACATACAGGAAGACAGGCAGACTGACTAACTTGTCTTTGTCACAGGTGCCAATGCAGCAACTGCAACTTGTTTGTCTAAAAACAGTATTTGTCTGAGCAAAAGCGATTGGAACCTCTCGCTATTTAAAAGTCGTCTTGACGACCAGGTTTGTTCACCCTCCATAGACTTCGGGGGGTCGGGGGGACGTCCATGTCGTTACACATGTGTGCCTGTGTGATAAGCTAATGCGGGGTCATTATCATTGGTGTGTTTCCTGAGACGGCGAATGAATGCTGGTTTGGAACCTAAAACAAGCTTAAGGCCCTATCCCTCACCAATAAAAGAAAGGGAATAGGAACAACACGAACAGCAGTGAAGTACCCACTCGATGATATGTGTGGAATTATAAGGCCGAGGGAAGGGATACAGAAAGAAGGGGGGGGGGGGGGAGAAAAAAGAATTGGCCTCCATCGTGGAAATTACTGTAGAAGTCCGCAAGATCGCACACAAACACACATGGAGGCATGCAGGGGTAGTCCGACACACTACAGGCCCTCGTCATCAAAACAGAATTCTTAAGGACATTTAAGCCAATCCAATAAACAGCAAAAGACACGGGGCTGACTCGATGTGGAATGCAGGTTTCGCAGCGCAGCAGTGGGAAACAAAAACAGAAAAGGGAGCAAATGTGAATAGACTTCTCAATTCTGTTCTTCAAAGCTCCATCTCCCGTTTTCCCCCTCTCTCTATCCTGCCATGATGCATTTCTTCCTAGACTGGGAGTACACATTTATTTAATCTCACAGCCAGGCCCCGTTCCATCCGTCCTTCAGGGCCAATCGATTAGGGACGGTGTGTTTCTGACAAACTGCCGCCACTGAATCAGTTTGGTTTCCATGTAACTCTTTGTACCAGACTCATTATCACGTTCATGTCAGGACAGAGTTTGTCCTGCTGATTAAAGGTCCCATGACATGCCAGCAGGTGTGGTGTGATTAGCCGTTACACGCCGTTTTGGAAATCTGCCCCTTATGATGTCATAAGGGGCAGAAAGTGGGCGTGTCCACCTAGATGTGTGCTGGCTAGATGAGTCTACCGGCCTACCCAGTGGACTGTCACACATCTAGGTGGACACGCCCACCTGTGATGTCATAAGGGGCAGATTTCCAAAACAGCTTGTAACGGCTAGGAAGTCATGCATGTCATGGGACCTTTAAGCCTCTCTTCAAACCCCTTCAGAGTCCTTGAGTGGATGGTCCGGTCTGTGAAGTGAATAACAGAAGGGGTTAGGGGAGGGGGGGGGGGGGGGGGGGGGGTTGCTCCGTGGGTGTTTCAGAAGTCCTAATCTGTCTGCCTCCGGACCTTAAATGTCCATCCAAGTCCAACAAGTGAAACATTCTGCGCTGCCTTCTGCCGACTGTTATTACAGCATTAAGTCTATTTGCACTAGTCTGGACTGGGAGGGAACTGGGAGAAGCCGTCCAAACACAAGGGTGGGTGGGGGTCTCATACCGTGCGATCCAGGATGGATGGTGTGTGAGCACAGGGGCGGAGAGGCGAGTGCAAAGTATGTGGCGTGGCAGCGATGGAGATGTACGATAACCACCCTGATCCTTAGCAAATATTTGCGGCCATCTTTTTTTTCAATCTTTGCCATCTTCTCCTCTACCCTCTGCGTAATTGTCAAGCACCCAATACCTGCCCTTTTTCAACGTGTGGAGCTGTGCACTGTTAGCGCTGACCTCACTCCATGTCAGTCGGCTATTGCAAAATCACTTTGAGTATTGATTTCAAGAGGAAGGATCTCTCTTAATGGCCGCCCCATCTTACTTGAAAGTCAACCACTGCAACGCCGAAAAAGGGCAGAATGATTGCATGAATACATACAACACATTCTCACTCTGAGTTTGCCAAAGATCGATGCGACGCAAAGGGTGTCCTTGTGCGTCTTCATTCAACGCAGGGGGGGGGGTTCGTAATCCCTCCACGGCGATATCTGATGCCCAGGGAAAGCGCTCCCGCAAATCTTTTTTTCGTAGGATGGTAGGGGCAAGTACCGCCTCTTAGGGTTAGGGTAGTAGTGGTTAGGGTTAGGGTTAGGGTAATAATGGTTAGGGTTAGGGTTAGGGTATTAGTGGTTAGGGTTAGGGTTGGGGTTATGGTTAGGTTAAGGGTTACGCACTGTTATCACTGTTCGCCGTGGAGGGATTACATTGTAATGAGTTGAAAACCCCCGGTGTCGAATGAAGACGCACAAGGACACCCTTTGTGTCAGCAGTTAATGCCAAAAGCCTCTGACCAAGCATCGATTTTTGACGAACTCGGAGTGAGATTGCGTTGCTACATAATACATACACACACACACACACACACACCAGTGAGACAAAACAATGACAAAAAGGGATGAAAAAAGAGAAGACCGACAATAGAGGAGAGAGAGACAGAGAGAGAATGAAAGAGCAACACAGAGTCAGTCAGTGAGACACAAACACGAGGGAGAGAGAGAAAAAAAGAGCGAGAGATCTCTGGATTCTCGTCCCTCCTCGTGGAAAACCTAAGTAAACACGTTTCCTTTCCAAAACCATACCGAGTCACGGTAGAGAAGCGCATCAGACGTGGCCCCGGGGTCGTGCATTCCCCCAGTAGTGGATGAGTGATCTGGGGGAGAGGGAGGGAGGGAGGGAGGGAGGAAAGGATGCAAGGAAAGGATGGAGAGAGCTTTGCCGACAACTGACATGCACAGCAACTTCTGAGATCCATAGACCGGTGTGGTTCGATCTAGTCTTCCAGCCAGGGCTTTTATTTATAGTTCGATGCCCATCACTGAATTCTCTTTCCGTCTTTCTGTTATGGTTTGTTTTGGTCCTATTTCACCACCCTTATGTTGTGGAGGGGAAGTCGTGATTTCCGACGGTCACAGCAATGCTGGAAAGTAATATCTTGGGTTGGTAAAGTAACGAGCGATAGATGGAGATAGTGAGAGACATAAAGTACACTGAGATTTTTTTGTTCTCGCCTGTCTCCTCTCATGAGACATATTTTTGGGCAGATTTGGAGTCACATAGAGGTACTGGTGCCCACTGCTCTCTTCTCCTCCTCCTGCTCCTCCTCTTCCTCCTCCTCTTTCTCCTCCTTCACTGTGTGGCCTGTTGCCGTGGTATTGGCCAATTGGAAAACAAGTCCTGAAGTCCTACATCTGGCTGTAGTTAGAAGCCCATGCCAGTCTCTGTGGGACTGATACCCAGAGACCTCCGCTGAGCTTAAACCAACAGTATAGACGGGGAGCCTTTTACCAGCAACTGGGCCAATACACACATACACGTACACACACACACACACACACACACACACACATACAAATGCACACACATATCCACACAATCAAACAGCCACTCAAGAAGACATACAAACACATAGACACACACACACACACACACACATCCACACAATCACATAGGCACTCAAGAAAACATACACACACGTATACAAAGATAGATACATAGTGTTTTGAGTTACACGCAAAATCTGTAACTTGATGACCGACGGCGCTTGGATATAATATGTGGGCCGTTAAAATATTAACTAGACACTAAAGCCAGGGTCTGTCTGCCAGCCAGTATGACAGGCTATGTGGTGGAATGTCCAGGGGCATTTTTAATATTCTCTGTCCATCACCTGTTACTGGAACAAATACCGACGTGCTGAAGTCACATCTCCTCTGAAAATATGTGATGGAATAAAAGCAAGACAGAGAGAGAGAGTCGATGAGAGAGAGAGAGAGAGAGAGAGAGAGAGAAAGAGAGAGTACCGGGTGACAAGGGCTTGGTTGGTTCATACCTGAATGCAAGCGTGTAGCTTGGCTAAGGCAGAGGATTTCCATTTAACGGCAGGTTTGAGGAACAAGATAATTGCTCTAGCAGAGAGAGAGTTAGAGAGAGAGTTAGAGAGTTCGAGTTAGAGAGAGAGAGAGAGAGAGAGAGAGAGAGAGAGAGCACGTGCAGACGCAAAATCGACACACAGCTGGAGGAAGGACATCACACACACGCCCATACGCACATGCACACAGACCATGCAAATTCCGGCACAAATGCAAAGGTTGTACACAAACAAGCACAAACTCATTTAGATACACACACATGCACACCACACACATGCATAGACACACACACACACACACACACCGCTCATTCATGTAAACAACAACAAAACTAATACCACTGCTATTCACAATTGGAAAGATGCCGGGCATGGTTACAAATAGTAAATAGCAACAAGCTGTATTCTTTTCCCTTGTCCTCTTCCTTTTTCTTTCTTCTACTTCTCTTACCAGGCTGGATGCACCATTGGTATGTGGATATATACTTGCGTGGGTTATACGAGGTCGGTGGGGATAAAAGCCCTTACTGTGGTATGGAAATAATAGTCCTGGCTACTATTAGATAGTGGGTTGAGGCTTTTGACTGATTATCTCTCGCTCTTTCACGTTCTCTCTCTCTCTCTCTCTCTCTCTCTCTCTCTCTCTCTCTCTCTGTCTCTCTCTCTCTCTCTCTCTCTCTCTCTCTCCCCTCTCTCTCTGTCTCTCTCTCTGTCTCTGTCTCTCTCTCTCTCTCTCTCTCTCTCTCTCTCTCTCTCTCTCTCTCGGAAGTCAATGATGGCAATAATTATCAAATGAACAGTACATTTTGAATGAAACAGTCATCTGTGTTTATGCCTGTGCTCTTTACTCCTGCAGTTGTGTATTAGTGGCGGTTTAGCTGGGGGGATTGAGTCCTTTGGGAGAAATGTTCCTTGATTTGTTATTGAGTTATTCTCCTGAGTGTCCCTCTGAGCATAGAGTGGGATGGGCATTGAAGAAAAACCAAGCAGATGAAAAAAGTTCTGAATATAATAAAATAGTTTTTTTTAGGACATTTCTCCATTATGAAGAACCATTAGGACATATTTTCTCCCCCGACAATACAGTTTTTGGTGTCTGCTCTGAGAAGCGGTGGTATATTTGTGAGCCTGCTATTAAAATTCCAGCCTCCGATTAGGGCAAGTCCAGCAGCAACAGCGCACCATAAGTGGGAAATGGTAGCACCAACCACATTACTGCAGTGATGGACACTCTGAGGCTAGACAGCTGACAAGGCGAAAATCAACCGCCAGAGTTAAAAGTCTGATAATGTGTTTTTGGCAAGGCCTTCTGTCACTTTTGACGTCTAAATAATTAGAACTACTTGGAAAGAAAATTGTACTGAACATTGCGATTTCTTTTGGTTCACGTCCCGTCTTCTTCCTGTAAATACAACTCTTCACATAACTTTTCCACTGAATTTATCACTTTTTGTTCAGAAATAGATTTCCTCCCCTTTTCTCCACAGAACAAATTCATTTAGAGAGAAATCAATCAATGGTATCGTAAGGTTTAATCCTTGACACGCTCAGCAGTTTTTAAAGAGCCAGTTAACCAAAAATGATGTTTGTTAGTTTTAAATGCCTGAGCATGTCTTGTATGATCTTGAACATAGTAGTCGATGTCGTTTTGTCACTGTTACTATAATGAGTTAGACCCCTACTAAAAGGCAAGGTAAAGCCACAATGCGTGTGGATGTGTGCATCTACTGCTTGGGAGAGGTTAATGTTGAGGCTACATCCGGGTGATGGTTAAGCTTCTGACAGCACTAGTAAACGCCACAGCGTGTGGCTCTCTCATATACAACATCACTCATTATATAATTATATAGCTCAGAATCAACAACGCATACTATGGGGACAATGGGGACTTGGGGGACTTGCAGTGTTCAATTTGAGCAGAAACAGGGTAAAGCTTATACACTTTAAAACAAAAGTTTTAAAGCGCTTTAAAACTTCCTTCTGTGCCCATGTGAGATAAAAAAAAAACATGTAGAGAACTTATCATGAATAGAAAAGGCTGAAAAGGACTATGCCATCTAGCTATACCCAAGTGATATGTTCTATTCTGTCAGCCACGTTTTTTTTCCATCTAGCTCTACCGCAGTTCTATGTTCTATTCCATCTAGCTCTACAAGCTCTATGTCATCTAGCTCTACTCAAGTTCTATGTTATATTCCATCTAGCTCTACTCAAGCTCTATGTTCTATTCCATCTGACTCTACTCAAGTTCAATGTTCTATGCCATCTAGCTCTACTCAAGTTCTATGTTCTATTCAATCTAGCTATACTCAAGTTGTATGTTCTATTCCATCTATCTCTACCCAAATTTTTTTCTTCTTTACCCGTACACTATTGGACTCCGATATCAAAGACAGAATCCCTATTGAGGCGGGAATTGATAGATGGGCGGGGGGGTGCATGCATGGTTTTGGGATGTAATAGAGGAATAATTGGGGAATATGGTTTCCAATGTGTGTTTTTTTTTCTTTTGCAAAGCTGTGAGGCGCAGTCAAGTCTGGAGATCAAACAGGGTGGTGCTTTTTATGTTGTACAAACCACAGTGAATGGAGAAGCCGTGGCCTAGCCACAGTGGCCTGCATTGTGTCATCCGAGGATCCTCTGCAAGCATCCTTGTTCCTCTCTCTCTATCTCTCTCTCTATTTCCCTCTTTGGTTTCTTCATGTTTCTTCCTCTCTCGATCATTGCTCTTCCCATCGTTGAGTTGCTGCTGCTGCTCAAGTTGTTGGATCAGCAGTTGTTCCTCGAACATTTGGTTCCGTGGAAGCCACTCAAGTTCCTCAATCAGAACCAAAGCTGGTATCGTTTTTTCATTTCCCCCATAAGTTAACAATTAATTAGAACAGGGATGGATTTTGGACATACACATTCAAAGAGTAACAGTTTCCTTTCAACAAATTCAATTCAAATTCAAAGTGGGAATAATTATCCCACTGTAATATTTTATACATCTGTTCTTTCTAAACTGTATATAAGTAACAACTTTACGAGGCATCGTTCTTCTGACCAATAATGTACATTTAATGAAAAAGACGAGAAATACTTACCCCTGAAACACACACACACACACACACACACACACACACACACACACACACGCACACCGTGGATCCGCGGACGCCAGCTGGGCAGGGCAGCCCAGGTGGCTCGGGCCTCTCCCCGCCAAGTCCCTGCTGGGTTCCAACATCCACCTCAAAACCGCTGGCACCTCTCCTCGCCCCCACCACCACACACCTATTTACCCATCTAAGGACTTTGTAAACAAGCTGAGGGAGAGAAGCACTCAACACCCACTTCCCCTGGACTGCCCTCTTTTACACCTCCATCTCTCTCCTGGCGTCCCTCTCTGGTTTTGGGTTTGTTTAGAGAAATAACACCGCACAGGAGCCCACCCTCACTGAGGTTTCCAACCGGCTGGAAGGAATGAGTGTGATTCCGTGCAGGGGCACGCCCATAGAGTGCTTGTTCATGATCTCCCCTCCCAGGCCGCTGCCCCTGCAGAAAACGTGTGTAGGGGACACAGCATGGGCTCTCGGGTTGAAACCTGCACCGTTTCACTGGAGCTCAAACCTTTAGTCTGAACCCTGTTTGAAATTCTAGGTATCTCCGAATAATAACCCCCCCCCCCCCCCCCCCCCCCGATGATGGCCCGATGAACCGAGGGATTGTCGAGCGTTGAAAAGCCCATTTCACAGAACGGACATCGCCAGCTCTGCCGTCCCGCAGCTGGATTACCCGAGATTTTTTCAGAAAAATGTTCGACCTTTCACAATCCAAGGTCAATCCCTGGCTGTTGTTTTTTGTTTGTTTTTCTTCCCTTTGCCTCCCGCCTCCTCTACATTGGACCAAACATGCAACCTCTTTGCGTCTGGCTGTAAAGACCCACCCCCTCCCCCCCCCCCCAGCCCATCCCGTCTCCGTGATGTTGATGATTTATTAGCTCTGGAAGGGCGCCGCTCAGGGAGCCTGGCCTTTGCTGCCCCAGAATCCCCCCTCTTCGCCTGTCCGCCTGCACTCCAGCGCTCCTATCCAAGGATACGTCTCATTCCCCTAGTCTGTGGTGTAAGTTTTATTCCCTTACAAAGTCTCCTATTCCTCCCACTGATCCTCCCGTCTTCCCTGGGC
>NC_140290.1:11986174-12106174 GCF_964030765.1 Micromesistius poutassou | reverse complement strand
TTTTGGACTACGTCTGTGCATCTGCCGAGTGTGTGTATGTTTGGCATGCCTCTGAGTGTGTGTGTGTTTGGCGTGCCTCTGAGTGTGTGTGTGTGTGTGTGTGTGTGTGTGTGTGTGTGTGTGTGTGTGTGTGTGTGTGTGTGTGTGTGTGTGTGTGTGTGTGTGTGGATTGTGAGTGTGTGTGTGCGTGGCTTGATGTATGTGTGTGTGTGTGTGTGTGTGTGTGTGTGTGTGTGTGTGTGCAAGGCTGCCAGTGGATGCCGTTTATGAGATGATTGGCAGGGCGCACATCTGAAGTGGGTCAGCAGGGGAGATCAAGAGCTTAAGCTTTTATTTTCTGCCCCGTTTCATTGCGCTCCCCTGCTACTCTGGGTTTTTTTCTGTTTGTTCTCCCCGCCTGTCATAACAGTTTCTCATCTTCAGCTTGCCTCCTCTCCTTAATATCTGTCTTCCTCCCTTCTTTGGTTGTTTCACACTCCTTAAACAACGTAAGGCGCTTAGCTCATTACTCTGTCTCTCTGTCTCTCCTTTGCTCTCCCACCCTCTCTCTCTCTCTCTCTCTCTCTCTCTCTCTCACCCTCTCAGTCTCTATCTGTGTCATTCTCTCTCTGTCTCTCTCTCTCTCTCTGTCCCCCCCCCTCTGCCTCTGCCTCTCTCTCTCTCCCTCTGCCTCTCTCTCCCTCTGCCTCTCTCTCTCTCTCTCCTCGTCTTCACCTTCTGTTTCCGTTCCATCACGCAACAACTTTCCATCTCCTTCAATCAGTGTTTCAGAGATAGCTATTGAAGACACAATCTGTTTTATCCGCTTGTTTTGATAGAACGTCAGAACCGTGGAATTCTTTGATTAAAATAGAAAAAAAAACACAAAACCCAACTACTTTTCCATGAGAAAAGTCGGGGAACAATGAGAAGCTTGTGAATATATCGTGGGGGTTTAGCCTCCTCTATTTCGTCGCCCTTGGAACACTTCACACCTTCAAAGCACTGAAACCCAAGTAAACCTTGTCTCTCTCCACGCGGGCCCATATGGAGGCCTTCCCTCTGGATGAACCGGCACCATTTATACTGTACGCTGAACCGCGGCCAGCGGAGCGCAGGAAAGAAAGGGAAAAAAGGCCAAAGGCCTCCATTACCAAAACGGCTCGGGTTCCTTATGAATATTTGACCGAGCGCAAATAATAGATAATTAGATAATTAACACACATCAATTCAAATAGCCGTCTTTCGAGAGGAAAATGACTGCTTTTGGGCTTGAAAACCGAAGTGTTACCTGATCTGTGAGGGGCCCGTTTGTACGTACCGTACAGTAGACTCCATTCTGGGTGACTGGGAAGTCCTTCCAGGAGCTAGAAGTATGGCACTCTGGAGACATACAGAGGGGAAGAGAGACACACAGAAACGGTGCCTTCCCATGCTAACACAAGTAACAGTCCAACAGTAACCCTCTAGGATAAGACCTACGGCAGTGGACTCTCTGTAGTCTATCAAAAGACGTTTCTTAAATGATCGTGATCCCTTCCCTCCTTTCGGAGCGCTCTCGGCCAGCTCTCGACAGCATGGACTCTAAAAAGAAAGAGAAAGGAAAAAGCGAAAAGACCGTACTTGCTCAGCAAAGGTCTTGGCAACACACAATCACAGCATTCACACCAGCCATGTCCTTGTGCAGAGCGGGAGAAACATGCAAGGGAGAGGAGAGAGCGAGATGGAGAGCGAATGAGATGAGGAAACCGGAGAGGGAGAGGAAATAGCTGAATTTGCCAGTCAAGACCTACCAATAATTCCTATTTTATTTTATTTGATGTCCCATTCGATTTACAGGGAGCACTTGGATGAGGTCAGGCTATGATGAACGGTGACCTCTGCTTCACATCCCCCCCCCACCGCCTCCGTCTTTTTCCGATGCTTGCGTCCATAAATCTGCATACCTAAAGACTGTTGTGAGATTGCGCAAATATTTGCCTGTAAGTGATAGGCTTCCGTGAAAAGTCAGGCTTTAAGTGTGTAGCGGTCTTGGGGTGCTTTTATAGGAGCACGGCCTCCGCTTCCATCAGGAGGAATTTGATATATCACCGAGGAATGGATGGAAGCAAGAATTCCCCTTCATGGTGTATGCATATGATGTGTGAAAATGTTTTCCAACGATGACGTCATCGGGGCCTCTTATTTGGTTTTGGAGTGCACCCATAGGTCAGAGCGTAATAGAGTAATAGACAGAGCCCCGTCCATCCGTCTCAGGAGAGTGTCTGTTTCCCTGTATCTCGGCCCGTCTCTGCTTTCAGGTAATTTCCTCCAACAGCTCCAGAGCCAGGGTCGAAACCTTCTGGGGAAACACTAATCACTTTTACTCATTTTGTTCCCTCTTTCTTTTCTCTTTCTACTTGTACTCTGTCACACGGTTCTGACCCCCGCGAAGAGAAAGACATGACATGAAGGAGCGAGGGGAAGTGATAGGCAATTTATTCCTAATGAATAGCTTCTCATGGTCCTGTATGGGTCTCTTCCTCGCCCCAAGAATGAGTGAGAGTCGCCTTTATGTTTTGTGCATGAGTTGTTCATGCACACGCCCGCCTGACACACACACACGCACACACACACGCACACACACACACACACACACACAGACACACACACATGCACACACACACATACACGCACTCCATCGTTATTTGCGGTTCTGCTTCTGCACTATAACCAACTATTAGGATTGAAAAGTGTTGCTCTGAATGAAGTCATCAAAAAGTCAAACACACATACTTAACCCCATGCTGCCTTCCTTCCCAGCCCTTGCCAAGATCTTGCTCATTTCTGCCATTCTTTGGTTTGTGTATGTAACCTAGACCCTCCATTTCCTGCGATATCCCTCGCCCCACCCTTTCACTCATTCATTCCATCAACACCAGCCCCCTCCGGGTAGCCCAACCACAACCACCAGCATCCCCTCAACCTCATTAATCCCTCCTTCCCCTCCTCTCATCTCCTTGCATCAACCTTTCCCTCCGCACACCGCACCCTTTGGGGACGTTAGGATAACCGACGCTGGGTCCACAGCCATCACTTCCTGTAGAACTGACGAAGGCGGCTGACCTTTGACGGGTGTGGATGTCAGTTTTCTGTATTTTTCCTTTGGATTTTTATTCTTATTATGTATTTTGAGCATTTTAATTTCCACTTAAGTATCTATTCATCCACCATCTTGACATTTTCTAACAGAAAGAGGATGGAGAGATGATTCACGTGCATACCACAATGGAACCAACAAATCCCCCTCTAATCTCCGATTTATTCATGTTTCTTAAGTGCTCATCAATGGACTGACAGACACTTAAAGTAGGCCTAATCCATGAGCCAGGAAACGGCATTTGTTGATCGTAACGGGCCGTGTTGCTCATGTATCTGGGCCTGGTCTGGTGATCTGGATGAGATGATGATATGGAAGAGATGAATTACATCGGGAACCTGCAGTGCAGCAGCAATACATTATCCTGTTTGATACAGCCCCTCCATGAAGGAAAGAAACAGAGAGAAAGAGAGAGTAACGGGACGACGTCTGGCTGGCCGACGCAGAATCAGACGTGTGGTTTAAGGAATGAAAAGAGACTTTTAATTTTGAACTCTTGCTGCCCTTCACTGTTAAATCGATGTTTCTGAAGTCTAGCGTTTGAGCAGATGTCACTTTATAGAAATGTTTTGTGGCGTCACGCATGCCCCCCCCCCCCCCCCCCCCACCGTCCATAAGACGGGGACCGTGTCTCTCCATGTCTAACTTTAGCTCCACATCCATATCTCACTTTCATGCCTGCACGCATTGTGTCAATTGTATGGAAATAAGAAAAACAAACGTCACGTCTCGGTGAGTCCCAGACAGCCAAAGCATTTATTTTCTGATCATTGCGTGAAATGAAACAGGGTTTTGTCCACTCAGAAGAAGTACAGGAACCCTTTTGTGGGCACACACTAGGGCCACTGTTTCCAAAGGCCCCGCTCCCCGGCTCATATAGGCAGAGGAATGCTGCAGCCAAAGTGACGACTGTCACTGAATCATAAGTCATGTTGTAGAGCTAAACACTCGATCGAGATGCAAACTCTGATAGAAACACACACATACACACACACACACACACACACACATACACACATCGCACATGTGGTTGCACACATGTACCTGCAATTACAAAGACACACACAACAGCACACACAGTTACAATGACTCATTCTCTTTGGCAGGAGCATACACTCTCATTCTCTCTCACACACAGACACACACACAAACACACAGACACACACCACACACTCAAATGCACCCCCCCCCCCTGCAGACGCCATGGGTGAGTGGTTATTTACACAGTGTTGAATGAAACTGTGAATGCCACCTAAGTATTTATGCAGTGAGCTGACAACCAGAAAGGTGTTACAACCCCTGAGAGCCACTCAGGCTGAGAGACATTTCCCCCTCCCTCCTCTCTGTGTCTGTCTGTCTGTCTGTATGTCTTTGTCTCATGGGCTTTCACTTTGTGTATTGCGAATGTTTTCATGCATATTTTTAGACTGGCATTTTTAACGCATTGTGTAATCGCTTTTTTATGTTTATTCATGGGGTTATTTCGCACTACTCATAAAGTACCACGTCCTCAGACCAAATCTTTAATTGGCTTTCATTTACTGCACATTTCACCCCCTTTTTCCAGAGTGGGAGTTTTCAGTAAACTGCTAACTTATTGTCAATCGTTTGATAATCCAGTCTACGCCAGAAAGACCCACAGGGGAAATGAAATGGTGCAGCAGATTGCCTGGTGGTTTCGTTTAATTTGCTGCCTAATGGCCTGCTGTGCTTCTGTTATGGACATGGCTTTTTGGTTTTCTGGTTCTAACGGGTAAGAGCTGCACTAGATGGGCTGAAGAGGCCTGGGAACGTTCAGGCTGAGTCAGCTCCCCCCCTGCGGTCACCGTTTGGGCATCATAACCAATCTCCTCGTTAGACGATGCAGTTTTTTATCCCAGGTAATGATGACGGGTTGACTGCTGTGTTTGTGTACACAGAAGCCGAAACGATGTTATCTGGTGCGTGGGCATTCAGGTGGTGATACACATGCACACACACACACACACACACACACACACACACACACACACACAGCAAAGGAGTCACAGAAGTTGCAGCCACAAAGGAAAACAACCTCCCTTTCTCTCTCTCACTCTCTCTCCCAACATGAAACACAATCCCACCGAATAAGCTCCTTGTGGCACGAGGTTTAGGAAATGCCTTGTCGGCTGGTTCCACACATGCACACTTAACGGGGAAGCAGGGACCCGGCGCACCTCCAACCTCCTCACCTCAAAACCCCTGGAGCTCTGCGCTGCTGATTTCATTAGAGAGAGAGAGACATAGCAAGAGAGAGAGAGAGTGAGAGAGAGAGAGAGAGAGAGAGAGAGAGAGAGAGAGAGAGAGAGAGAGAGAGAGGGAGGGAGAGATGGAGAACAAAACCCAGCGACCGAACGAGAGAGTGAGAGAATTCTTGAGAGGGGGGGGGGGGGGGGGGGGGAGTGTCTGCTTGGCCCGGTTCGGAGCCCGGGATGTCTGCGTCGTCTCTGCATGTCTGCCCCAGACCCCAACCTATGCTGCTGGGTCCATGCTACTGGCTCTCTAGCAGCATGGGGGGAGAGGGGGGGGGGGTTATAGGAGCTATAGGAGACCTCTTCCTCTGTTCAATGCTGTGCCAAAGTTGCAGAATCGTGGAGGAGGTCGTCCACCACCGTCCATTAATTAGCAGAGAGCTAAATAATGAAACATCCACACTAAACACAAGGACACATGCTAGCCATGCTACACATGCTACCTGACAACCACGTAGCTTATGGCCACCCAAGGCCGCTCCATCCTATAAAGGGAACACGGTGGAGCTGTGTTCCAATGTGTGCACCTGTGTGGGGGTGGTGTGTTTGGAGAACGCGGGATGGGTAGGTTTGGTTCTTTGGTTGTCACGTAGCTCATGGATAGCATGTATCCTCGTGTTTAGGTTTGGTTGTTATGTAGCGCTCTGCTAATTTATGAGAGTCTGGAGATGGGGACAGAGCTAGACGGACCTGGTGAAGGTGTCTGTGTTTCTCCGGATAGTGTATTTTGGAGCTGCTCACGTCTTGTGGGTGGCGGTTATTTTCCTATGTAAATCTGTTTCGTATAAAGTGTCACAGGCCTGCCAGACAGGGATTTTTTGGTAACTTTTTGACCTCCAAACATTGGAGTCTGATTGTGACTAATAGCCAAGGAGGGTTTGATTCTTTGTTAGATCATCTAGTTCTGTGTCTCCGTCTCTCTCACACTCTCTCTCTCTCACACTCTCTCTCTCGGACTCAAAACCTGTGTTGTGTTACTAATTTGTTTTGAATGGCCCGACATCACATCAGAATACTGGCAAGTTAAAGGGTTTAAGTAGTTTTAACAGATTCTGTGTAACCACTTGACCAAAGGTATGCATTTCTGTGTTTGCATATATGTGTGTGCGTGTGTAATTGTTTATGTGTGTGTGTGTGTGTGTGTGTGTGTGTGTGTGTGTCTGTGTCTGTGTCTCTGTGTGTCTATGCGTGTGCGTGTTTGCGGTTTCCAGTGAGACAGGGTTATGTGATATTTGCTAACCAGTGTCTGCAAGCTTTTCGACAAAGACATTCAATAAACAGAATGCACGCTGGTCTTTGAGGCGGGCTCACGCTCAAACATCACTCTCGCGTCTCGTCCTTGTTCGGGTGTCTCGGCAGAGTTTGACGGCTGGAAAGATGGGAGGCACGAAATCAAATGGCATATAATGTACCCCTCTCAATAAACGCAGACCCCGAGACTCAGGGGTCCTGCCAGCCAGCCCGTTCGGCGGCCAAACAAAAAACTGACAATGCAGAGCTGCCAATGGCGCCCTCTATCTGTAGTCAGTATATATAACTCAGTATGGCAACTTCCTCTTTTCCCTCTTTCACTGTCGATCAAAGTGTTTGTAACAGTGTCTGTCTACCTCTATGTCTGCTTGGGGCTTACATAGACACAGAGGTATTAGTAGGCGCAAACAAACAAACACACACACACACACACACACACACACACACACACACACACACACACACACACACACACACACACACACACACAAACACATACACGCACACACACATACAAATGGTAAACACACACACACAAACACACACACACACACACACACACACACACACACACACACACACACACACACACACACACACAAACATACCCATGGTAAATACACACACACACACACACACACACATACAAAGGCTCCTCACAATATTGCTTATAATGGCAATAAAACAAGAATTTGACTACAAAATTACATAATAACACACCAAATAACCACGTTGGCCGGAGCCGAGCAACCCATTCAGAGCTGACTGGCCCTGCTCTCGGGGCACATGCTGCCAATCAGACACACCTTCTAGAAGCACATCTGGGTGCTGAGCTATGCTACACCTCACTTGACTCTCTGCGCTGGCTAACAGTGACTCAGTGACACATTTCCAGCTAATGTACAACCTGCTTGTGCCCTGGATCAAGTCCTGGTTTGAACCTCTCCGCAGGGTAACCCATCTAAGCATGTTAACCCATCTAAGCATGTTAACCCATCTAAGAAGGGTTAAGGGCTTAACCTATTGGGGTTCAAATTCAAGTTACTGTCCTACGGTATCTCGCAACAATAGTACTCATAATAGGCCACGCACACACACACACACACACACACACACACACACACACCAAACATGCATATAATTACATATATACACACAAACAAAACCTACAAACATACATACAGTATATACAAACATAACTTTACATACATACACACACACACACACATTTGGGCTGCCGACAACCGAGGACCCGAGTACCTGAATGCATTGAGTTGATCCCACTGTCTGTTTGCTTCTGCTTGTCCTCAGTTCTTTGCGTGTGACTCGTGGACGCTGGGAGGCCTGTGACCATGATGTTTGCTCCTGTCTGTCTGCTGCTGCTACTGGGGGAGCGCGCGCTGGGTGGCGGCTACCCCCCAATGCCACAGATGAAGTACATGCAGCCCATGATGAAAGGGCCCATCGGACCCCCCTTCCGCGAGGGCAAAGGGCATTATGTTGGTGAGTTGGTGTGTGTGTGTGTGTGTGTGTGTGTGTGTGTGTGTGTGTGTCACTGTATGTGTTTGTGCGTCTTATCAAAACAAAGCAAATCAAATCACAATGCATGTTTAAAAGATGTCAAACTCTGCATGTGACAAACTATCATCAAGTGGCTCACGGGGTTCCACAGCAAGCGTCGGCTGTTGATGATCCAGTTGAAATCCCATGGGTCATCGCATAGTTAATCAGGGCTGGCACGTGACGCAACATCCAATCACATCTGTAAGCCAATGTCTCCTAACCGTCAAAACCACACCGACATGGGCTTCCATCTGGGCGTGGATGCCCAGACCAGTGGAGGGCCTTGGGAAGAAAACAGCAAAACAAAACCAATGTGATCTGTGGGTTTCTGAGAGCTCAGATACCGACAGATAAACGGGATCAGAGTTGAGTGCGCCACTGAAGGAGTTCACGGTAGACTTGAGCTGAATCCAATATCTAAGAGCCAAAGTAAACAGAGTGAGCGGCGCAGCGACAGAGAGGGTTACACGTGATATCAGAAAGCAATGTGTTTTTCCTTATTTTTTTGTATTTCTTTGAGTCGATCTGCAGGCGCACGACAACCAGGATATGAGTAGTGATTCTGAGGAAATTGCAAAGCTCAGCCCCCATGTATGAAGAAGACACACCATGCATATAAAGTCCATAACAGGTTCTTCCAAATTTGAGTAAAGTTGACTGTGGGAGAGAGAGAGAGAGAGAGAGAGAGAGAGAGAGAGAGAGAGAGAGAGAGAGAGAGAGAGAGAGAGAGAGAGAGAGAGAGAGAGAGAGAGAGAGAGAGATTTGGCAGATCTTCGTTGGGAACCTAATTGAGATGTGATTGCTAACTGTTTGTTGAGTGCTACCGGCTAGCTGATCTTCCCACTATGTGGATAGTGTTGCCATATATGTTGTTCACTAATTCAGAGAAATGAGAGAGAATGAAGGGCTTGGAGAAATGCATACAATAAAGAGGTTCAAAATAACAGTTTATATTTGGTTGATGCACATAATGCTGCATGTATGCATCACAGATAGACATCGCTGTTACCCAGAATGTTGTGGTAAAGAAGAGCCAGGTCGACTCAAATCCCATAGATTGGACTTTGAAAAAATAATATTTCGCTGCAGTGAACATAATGCTTTTGCTACCACCAAGTGGTCAGAAGTGTATATTGGAACTATTGACATTATTCACATTGCATATTCGATTAAAAGTATATAATATAGCATTATAACAGAAAATGTTTTAAAAGCCTCTAATACAGTGATTGTACCACACACTTGTTTAAGGGTAAATCAATTTTTAGAACATATTGAAATTGCATTATGATTTTCGTCTGTTAATTTGTTCTATTCATATTTGAAGCTGTAACAGCATGACATAAAATTATGTCATTGAAGGTAGCATGCCACATTTATCTCTATAAAATGAAATTGTTGAGCAGTTGCTTTAGTTTTTGATTTTATCGAGCAACCAGATATGCATACTGGTTGGCATACATACCGCGTCTTCAGCAGGATAAAGATGAATTAAGCACTGCTGAAACAGATGGCTCTGGTCATATCAAATTAAGTTACACACACCTACTCATCTTGATTTGAAAGAGCTTCAACATGTAGGTTCATTCAGATGGAAGAAATTAAGTATACCGCCATAATTGCTCAGACAGGGATACAAATTAAACCTCACATGTTTGGTTATGTCACAAAACTATTTTTGAGAAGGAGATGCTTATAGCATGTCCTAAACCTTTAGTATTTTCATTTAACTGTAATTTAACTGTGTCATTGATCGTCACTGTACTCGAAAGACCCTATCCAATCCATTGTAAATCAATGGTGTCCAATCCCTTTCCTAGATTTAAATTCTGATATTCTCTATATATGTATTATAAATATCACCAAAGTATAACCATAACAAATGACCATAACAACCATAACAGTATACTGGAGCAGAACAGATAGGACCAGTTCCAGTCTCAGTCAATGGGCTAGTCAATAATCCAGAGATTATTTTTGTGTAGCATCTCAATCCAGCCCAGGATCTTGACTCAATTTGTCTTCCCTGTTGTTTCTTCCACTTGCTTTATTGAGTCTGAATTGAGCTCCAGTGGAACAGCTTTGTAGATGGTGCCAGAGATATCGAATAAAAGAGATGTCGGCTCAGTTGGACACCTACTCTTAAGATGGAGAGACGTTGATACCGCACACAGAAGTAAACTGATTGAAAACACCAAAGTCTTGCAAGAAGCTTGATAAGGAGCAATCCAGTGAGAGATGGCAATTAATGCTCTTCAAACACATCCATTGTACACCCCTGACACATCCCTTCCACATTTGTAGTCTCTGCTGTCACATTGTTGAATAATGCACCCCTTACAATTAAGTTTTTGCTAGCTTTGTGTGAGTGAATTTAAGAAGAAGAACACAGGATGCTATGCGTGAACATTTTATGTATAAGCTCCAAATGCATCATATGCATTCTTTGTATCAATATCTTTATATAGTTAACTTGTAATTTTCAGATATATATATATAAAATATTAATATATGGATCCTCCTTTCTCGAGTATGTTTTATTTAAACTTCTCTATTTAATTTTTTGTTCTTTGTCATACAGGCACATCATATTATTTTCCTGCAGGGGGCAGTATAAAGCTTCGATTGTTTCATATATTTTAGCAGGGTTGAAAGAGAAAAGGAAGAGAAGTAACCAATTTTGGAATGTTTTTAATCTAGGATTAATCAAAACACTCAATAAATGATACCATACCTTTTAATGTTACCATACATTGTTATGGTGTCATGTTACTCATCGTGTGTATCACCAAATTACTTGACTAAATGACTAGATTATTATTATTATTATTAATTAGTAATTGCGTAAAATAATTAAATTCAACAGAGACTCTTCAGTCATGTAGAAAAGCTTATATAGCTTATTCTATTTTATTAAGGTGGAGGCATTTATATATATATATATAATACAATTTATAAATAAATATATAAGATAATATTTTGGGGATTTCTTCAATCAAAACTTTTTCTTTCAATCTTTTACTTTTATAATCTTAAATGCTCTGCTATTAATTGTAGACTTAATGAACAAGGCCATCCTCTGTCTTTGTAGATATGCCACCAATGATGGAAGTAAAGGGGGAACCCGGCCCTCAAGGGAAGCCTGGACCAAGAGGACCTCCTGGACCATCAGGACTTCCAGGAAAACCAGGACTGGGTAAACCCGGTCTCAACGGGCCTGTTGGTCCCCAGGGTCCACCAGGATTTCCAGGAAACGGCAAGCCCGGACTTTCAGGCCTCCCAGGGAAGGTTGGTCAGAAGGGGATGCCAGGTCTCAATGGTGAGGTTGGCCCTCGTGGTGAACCAGGATCCAGAGGTTTACCAGGGCAGCCTGGCTTCCCTGGCCCAGCTGGTCTGTCTCTAAATGGGAAACCAGGGCCTTCTGGCATCAGAGGACCCCCTGGTACGCGTGGGGACCCAGGGCTAAAGGGAGGCCCTGGCAATCCAGGCGAGCGTGGACTCAAGGGTGAGAATGGAATTGGGAAGCCAGGACTTCCTGGTATAAGGGGCCCTCCAGGACTTAAGGGAAGTGCAGGACCTCCCGGTGTACCAGGCATGGGAAAACCAGGGCCAAATGGTTTGCCAGGTCAGCCGGGCCCTAAAGGTGATCTAGGAATTCCAGGGAACCAAGGAGAGCCGGGAGAGGCCGGGGCTCCGGGATTGCAGGGTCAACCAGGGCCTATAGGGTTGGGTAAGCCTGGTTTAGATGGGTTACCTGGAGTCACAGGTCCAGTTGGGTCAAAGGGGGAACCAGGACTAAGAGGTTCTCCTGGATTTCTTGGAGCCACGGGCTACGGTAAGCCTGGACCATCTGGGCCAAAGGGAGACAAGGGGCATAGTGGGTTGCCCGGGAGTCCTGGGGACAAAGGAGAGGCAGGAATGGAGGGTCAACCAGGTAACTCAGGTAATAATGGACAACCAGGACCTCCAGGACTTCAGGGCCCCATGGGGCTGCCAGGAAAACATGGTATGCCTGGACTTAAAGGAGAATTTGGCCCCCAGGGGCCTCCGGGCCTACCTGGCCTAAGAGGCGATCAAGGACCAAATGGACTCCCTGGAAAATATGGCGTTCCAGGGGAAAAAGGACTTCCTGGTCCTAATGGAGCAATTGGAAAACCAGGACCTAAAGGAGAGGCAGGACATATTGGCTTACCTGGAAATCCAGGTCTTACAGGTGCACCAGGAAGTAAAGGTGAGACAGGCTTTATGGGGGCCCCAGGACCTAGGGGTCAGTCCGGCATACCTGGTCTGCAGGGACCATTAGGTCCGATGGGACCTCAGGGTGTCCCAGGGCTTAAAGGTGATTCTGGGATGCCAGGAGTTCCAGGGCTGGGTAAAGTTGGAGAGAAGGGAACTACAGGTCCCCAAGGTCCTCCAGGAAAACCAGGGAACAGTGGCCTTAACGGCAATCCCGGAGTTGCTGGTCCCCCAGGGCCACCAGGTCCACCAGGAAATGGCCAAACGGTTGTGGCAGGACCATCCGATTCAGAGATCGAAGGTGATGAGGTACCAGGGGACAAAAGGAAGCCTGTGTATAGCTTTGGTGCACTCTCTGCCTCTGTGGCACCTGCCTTCACCGCTATACTGTCCACACCTTTCCCTCCTTCCGGAATGCCAATCAAGTTCGACAGGACCCTGTACAATGGGCAAAACGCATACAACACTGCAACCGGCATGTTCACCGCCCCGATGTCTGGTGTCTTCTACTTTGCCTACCACATGCATGTAAAGGGAACCAGCCTTTGGGTGGCACTGTACAAGAACAATGTGCCAGCCACCTACACCTATGACGAATACAAGAAGGGCTACATGGACCAGGCCTCTGGTAGTGCGGTGCTAGAGCTGAAGGAGGGGGACCAGGTATGGGTCCAGATGCCCTCAGATCAGGCCAATGGCCTGTACTCCACAGAGTACATTCACTCCTCTTTCTCAGGATTCCTACTCTGTCCGACATAACTTATTTTTCCAATGATAGGCCCATGAATTGGTATCTCAGAAGAAGAGCCCCACATCTAAAATATACCAAGAGTCAGGATCAAACAAAACAACAAGAGTACATTTTACATTGTTATGCCATTATGTACATTGGCATTACCCACAACAACATTAACAAAATAAAAATAAAGAAACTTTGTGACAAACACAACGGAGAGAGATAAAAGGCAGGCGAAAGATATTCATGCTGTGTTCTGTGTTGCCTTGAATTGTTTTAGATTTTTTTTATGTTGTTGCTGTTTTTTTAGCTCATATAATTATTGTAAGTGTTATAAATTTATTGAATTTATTTGTTCTTATCAGCATTAATGTGTTTTTGTTGTTTATCTGATTCCGACTTTTAAGTAAGTAGCTTACCTTGCAACATGTAAGCAACAGACCTTCCCATGTGACTGCACATCACGCCCATATGCTCTGACACCAAGAGGATTACATTAACAGAACTTTTTGGGCCAGAAAAACTCTACTGGATGCAGTCACTTCAAACATAAGATTCAGTTAATGGCAGATATTACACAGCAGTGAACATATATGACACAGAAAGCAGTAAACATATATAAAATACATACATAACGCATAAGTTAATGTCAATATTAAATTACTATTCATTTTTGTGATTATTCTTTGTGGAATTGACAGAAGAAACTTCTCTTTATTGTTAAAAAGAAGTACCTGATGTCACCTTGGTGTCTGTTGGATGTGTATGTTACATTCAGGCTGGCTTTCCTTTGTCAAATATCGGTTACCATCATCAATATAAACTGTGTTTCTTTTCAAACTATTTTTCTGTTAGTACAACTACAATCAAATGGCAGTTTTTAAAAAGCTTTACCATTTATTTCCTCATGCTCATGCAGTGATGAATAATTCAGTACTTTATTTCAATTCCCTCATCACCAAAACCCAGCATATGCTGTCCGCTAGCGTCACCTTGAGCCGTCACCATGAGCCGTCACCATGACATCACTGTTTTTTTATTTGATACGAGTCATTGAGATTTAAGTGTCATGCTGCCCTTCCCAAAAAGGCTAGCACTCTTTTCGATCAATCTTAGCAGTGGGGAAGGTTTTGGTCACCCTGATCTTATTCCTTCTAAATAGCAGGCATCGACACAAATTCTCGACAGACATGGAGAGAAAGTTACGTTTCAGCTTGATGGGACATACCTTGAGGTGCATATATATTGATGCAACCAACATGAAGGGAGCTACTGAAATCCAGATGTTGAGAAAGATTAACTATTATTTAACATGCCCCCTGTCAAATTCTTGTGAGGTAGTGAGACAGAGGCATACATTATGTCTTTATTATGTACACTCTGTGTCTGTGTGTGTACACACTCACCATTAAGGATTATTATTCTAAACTCAAGAGATGTCCCAAGTGCTTAACATTTAGTCAATGTTTCACAAGACATATAGTCTTAACATGTTGTGGTTTTCGTTTAAGTTTACTGTGATGATCTTCGAAAAGGTGGAATATCTTTCCACAATAATCTTTGTTATACAAAGCAACATGGACACAAATTCTCGAACTTGACCTAATCATGGTCTGCAGTGAAGCACAGTGATGGTCATGATGATAGATGCTACATTAAAATAGCAATATGCATTTAATTTAGGATAATTTCGAAGGTGAAATGTCAGTGTACACTATGACAAATATGGATTTACAAATATACCTGAATGGAAACTACACACTATCCTTTTAATTATATCACAGTCCACAAGATTATTTAACTCTCTTACACACCCACACCCACACACACCAACACAAACAAGCGTACAAAGCAAACAATGGGTTTAGTCCTGCCATTACTGTCTCCTAACATGCACACACACACATATGATCAGATATTTATCAATATTGCTCTGAGTCTTGTTGACAGTAAAGGTTCATGTTGTACTATGTATTGTTTTCCCCTCCCTCTTTTACATGTTTGGATCTGTCATTTGAGTGAAATCTTACTATTATTCAATTTCCTTTATGTTTGAATAGACAATGTCACTTGCGTTCAGTTTGCCGTGGGTGCAGATTGTATCAACAAGTGTCAGTAAGTTGTATGTTTTGTTTCCATCACAACATGCTTTTGTTTTATATTGTATGGATTAAGGAAAACAGAGAAAGTAAACAAGGCCTTGTTTAGGCTCTTAAGGGATATTTGTTTGTTTTAGCTGAATTAAGTGTCAATGAATTCCCATTTGCACATGAAATTAATGAAGATGTATTTATACATTTATTATAATTTAATAGGAATGCCAAAACTGACCACCGGAGCCTAGAACGTATGGTATTCAATAGCGATGATGAGTAAAGAGCATTTACGACATGTATTAAGCATCGTAGCATTGTTTGTGAAGGACTTTGGAACTTTCCTATCATTTTGTGTAATGTACAATGTATAAACGTATAGATTTTTTTATGTCTTATACATTGCTATTGCGTGTGCTCTATGCAATAGATTTTCGGTTTAAAATGCACTCTTTTTGATTGAAAAATGTTTTGTCAGCGTATACAGAATCTACAGTACTTGATTGTATTGATACCACATCAATAAATACTTCCTTGTACATCTGTCCCACATTTGTTTTTCTATCATGCTATTAATGAAGGGGATGTAAATCCTGTGTTAGCAACTAACATGTGGATTTTGTCTGTGCCAAGTCCATACAAAGTTAACGTGATGTCTTTGAATTGACTTTCAGAGAGGTCTTGGAATTCACTGGATTTGAATGGCAAGACATTTTAGACCACTCTAAATGTACCATACCCTTTTATGTAATACAAGCTTAGTACAGTTATATCATTTTTTAAACCCTTGAGCATGAAACTCACACATTATTAGTCTTGGTTATTTCAACATATTTTATGAGCAGCATTTGGACTGATAACTAGAAATCTGAATACACTTGGTCTGAACAAATAGAATAGAATAAACAAATAGAATAAACACATAAATAATATTGAATATGATGACATGGTAGGGTATATCTGCCAAGCAGAAGCACCCTCTTTGGCAGACATTATTTTGTAGTGTGACTAAACTTTGGTACTGTTTAATCATGTTTAAGACACGTAATTATCCAGTGCCTCATTAAACAAACAAACCTAGATCCCTTCCCTCTAAACAGTTTCACATCCATATCTAAGTAAACATTTTTGTCAATCGTTATAGAAGAGGTTGTTTAGTCACAGCTTATGTCATTTCTGAATCACAATAACATTCTGGAGAAATTCGAAATCTGGTTTCAGGGCCCTCGAAGTACATAATCCGCCATGACCTTGATCAACATGATTGAGAACTGATCATTGCTACTGATTCTGGACATTGTGCACTACTACTTCTAATATATTAACTGCTGACTGCCACACTGTTGATCATGCCATACTAATTGGTGGCAGAGCTTTGGCCTCGCTCACCTCTCATACCTGAATAACAGGACATCTCTGTCAATAAAGGCCCTTTGTTGTCATCCTCTGCCAATATTTCCTGTTGAGTCCCCAAAAGGTCTTTAAGGAATCTAATAAACTGCCTTACGGACATAATCTGCTCAGTGGCTTAATACCTTTTTTTAAATTAAATTACAAATATTAAATTGTTTTATTCCAACATAATTACTAAAAACATTGGTCAGCAAGCTACCTATGTTAAAACGCAGAAAATCTGTCACAAGGCCAGCTTCCAATTTCGAAACCTCTCCAAAATCAATACATTTTTCTCATTCCATGTCTTGAAAAAGTCATCCATGCTTTTAATTTGTCCTGACTCGATTACATTAACCAAGTGTTTCAAGGAACAGGGACCACACACTCCATTGCTGGCATATTTTCACTGAGTCCCCATCTACTTCAGAATCAGTTGAATGGGAATTTTTTGTCAGAGCTCCTCTGCACCTGTCTGAACTCCTGGGACCTCAGCTCATCTGACCAAGACCTCCTGGTTATTCCGCAGTCTAGATTGAAGCTCAAGGGAGATCAGCAATTCAGGCACTGCAGTTGCAGTGCCTGAATTATGGAACCACCTTCCCTTCTGTCAGGTCCGCCACTTCCAATAACAACTTCCCTTCTCAGTCAGACCTATCCATCAATCAACACCTTTAAATCCAGGTTAAACTATTTTCTACTCATTGGCGTTTGAATCTCCTTTATGGGTAGAGGTGTGTGTGTGTGTGTGTGTGTGTGTGTGTGTGTGTGTGTGTGTGTGTGTGTGTGTGTGTGTGTGTGTGTGTGTGTGTGTGTCTGAGTGAGTGTATGCACTTGTCGTTGCCCTGTTTTTATTGATATATACTCGTATTCATTGTATCTGATATGTTTGGTTTCTTTCACTGTGTATTTAAATGTGTTCTACAAATAAACTTGATGTGCATCATATGTGCACACACATTCTGCTTTAAACATATGTGGGGCAAAGTATGGTGTGATTGGTGGTGAAATTGATGATGTGGTTTCAGTGTGTAACAACAACACAAAAAGTGTAATATAGGATTACGTAGACACAGCCCAAATTGCAAAAAATATTTGTAGATGCACATGCAGACGGATGTAAATTCAGATCTGAAAAATAAAAATCTAAAAATCTTAATGTTGGCTTAAATTCAACAACATTCACATTACAAACCCTCGTGGGTGCCAGTGTCATACGTGGTTGGATTGTTCCTTTGGCTTCATGGAAAAAACCCATGCGAAATGCAAAACAATATGATCCCAACCCATGATTATAAACAATAGGCTCTATTAAGTTTTGATGATGGCTTTTAGAAATGTCGTCACGGTAGTGTAATGTCATCTGGTCATCATCCATGTTCGAGATGGATTTTTCCGACGTCACCGTGACGCTGGAGAGTAGGCGCCTCCCCAACAACATTTCCCCACAGCCGACGAAAACTCAAGCTGCCACATTGAAGAAGAAATAGGCGACCTGGCATCACATTTTCTCTCACTCCACTTTCTCCGGGGATTGTCACGGGATTTCAATGTTGAACCTGCTCTTTGTAAGTGGAAAACTAAAGCTAAAACAAACGTATATAACTTGTGTGTGATGTTAACTGGTGACTGTTTCTTCTGTAAAAAAAAAACCACTACAGATAGACGACATGTAAAAGTTAACGAGCTAACAGCTAACTAATGAAGCGCAACACAAGGCAACGCATAGAGGCTAAGGAGATGGCTAACAACAAGCTAACATGCTAACGTAGCCATGTTAACGTGTAGGAAAAAACATACATATGACGCATTGCTATTTACATTTTAAAGAGGCACATTAATGTTGGGGTGCTTCCTAACCACAATGCGTGTTGGATCTCCAATCGGTGAACCTAATAAAGAGTGCTGTTAGCGGAGCTAGCGGGCTATCGGTTCACCACGTTAGGGGGCTGTCATTTCCTGGAAGAATTATAGTAGTGGCATTAATCGGCATGGTATCATTTCTGCATCGATTTCCACTCTATAACCTGGGGACATGTGTGTCGGGCGGTGTTCCGTGTTGGAATGTATTCAATGTTTTAAAACAACTGATCTCTTTAACGATGAAGCGCCGTTGACAACAGCAGAGGCAACACCTAGCTAGCAGAGCCCATTGGCTAGCGTTAGCCAAGCGGCTCACTCGTTGGAGAGCACCGCCGTGTATAATGCATTCGGCTGATAATGCATTTAGGTGGGAAGAAACGCAAATGTAATCCACGTCTACGAGTAAATAGATACGATGCACAATGTGTTGGGTTATATGTGTGTTAACGTTTTGTCGACAGCTGTCCTCCTTCCGCCCTTTGTGTAAATCCTTTGACCCAGCGCGTGGCTGACACATTTAGTTTAAAGCGTTGTGCTATATCACAGTCACGATCACGATAAGACAGCGTTTACCTCACTGTACAGTGTACACCCAAGTATGTAACACCCACACACTCTGGAGTTCCCACTGACAATGGGATGAATGGAAGCTAACGTGTTAAACGCCGTTGCCTTTGTTGTTGGCATCTGCTATATTCTTTCTCCAACTGATTCAGTCGGTCTTAAAGTTGACCCGGCAAAGTTTTCTCTGTAATTTAGTCTCTTGGTTTCCAAAAACAGAATACCCGTGCATTTAGTCTTGTGGGCTCCATTGAAATTGAGGAAATTCACTTGGGGAGGAAGTTGACCAGAACAGCTGTGGCTGTGGAGTCCACGGTGCGTTCCCATGCCTCTGTTTGGTTTAATGACCCTCCAATGATGGTTTCAATTTGATCATTTTATAGTAGCGGTATTGGTAATTGATATGGTTGCCACTCCCACTATGGTATGAGAATGAGCCAACGAGTAACCGGTGAGGTAGTGTTACATTCCATCGTATGAGCTACGTGTGGCGCCTTGGACATATTTGCTTTGGCGCTAGGCCTATCATTCAAAGTATTGATGGATCTGTATAAGAATGTGGTTGTCGTACCTAAACAACATCCTCCATGATTTTAAACATGATACAATGACCAGAGGCTTCAAACTCTTGTGTACTCCTTTTTGCAACCATCCTCATAGGTGCATAATGCAACCTAGTCAACTGATTCAGTGTGGGGTAACTTGTATGTGGAAGTAGGTCATCCATGCCGGTGACCTGCTTCTTCATTGAAGCTGTTTAATACGCGATCTTTGGGCCTACTTTAGAAATTGCTATTCTCCCTCAGATAACTCAAAACAGCCTACAGCCTTTAGCCAGGGAAGACCAATGCAACGAAAAACCTATAATTGTATCGGATTTGAATATGTTGTCGCTTATGCATGCTTTGTGATTCTGGTGAAGGCCATTATTTGCATCAGATTGTTTGTTTATGGTTATAACCACAATCATATTGTTTTTGCTCTGTTATTATTGCTTTACTCACCCAGAAAAATAATCAATATTAAATGTCACAAAATATCCCTGCGTCATTGGTCATCAGATGAGAACTCTAGGGTCACCTTTTCCAAAACATTGGTTAAACCACAGCATATTTGACTGTAAGGAAAGCACCATGCACATACAGGGTTTGTTTATCTCCCCTGCCTCTGGTTCCCTTGACAAAGCTGTTTGGTGAAGTGTACAGACTCATCTGCACATGCTAGTTAAATTCTGAAGACACAACAATACACAACACAATCAACAGGCAGCTCAGTGAACTGTTATTGACAACTACTGATGTCTACAGCACTGAAGGCAGAAGTATTTGCCTTTGCTAGAGTGATGATGCAGATGATGACACATTGTCACTGTAGGTCCCTTCAATGGTGGTAATCTGTATAAAATAAGGTACAATTGAGCTCTTAACCAGGAGACGTAATGTTGCAACAGTAGACCTAAATTAATCTTGCTGGGCATTTGACCTTTTTAGGTTCAACAAGTGACCAGTTCCGCTCTTTATGAACACCATAAATCACAACAAAGAACAAGTTCTGAACCTTGGTTACGGTAACTGTGAAAAATGCGCCCGGTTCATGGCAACATGATTACAAAGAGGCTTGGTTGGTGGGGGAGAGCCCCTGTTGTAGTCCTCTGTCAGTTAGCCCATGCAAGCCACGGGGTTCCCCTGAGTGTTTTTAAAGGTAGGGCCTTAGGGCTTGTTTCATGGCAACTAACGAGACGCATTCTATTTTCATAAGGTGTTTTGTGCCTCTGGGTATCTGCTGGTGGTGCCAATGGAGAACAACTTTGCGTGACCTAAGAGTGCTACACAGAAACTAAAATAAATTCACTTTTTTTTTTTAAGATACAGTTATAAATATTCTGTATTTTATTTTCCTTTTTATACTCCATTCATAATTTTCACCTGTGGTGTTTTATATATTGTGTGCATTGACTTCAAGATAGGACCGGTCAAATATATGCCCATTGGAACTTGACATACTTTTCTTGGCCTTCACATGCTGCTTAAGGTTATTTTAGATCAGGGGTGGGCCAATTGTAGTTTCACAGAGGGAATTACTGACTTGGAAAGTATGCAAAAGGCCATATTGCACAATTTTATTGAAACCTGAAACCCATAGTGCTTAATTATATAAAATTACAGGAACTTAGTAGACATGTCGAATTAATTTACTATAGGTTAGTGTGGTTGCAGTGTCAGTATCCAAACGGTGTTGGATACGCCACCAATAGCTTTTTATTCAGTGTCCCCACCATCATTTTGATATTATTGTTATTCGATGTTGTGGCAAGCGAGCTGGTTTTAATAAGTAGGGTTGTAATAATGATGCACTTATTTGACCAAATTCTCATTGGTCGGGCAAACGCTGGCGTTACTTTCATAAGAATCAATTATTTTTGGGGGGGTAAAGGACATATGCACACTGATTTATTATTTATTTCAGTGATGGGCTATATTGCTAGAAATAACATTAATTATTAACTAAATAATATTCATGGCTCTGTAGTACGTCGTAATAATCATATGGTTTAATACATTATATGATTGATTTATCAGACAGGTGGTTAAAACACCCTGGATTTCACAACTTTGAACTCACCCAACTTAACGATGACTGCTAGTCTGATTTACAAACATTTACTCAGCTACAAACAAATTTAGACCATGTCAAATAAGTCGTTGGTGTGGCAGCATTTGGGTTAGAAAGTACAGCTAAAGAAACTGTGTGGGCATTCGGTAGGCATAAGTTAAAAAAAATGTCATGTTGTCTGCGTTGCTCCGTAGACTTTTGTGTTTAATGCCTGATGGGCTTTGAGCATGAACGTCTCAGACTTTTGTGTTTAAAGCCCGATGGGCTTTGAGCATGATCATCTCAGACTTTTGTGTTAAACGCCCGATGGACTTTGAGCATGAACGTCTCAGACTTTGCACCGTGGCACACATCAAAGCGTCATCCATTGGGACCCATTAAATCAAACCTAGAATCAAATCTTCCAACTTGTTGTCTATCTACTATGCGACACTACCCAGAGTTTGCGCCATGGCTCGTCTGATGTGACCGACTTCACATTAAAGTGCTACTGTAACAGTCAAACTCGGTGGAACAGGTAGCAATGTTTTTTCCTTTTATGGCAATCCGTCACCCACAACAGCGCTTATGTGCGATTTCTCTCTTCGGGGAATGGCGGTAGTCCTGGCATGCAATTTCATCAAAGCGTTGCACAGTGTTCAAACCCCCTATTTGTACTCTCATACCATGGAAGCCATGTGTCCTCTGAAACTTTAGAAGATCTGCCATAACAGTCTTGACCAGGACTGATGAGTGGATCTGAAAGCCACTGACGTCAACGTAGCAATCTTACGTGATATTGTACTTTTGCTTTTTGCTTTATTAAAATGACACTTTGTTTTAAAGAATTGCACCGCTTTAGAAATTAAAAGGAAAAAAACGTTGAGTGGATTAATGACGCGATTATGCAGCAGTCGGCCCCAGCGGCTCCGTTTCAGGCAGGGGAAGATACGCACTGTGGATGGGGTTTTTTCAGTATGGAGTAACAGGTCTTACCGCTGGCTTTTCAGTATAGCATCCCCTGATGGGAAAAAGTTATCGAGCAGTACTACAGACTCAATGTAGGCATCCGAGATTCACTAACACAGTAGTGCATTTTATCGATTTTCTTTTGGTTTTGCTCTCCTTTAAGGCATTTTTGGCCCAGATTAGGGCGATCCGTGGGCTGTTTCCGATCCTGTAGCCATATGTTGCCCAGGTCTGTTTTGGATGCTTCTTCTTTGAGGGTTTCCTGTTAGAAGACAGGGAAGGGTGTTTAAACAGTTTAATTGATTAATTAGCATTTTACTTTAGTACGGTTTGTGAAATGGCTGAACCACAAAATTGCAATTTGAAAAATATTTTCTAGACTCCACAGATTTAGTTTACCTTACAGAGCAAGCGATTGCGCTTTTTCAGCTGAAATCATACACTAATTAAAAAAAATATTGTTTTGGTCAGAGTTCTGCAAAGGTGGGGGTATGTTACAACCCAAGGCAACTTTGTGAAACCTTTTTAGACTGTACGACCATTGTGAAACCCCGGGCGCTGCACTGCGGCTGCCCACTGCTCTGGGTGTTCACCGGCTCCCAGATGGGTCAAAAGCAGAGAAAGAATTTCCCCCAAAAAGGGATAAATAAAGGATAACTTAACTTAACTTAAATAAGCGTTATAATGAGCGGCGTTAAAAATTTTACCACACACTGTGGCGATCATACATACACTATAGGTCTCCGGGAAGCTCAACCCTCTCTTGGATGCCGTATTCAACCGATGCCCATACAGAGGGCTACACGTCCACACACCTGGTGTCTTATTTCAGTAACCGTGATAAAATGGCATAGATTACCATACTGACGATTGTATAAGACATCCCTCCAGAACACGGACAAAACCCAGCCACTTCCAATCACATTCATTCCTCAAAAAGGTGGTTTTACTTCAACTTTATAGAAATGGAATCTCTTAACAGATGCAATGATATCGTTTGATATTTTCAGTTTGTTAAGAGAAAAACTGAACATTTGAGGTTTAAATTGTAAATGATCCATTAGTTTAAAGAAATTTTGATTACTTTTTTAGGCCAAACCGCCCAGCTCTATTGGAAGTTATGCTGCATCTTGTTTTTCTTATTGTTTACTTACATGGCTGCCATGTCTTGGATGTCATGTCACTACCAACAAGTTCCACTGATTAAATATCCATTCTATGAATACACATTTTTCTTAGAAAGAATAATGGGGAATTGGGGAATATTTAACCATGTAACCGTTTTTATACAGTGAATTGGTCAATGACTCACCCTTTGGCATAGACTTTGTTTATGGTATATGCCACCATTCTGCAATTCAATAGCAAGCGCATGAGCTCGGCATCACTTGTAGTGCCTTTGGGATCGGCATGTCTGCTAGATGCTGCTACAATGCTTGTCAGGTGAAACCATAGCAACTAGTAGTAATCAGATCTCTCATTGTGATAACTGTTAACAGCTGACCTTAGATGTTGTAGCCATAGCAAGATAAAAACCCAGGTTATTCAGTCTCCATCCTCTTAACTGACAATCATGTACTTTTACCTCTATGGCTGATCTCATTTTGTGCAACTTAAAAAAAATTAAAAAAAAAAAAGATTAAACCTTCCCGAAAGGTGTTCCACTTAAATACCTTTTATTGTTCGTTAAACATTCATGAATCTGGCCCTGACAAACTCCTTCAGTACATAATGTTAAACTTGAAGGCTATGCTTGAGTTAAACAAGCTATAATATATGTGTGTGCATGGGCGACTGTAGCTCATAACCCCTGAAATAACTCCTGAAATGTCACCTCCTGGTGTTTCTTCAGCTTGACTCTGTCAATATTATTACACGAGCACCATGGCTTTTCCCCCTGATCATCTCATGAGGGACAAACACAGGCCCTGCAGGAACACTTGTTGCTTCCCCAGAGATGTTTGTAGGTATGGCAACAGTTATTCCCCTGATGTTGTCAGATGGCAGAGACTCTGTCTCTGAAATGTCAGCGCGATTGATGCCTCTCAGCAGGAACTAGAGCAGACTATGTTCGGTTTACGGTCTCTGCAGGAGCTGGCCGTCTATTATTGTTGGTTCATATGGCTTTTTTGCGTAGGCATCATTGCAGAGAAAGCCAAGCAGCCAACCATATTACTTTTAAGATGCCGAATGTGCTCACGGATAATGTCCAGTGTCTTGCAGACAAACACGCTTAAAAGTCACACACGAATAATCAGTTTACCTGCCAGAACTACTTCAGATTATAGCAAGCAACAAACAGTCATATTGTTGTTGTGAACGTTTTTATGAGATATCTTCCACTCAATGTTCGTTTAATGGTGAAATAGGCAGGAGGCGGAGAGCCACGTTTCGATGGAGTCCAGGTGAGCGCTGCAGATTAATATCAGCTCTCTAGAATCTGTGCATGTATGTGTATTTATAGAGGTTCCTCTTGTAGCCGAATGTCCCCCCAGTAAGCCCTGTTAAGAGCCATGGGGGGCTCTTCCATGGATCTTACGCCCCACATCGCCGTCGTCCATATGTCCTGGTCACCAGGACTGCCCTGCGCTCCATAAGAGTAGTTGACGTCATAGATATGATTTGGATCATGATATTTAAGATAAGATGTTTGTAGGAGATATTATATATTGTGTACCGTAACTTTACCTTGTCGCACCAACTGCAGACACATACAAACTTTTAAAAGGGAGCTTTTGGTGGTGAAGACATTGCTATCAAATATATTTTGGATTTCTTAAATATTTTAGATATAATGTTCACTCTTTTATAAATGTTTATCCACATATCCTCATAACTGTATTGCTTGCAGTTGACGTAACTCCCCAAACACCTCTTCCCACCCCACCGGTGATTGGATAGTTTATTGGCGAAATAGATTGACCATGATTGGACAATAGGAAAATGGCAAATATCACCGAACTGTAGTTCTGATAAGGGTGAAGATTAGAGGGATACCTTAAGGATCTTCTCTACCTTTTTATTCAAATCAAGTTTTATAGTGTTCTCCATCTGAGGAGTTGGAAGAACGACCTGTAATAAAGAGTTTGGTCACTGTGTAGGGGCCTTTTGTACTCATCAAGTATTCAAATATGTCTCTAGTGAGATGAGCACAACTGGACAGCTGACAATCCAGAAGGGAAGGCAAAGCAATGCTTCAATATCCGATTTTAAAGAGGTCGCTGAAGGGGCATTCTGGCGGCATAAGTGACTGCATCGGTCTCAGTTCATATGAAGATGTTTGTTGAGACAAGGAAGTAGTGTTTGTGGCCTGGCAATACAAATTGGAACAACAGTGCTTTACTTGGTTATGCAAATAAGGAATCTAAATCGGGACAATATTTGGCTTCTCTGAGAATCCGATGACCTGCTCCCAAATGGAATCGACACAGTTGTCGATATCGATCTGTGTGCTCACATTGACATTTACTAGGCAGAAAGGAGTGAACTAAATGATGCCATTACAGTGTAAAGAGATGAGGAATAGGATTCCTTTATTGACTGAATGGTGATCGGATTAGATTCTAAGTCTGTATTTATACAGATCTTTTTAGTTATTTATTTTTGTCCTCAAAATTAACATTTCGGTCATCGGCTGACAGTTGCGGGGGTACACTTGCCTCTCCACTTAGTGATCTATTACAACCGGTGAGAATGCCTTTTCAGTAGCTCAGTCTTCAAACATGTGAATCATTAAACTACTCCGGAATAGCTTGTGACAATTATCATGTGTCATCCTGCCTCTCTGCTGGATTTTATATGCAAATTCATGATTTCATTTTTTAAATTTGATCAAATCACATTCTTTGCATTTCAAAGAAATGTCTTGACCCAATTGCCACTAGGGTTATGGCGTCTGGTGTCTGCTGGAGCATTTCCTTATTCAGGATTGTTTTATAACCTACTTGTTCCCACAGAATAGTTATATTGTGGTGGTGGGACACCAAAGTCACTAGGGAAGTCCCTGGCATACCCTCAGATAATTCTGGAAGGACTTTAATATGCAGCAGTTATTTTTCTGAATAATAAGGTGGAAAGGCTTGTAAAGAAAGTTATGTTTCTATACACAATTACACAATCTATTTAAATGGTTGGTAACAAAACCACAATTCTAAACAAAATTGTAAAAGCCCAGTCTATTATCTGGGAACACTGTCTTAATTCTCATCAAAAATCAGTGTGATATCCAACCAGTTTGTCTTGAACACTTTGACTCAAATTGAACAGAGTTTCTCGATTTTGACTAATGCCTTTCTCCAGATATGGGCTTTCCTCCGTGTTCTCTCTTCAAGTAACACAAGCCCAGATTCTCAGTCCTTTGCAGAAGACTATTGGCCCTTGTCACCCGTGGCCTCCCTGTAAGCGCTGCTCGGGGCATTTGATTGTCACACTCTTTATCTGTGCTCACACTGCACTGCAAAGAGGAGTGATAAGTGGGCTTTGCCGTGTGCTCGTGGTGTCAAACTGACGGGCGAAACACCCCAGGGATTGCTGTTTTTATCACCGCCCTCTCCAGGCCCCTTAGTATGTGTTTTGTGTTGGAGAACAGCGAGGAGGTGAACCAGTTCCTGAGCATGTTGAGGAAGCATGTCAATTGCAGGATTTATTTGCAAATACTGAATACTCATGACGTGGCCTGTTTTGTAGGATCTTGCATATAGATATATATCGGGTGTTTTATGTCTCACACATAATAACCTTGCTATGTGGGCTGGTACAAGATGGATGGGTTTGTTGGCTGGATCCGTTTTTGCCATGATCCAAGGGAAGCCACCATTACGATAATACTCATTTATTGGAAGCTGTGGAATGCTGACTGACAGGCCTCAGGAATTCAGTAAATGTGGATGTGCATACATTTGCTGTTGTATAAACTAAAAGTCAAAGTTGAGGGCTAGAGAATCGGGCCGGTTTAACCACTAAACATATGTTACTCACAGTTTGAGAAACATATGTTAACATATGCTAGTGTGTCAATATTTGTGCCTTTTTTTTTTCATCCATAAGAAACGTTTTGTCATGGTCCTACTGCTTTACATTAACCTCATTCAATTAACATTTGTAATTATTCTCCCTTGGAAAGGCAAATGCCAGCGGCTTGTTAATGGATCATCTTGCTTAAACTCGCGGCTGACAGTCCAGTTTGCCCATTCCCTTCTCCTCATTTCTAGTGGAGAGATCCGTAGTTGATCTATTGCCTTTTTGCACTTCTACCTACACAGACTGGGTGTTTTTTGTTCGTCTTCAAGGACTTGGACAAATATACACGCAGAAACCGACGCTTTTATTATTTCACAGCAACGACCACATGGCTGAGTCAGACAGTCTGCCTACGGTTCCACCGTGTTGCAGGTAAACACAGACGTGCACTCTGTGAATTGCATCCAATTATGTGGGCTGCATGTTATATTTTTTTAGTGGAGCTCATTACAATCCCTCTTTTGTGTGTGTGTGTGTGTGTGTGTGTGTGTGTGTGTGTGTGTGTGTGTGTGTGTGTGTGTGTGTGTGTGTGTGTGTGTGTGTGTGTGTGTGTGTGTGTGTGTGTGTGTGTGTGTGTGTGTGTGTGTGTGTATTTATAGCGGAGCAACTTTGGATCAAGGAGACTATCTCTCAGGCCATGCACATGGTTTCCCTGACATGCTTGACAAATCTTTTTTTTTTTTTCCACCTTCTTTGAATAGAGGATGAAGTCACACCTGTTCTCAGACTGTGTCTCACAATGAGCAGGACGCTTCTGAGAACTCCTTCAGCAGTTCCAGGAGCCGTTCCCAGTATCGCCTGCCTGCTTGGAATTTAGTAAACAAAGTGTAAAGGCACCTCCTCTGACTCAGAGAATCACATTCATCCCGAGGTGTGTGTGTGTGTGTGTGTGTGTGTGTGTGTGTGTGTGTGTGTGTGTGTGTGTGTGTGTGTGTGTGTGTGTGTGTGTGTGTGTGTGTGTGTGTGTGTGTGTGTGTGTGTGTGTGTGTGTGTGTGTGTGGCCTATGAGATGCAGCCTGGCTGAATGGGCACCTGCCTTGTGGCTCCCCGCTTGGGCTCCGGCCTGCTCTTCTAAACACCGGTCATGTCTGAACATGCCTGGACTTGAAAGTGTCATTTTGTGGATATATTGCGGATTGTAACCCAGAACTTTTTTTTTTTTTTTAAGGAGTAAACGCTCAGAGGCGAGGCCTTCTGAAGTTGGGTGGGTGTGTGTGTGTGACTTGCTGTGCGCGGACGGCATTAGTCAGGGGCTTGTTGTGAATGTGACAAGCTTGTGGGTGTCTGGCCTGTTGCATCCGGGAACCTTTTTGAGCGTGCGAATGTGTGCAACAAAACCTATCCGCATTGTTGTATCTGCTGTGAAGCCGTCTCTCCCCCTGGTGGTAACCGGCAAGGGTCTAGGAGTGAAAGGAGGGGGTTCCACGCTGCTTTGTGTCTTAGAACAGTGACCACTCTTACAGGAGATCCACCCACCTGGCCCTATAACGGCATTGACGTCACAGTGGGAAACCAGCTGGGCACTGGGCAGGTGTGCAGCGGCTTTATCTGAAGCACTCTGCTCCCATGCTCGTGCTTCAACCATCTCCTCCATGAATGCAACCAAAGGCAGTCTTATTGTAGTCTTAGAATGTAGTCGGCCCTTTTTTATGAGGGCCCTTTTCATAAGGGACTTTTTTTTTCAAAAGAATGACCTTACCCCTTTTTAGAAATGCAAATGGTCATGTGTTGTTCACAAGTCGGTGAGGCAGTGTAGACAAACTCCATGAAAAGATTGCAAATAGCTTCAAAAGTAGCATGTCCCCAATCTCTCAAAGGAACTCCACTTAATCTCTAGCTTTTCTGGTTTGCTACAGATTCAAAGTGCCATATGGTTTTCATCACCTGTTTCAGAAATCCACCGTTAAGTGTCAAACTTTGAAAAGCAACCCACGCCTTTCACATTGTTTTTGTGTTGCTTGTGATCTGCGCTTTGACAAAGTGTCTCTTGTATTTCTTTGCTGTTTGTTTCTCTTTTTTAAATAGCGTTGTGTTTGTACATTTTTACGTGCTTCTCATTTTCTGTCCCTTATGGCAGTTTTCAAACGTATTCATTATCTGTTAGCTATTTAGCAGTTCTATGGAGGCCACAAGACGCTGACATTTGGCTCAAAGCCCCTGGCTTTTTGCCTCACTCCACTGCTGGATCTAGGGTCTTGGCACTGGGTGTGTTCGCCTTGCGTTTCTCGCCTCTATTCCCATGCTATAACATGAGAATGGATGTAGTCTGGGGTTGGTCTTGCCTGTCCGACTCCCCTGGTTTGTCTCCTCGGACACTTCAGAGGTCAATACTACTGGTTTGAATCCTCATGATGTCAAAACTGGGCCAAACTCTTGTAAGGGATGCTAACTGTCTAATATGGTAGCCAACAGCTGTCAAATTCCCCATGATTTTAGACACATTGGGGTTATGTCCAATCGTTGCTACACAATGGCATGCACTGGTCATGTTAATAATGGCACTCTAGACCTGGAACTAAGAACATGCTTAGGCTTCTACCTAGCTTTTAATTATTATTTTTCTTACCCCTGGTTGCCCAACAGACCTAAAAGCAAATGAGCACATGCTTGCAATGAAAGGGAAGTTACATGGTTTGGTTGAGCTGTTTTTCTGTCAACATTTTTGTTGTTTTTGGTCACTCATTGTTGAACTTTTGAGTTCTGAGGTTTGCAATGGAATTCAAATTTTGAGCTGCTGAATTCATGTGGACGCCACATGAGACTTTCAGTCTTGGAAGGGCAATGGTAACAGATTTGGAACTTTTGTAACGACCGGTTTGTAACAAATTGTTATAAGCAGTTTTCTTCTTTACGGGTGAGACAGCTTGTCTTCTCCCCGATCGCAGCAATCACTTTTAAAGGGCATGGCTTCTCTGTGACTCGCCTGTGTGTATCGCCCACTTCTTCTCAACTCTTATCACATGTTTGTATTTCTATGCCCTTTTTGTTCCGAGATGCCCTGATTACTTATCCTCCTCTATTTCCGTGCCTCTGTTCTTTCACATCTCTCCTCTTCTAAGTCCACTGACGTCTGATTTAAATGTTGTTTAGAATATGTTGTTTACGTGTAGGCTCGAGCGCTTGTTGCTAAGGCCTGCAGCGCTTTTTTGAAGCTGCAATCAAAAACACTTAAATATCCTGGCCTACCATTTCAATGCTCGACAATCTCACAACATATATAATCTCTAAAGGTGTTGCTTTGCAAGGGATGCACCTTTTTATCGGCCGCACATCGTTATCGTCTGATATTCGCCTTGTTGATTGTTGTCGGCATTTAAGGTGGCATTCGCAGTTTTGCCGATGTTTATGTTTTGTCAAGTTTGAAAAGTTGTTTTTCACAAAATAATTTGTCATGTGAAGGAAGAATATATTTAAGCTTGTTTTATACATATGGTAAAGGTCTGCTCATTCATAGATGCTCTGAAGGAAGGAAGTCTGAAAGCTGTTCTTTTTTTATAATGACTGTTTCTTTGTTTCCCTGTCACAAAAGGGGAATAAATGACAACAACAAAAAGAAACATCAGCATCTGCTATTGGCCAGATTGTAAGCATTGGTATCGGCCAACAATTTCCCAATCGGTGCATCCCTTCAAACCATGGTTTTAGTATTTATAATGCCACTACATATATAAGGGATGACCTTATTCAAGAATGGGCTATCCTTACTTCTATTTTCGTGAGTACACGAAGACCATGGATGTGGAAGCCCCCGTGTGCGTGCGTATGCATGTGCGTGTGTGGGACTACTGTGAGAGGCCAGCTGATTGGGGCCCGCTCTCACGCCCCCACCCCCTCCGCACGCTGCTCTTGCAGCTCCTCGCCAGGGGAACACGTGACGAGAAGCAGGGCATCAGGGGAACTCTCCGGGCCGCTGCCGAGGCCTCCGCGCTCACTTATTGACCTTTCTCCCAGTTTAGAACACACACACACACGGCTTTATGCAGCTCAAGTTGTCGTTTCTTAGAATCTCAAGGGTACATCCAGTCGACTATCGTTGCCTGTGTTGGCGTACGTGGTGTTTCCCTGGGAGTTTCTCAAACGGCCTGCGTCTCAGTCTGTCTTGTCTGCGTGTGTGTGTGCGTGCTTGGTCAGTTTGTGGCGTGTTTTTTCATCCTGCTCATGTGCATATCTGTGGATGTACGATATGGGTGTGGAAGGTTACCATGAGTTTAATGTGTATTAGTGACATTAAGCTGGACGTGAGCACGGGGGAGGATGATACTTTATTGAGTAACATAATGAGTACATCGAAAGTAGTGTTCTCGGGTTCAAGGTAACATTGTGTTGAACATGCAACACGCTGAAAGTACTGTACACAGACTTCACATGATCGGGTTACCACACTGAAGGCCACAGACTATTGCAAGGCCTGTTGTGTGTTGCATTTCCTGTGTGAGAGCCTGTGCAATGTTATTGAATGTACTTTAGAAAAGCAACTTGTCTCCCCGCGTACTGCCGTACAGTTTCATTTTGGTGGTTTGATCCTGCAGTGTCAGTTGACCAATTTGCATGATTTGCGTTCCTGACGGCAAAGAAGGAAGTTGGAAGCGGGCCCCAGCTGCCGTTCAGCACGGTTCAGCAGACTATGAGCTGATAGCGAGCCCCGGCCTGCGTCATGGTTCCCCTTTTCACCCGGCCACAATCTCGGCTCACTCAATTCTGCTGTGACGATCAGTGTGAATAGCCAGGCACATACACGTTTTATATAACTCGACACATTTGTTAAGTTATCAACGCGTCTGAATTTCCCAAAACGCCGGTGGGTTGAGCCACGGAGCAGACGCTTTTAGCAGGAGATACGAGGCCTTCAGACTGATGTGGTAATGGCACGGCTTTGTGCTGACTGCATGGTTAGTCATGCTAGTACGGCTTATCCACAGGTGGGTGACAGGGCTGTCGTCGGGCCGTAACCATCCGCAAATGTGAACTGATGCATGTTCATGAAACCATTAGCAACCATAATGTGTTTTTGTCCCCTCCATTTGGCTCGCACATTATCTTAGTTATTACTTGTCACTGGCTGTAGAAGGCCGGCTCCACCCCGGTTACAAAAGCCGACTTGTTTTTATCTGGTCGGCCAAGCTGTCATTGTGGAGAGGCGTCCTAGGAGTGGCTTCTGGTGCTTTTGTTGTTACCACACTGTTGAGTGGTGTCTTCTGGTGACGCAACACAAGTGTAGGGCACCTGTTGACAGAGGCCCAAATAATGCAGTTTAATATATTTTTTGCGTTCAGCTAGTGTGTGTGTGTGTGTGTGTGTGTGTGTGTGTGTGTGTGTGTGTGTGTCACAGACATGGTAATTAAAGGGGACCTCCTCACACCACTCAAGACAAGACCCGCGTTAGCGTGTGCCATGGACAGCTGCAGCTCTGCCACCATGAAAGACTGAGTGGAGAGTGCTTCCCTTTATCGTGATACCCTTGTTTTATTTTGGCACCCACAGGAGAATTCAGTGACAATTGTGCAAGGAGATAATGATTTTTTTTTTTACCTTACCAATTTGGAACGGTGACTAAGTGAGATGCCCTGCTCAAGAAGCTAGGGTTTTGTACTAGAGCATGGCACACAGTGACTCGGGGGGATGATGTAAAAGCAAGAAGGCTGCTGTGTTAGAAGCCTAGCCCTGTTTGATCCAGCCTCGTCCGAGAATCTCATGGAGTTATGGCAACTAAATGAAAGAGAATCGCGTTTAAAGTCTAAGGGAAAATGGTGATTGAGTGTAGTTGAGATAGGATTGCTGGGGGAGGGGCGGGGGCGGGGGGGGGGCACAGTTCTGAATGTTTCAAAGAGGTGAAAGTGTGGAGCATGAGACTTTGAAATGCTTTGAAGCCATGCCCACCCTGTAATCCTCAACTTGTGACTGCTGGCTGTGACGCTGTGCTAAAGTCCAAGCCATTTCACTTCACTCATTCATCCCCCTTACCTCCGTTCACTTCTACTACCTTGCATGTGTTGTCCTAGTGAGAGCCAATCCTCTTCACTGCTCCCCATCACACGCCTCCCTCCCACACACCCACACACACACGCACGTCTGCTCGCTCTCCCTCCCTCCCGCGCTGCCTTGAGATGGTTCCAGCCAGTTTGTGGCGGCTGCGTTTAGACTGTGGCCCTCTTGGCACAGGCTGACTGACTGCTCTCCGGCTAGTTTATAGACCAGACATTACAGGATTTCTGAGGCCTGTTTGTGGCTCTGTGAGGGATTTGTATTTATTTAGTTTTGCTTGTCTCCCTTTTGGTGACAGGGGGTGCTTTGACGGGGGGGTGATGTAACCTGGGGAGTGTTTGTCACGGCAGGGAATGCTCTCTAAGGGGTCACATGTGACATTACTGTCTGTGATTTAAGCTTGGAAAAATAAAAAACACTACTTAGTTAGCCTCAACGCAATCTGCTTTAGACGAAGCATGTCTGTGTGACCGCTTACTCTGCAGCTGTAGGTGTGGTTATTTTGAGCTCGATGTAGGCCATTCCTCACCATTTTATGGGGTTTATTTAATTAATAACTTATTTAATGGCTCCATACTATAAACTTTTATTTTTGGTTTCGTTTACATAGGACTTGGACTTTGTTCTAGTCATTTAGCTAATAATTGTCCCGGTGAACACTATTCAAGAAAAGTTCATTAAATGGAAAAATGTCAAATGAAAATGCTTGGTAATGTTATTTGTGGACTCAACCCTGTCTTTCTCCTGTCTTTGCAGTGTTTCTGTGTTGATTTGGGCCGTACCTTTATGGCGTTTGTGAGTGTCAGCGGAGAATTCTGCCAGGCTCAGCACCTCTCCTTCGTGGACAAGTGAATCGGCCGCCCCCCAAGGGACTACGCTACCCAGAAGCCACCCTGAATACCAGCAGTGGGAAACCCTGACTCTTCCAAAGACCCACTGGGATACCGCGTAGTCCTTGGCCAGACTGCCCTGCTCTATCCCCGCCATAAAGAGAAATCTTTGAGTTCTGCTTTCTTCTCAAACAGCCAATCACAAACAACTCTCCTGAATGGGGTAAACTGATTGGATGACTCCTGGATAGTCTCCCCGTCTTTTTTATTTATTTTTTATTTAAGTTTTTTTTTTCATTTTGTACAAGCAACACCCCACTGTGGACTAGGTCATCCATTTTGTCTCTACTGCCTTTGTACATCAACCATCCTGTAGTTGTGCACCTGTTGTCCTCCTCACCTCATTTTTCCTCTATTTTTTTCTACTTATTTTTTAAAAAGAAACAAAAATACAGACACCTACTAGGAAGTCCTTGCTGACATCTGAGCCAAAAGTCACCTTCGTTTTTGTAAAGAGCATTGTATTGTAATTGTTTTTTAAGCCGTCTCGCCAACATGAATCGCCCCGCTGCAGTTGAGATCACGTACGAGTGCATGAAGTTCCTCATCACCCACAACCCCACCAACGCCACTCTCAACAAGTTCACGGAGGTACGGCCCCACACCTCGCTGCCCGTCTCATTTGTGCGTCTAGCCACGGTTATGTCCCACATTTAGTATTGCACTGACCCACTCCTCTCTCTCTCTCTCTCTCTCCTCGTGTCTTTCCCAGGAGCTGAAGAAGTTTGAGGTGAACACTCTGGTGAGAGTATGCGACGCCACCTATGACAAGGCTCCGGTAGAGAAGGAGGGGATCCAGGTCCTGGTAAGAACGAACATGTGTGCCCTTTGTCCTTCCGTCTATACTAGCGATCCTTCAAAATGTCCCATGGTGAGCCCATACAACCCAGACCTCAATACATGTGAAATGAAGAAGTACCTGTACAAACAAAATAAGAAGTACCTGTGCAAACAAAACCAAATAAATAAATAAAAATGCAATGCTACAGTTTACATCGTTAGCTGTCCTTTCTAACAAAATAGTGAGCAATCCTTGGAACACGTTGAAAATATTGACAAAACAGAGACTGCCTCAGGGCGAGTCTTTAAGACGGACGTGTGAAGTTCACGGTTGAGGTTATCGCTTTGAGTTTCGTCTATTTCAATCCTCCAACCGTTTTATCTCCACGCAGGACTGGCCCTTTGACGATGGCGCGCCACCTCCCACCCAGATTGTCGACGACTGGCTCAACCTGCTAAAGACCAAGTTCCGCGAGGAGCCGGGCTGCTGCATCGCTGTACACTGTGTGGCTGGACTTGGACGGTGAGTGGCGGTTCCACGCACTCGTCTCATCGGTCACCTTGCTTCAGACCACACGTGGGCTTTGGTCCATATGAGTCATCGTCCTCCACTCAAGTGATTTTTCTAGAGGCTCATAAGTGTGGTGATTCATTTTTTTTTTTTTTTTAATGAGTATTTCCTGTATTAAGTTCTCATGGTTGAGCCATCCCAGCTCCCAAAGGTCGGCAAGACAATGTCCAGCCCGGACTATATACTCTGCATCGATCCATTTATTTGCGAATCACCTGTAGGCGATTATTTTAGTCCTTATTCTCAAGCTCACTAGCCAAATCCACCCCAACAACCACCTCCACTCTCCTTGGCTTCAATACCCTGTCTGTGAGCTCAGACTAGTGTCTACGGGAAAAGGTAGTGTGTGTCACCCTTGATTAGGGACAGGTGATTCATTCCTGCTTTCAAGGGATTAGACTACTCCTATTCACCTGACTGTGCGCATGCCTCTTTCCTATTGGGTCAACAGCCGGATTAGTCATCTTTTTCAAGGTTTGACCGGTTACTCTTGGATTTGAACAGAAGGCAAATTGTGCTGAAGGCTTGTGTCACTTGCTGCTTACTTGTGACCAGGGGGAATTTGGGTTGTTTATCGTTCCAATTTCAGTTTTTCAAATTGCTGCACAAACTACTGCTTTTGCAGCACATCTTGTCAAACATAAGTCATTTTCTCTTGATACATGAAATAATGAGCTTTTTTTGTTGGCACTTGAATCTATAGAAGATAAGCTTTAGAAGAAAGATTGATCATGCACATTTATATAATATCCCTATTCGTCTACTGGAGAACTGATTTCAATTCGCAACAGCTAACACGAGTTACCAAGGATACACGATACCAGCACAAAATGGAAAGCATTTTGCGGTTAAAGCCAAATATATTGTGCAGCCATGTTGTGCACGGAGTTGTCTGTTCTGACGGACTCACAAAAGGCCAATCCCCCACCCGAGGCTATCTAACTCTCACATTCCATAAACCGGGTAATTCCAAATGCTGGTCAAACTGGAGCTGCTGCGTTGATCTCTTCAACACGCATGCAGCGTCGCTTCGCCCTTTCCAGCCCCGCACTAGCCTGCATTCTTTTAGGTGTTGAGCAGCGAAGGCTGTGCCTGCGCTTTCTTTCGTTGTTGATGTTTTTCCACCATTTTTCTAAATTTTCCCACGCCTTCCGTATTATTTTACACCCTCTCATGCAACACTCGTTTTACACGCACTGACCCTCATGCATGCGCTTGGTTTAAAGATGTGTGCTCTGTCAGCACTAAGATGAGACCCGACCCATCTTTTTCTTTTTACACTCTCTTGCTCTACCTCATCCACCTCATTTTGGTGAGAACGTTTTCTTACCGTAACTTATCGCTCGTTCCCATGTGTGCGAGCGGGGCCCGGGGTGTGAGTTCAGCCGCTCGGCAGGGTAGCGGTGAACTGATGCACACCCCTGCTGATTTCCCAGGCTCATTTCCCAGGTTGATATACCTACCCTCCACCCCCTCTAACTCGCCCCCTCTCTCCTTATAACGACCATGTGAACACTGGCATTTGACTCTTCTACACCTCTTGCGCTCTCACTCACTGTTGCCGCATTCTTTTCTCTTCACCCTCTGCTACCCTCCCTCTCTTTCAGAGCTCCAGTCTTGGTGGCCCTAGCCCTCATCGAGTGCGGGATGAAGTATGAGGATGCCGTGCAATTCATAAGGCTGTAAGTATAGTCTCTGCATTAAAAAATGGCCACCTCAGACAGTAGCAGATTGTGTGCAGAATTTTTTGATTGTGCTGGCCGATGCCATCTGGTGACGTTTTCCCTCTCCCTCTCTCTCTCTCTCCCCCTCTCACTCTCTCTCTCTCTCTCTCTCTCAGGAAGAGACGTGGAGCCTTCAACTCCAAACAGCTTCTTTACCTCGAGAAATACAGGCCCAAGATGCGTCTGCGGTTCAAGGATGCCAACGGCCACAACTGCTGTGTGCAGTAGGCTCTTTACTGTCACGCGCAGCACTATGCGCACAGCTAGTGGGGGAAACGATTCCAACAAAGGGGAGATAAAATTTAAAGAGAAAGCTCTATTGGTAATTATTGTGATGATTTATTACTGAGTCTCATGGTTAATTGATCACGGAAGTGAGCTAGTGATCCATCGAATTAACAAATTCAAATGCAGAGATCCACCAGCCGAACCAATGAATGAGTAGGTCAAAGGTCAAAGCACACAGACGGGCCCGCCTCCCAGTTTCTAGCGCTCAATCAGGGGCCACAATTTGTTAAACTATCATTCAGATTATCTTTTTGCATTTTTTTTAAGGTTTAATCATGGGATTTTTTTGATATTTTTGTGTTTATTGTAATTTTCTTCATAACTCTCACGTTCACAACTTTTACAATGGTGTTGTAAGCAAATGTAAAATGATTTTTTCAATCCCAAGAACTGCGATGAATGGCCCAAGGGTATACACCTTCTTGAAATATTTTTAAACATTTAGCACAAAATATAACAGTTTGGTATTTGTGTTATTTCTGCACACAAAACAATATCAACTGACAATGCAGTAACGTTCTCCCCGGCCTCACTCGATCACTCAGTTTCAGTTTAGGGGTATTAGTTAAAGTTTTAAATGTGTCCACTGTATTTATTCACTGGCTTTGATTAGTATGACAGACTAGAGTTTGACTGGGGTAAGGACACTCTGTTATTCATTGTATTTTTTTTTTTATTTTATTTCTTTTTCCTCTAGAGCCATGTTTTATTTTTCACTTTTTAATCTCACGGGAGTGCAATAAACAGTCCACCTCAGAAAAAGACCACCGGATGTTGGGCAGTCCTAGATGCATGCACACATACTCACACCAACCAGTTGAACACATGAAGAAACTTGGTGATCATTACAACCGGTACTCCTCCCCCCCCCCCCCCGCCCCACCCAGCACCACTTACCCCCCCAACTGCTTGGGTTGCTTCTCCGTTAAATGGGTTTACAAAAGGACTTCCCTCAACGTGGCAGGATTAAATACAGGAGAGCCTACTTCCAACTGTTAACCCTTACTCTGAAGGAAAGAGGTGGTAAAGAAAGAAAATGGCCATTTTGTTTTATCTTTGTACCCATTTCGAAGACATCCCCAATTCATATTGGTTCTTAAAAGATAATAAATTGAAATAAAAAAAAGTCCCAACATTGTTTTTATAACACACCTGACGTTTGGCAACCTTACTGGGTCTATTGGTTCATTTTGAAGTTTACATTTGTTTTGAAAGGGTGTGTATGTGGAGCCTTTTAGATGGGACATCCTGAAAGGAAGAAAAACTAGTAGCCGCGTTAATATTGATAAACTTTTTTTTACTAGTGACTTTGTATAAATTAGATACTTGTTACTTTTCAAATAGTTACCATCTATACTGTCGTCGTCAACTGCTCGTCGTCCCACAACTCAATGTTTCGATTCAAGTTAAATATTTGAATAGATACTTGTTTCTGGAAAATTTATATTTAAGAGTACCATAGTTTTCATTGACAAACATTGTGAAACTGTTTAGAACTTTGGTAGTAGGCATGTTCAAATGGTAACTGCTCTACATATATATATATATATATATATATATATATAGCTGGTCACTAAAATTATTAAGTTATGGGGGCATTTCCCATCCAGTAAAAGGGTATGGCTACTATAACTTTAAATGTGACACTTTTTTTGTTGTAAAAATAACTTTCCATGTAGGCCTGCCTACAGGTAGCATACAACCTGCGATGTATAGTGAACCATGGCCCTAGGTTTTATCTGGATATCGGGCGCCCTCTGCCGTATTTTATTATTTTTCATTTTACGAAGCGCCTCCTGCCCTTTTTTTAAATTTTATATATATATATATATATATATATATATATAAAATTTAAAAAAAGGGCAGGAGGCGCTTCGTAAAATGAAAAATAGTTCATCGTTCATCCTCTCCGGAGTCTGGGTGACGCCGAAGCACGCGGACAGCACGAGGGACCCAACCGCCTCTGCGCCCTCATCCCACGAGGGAGAATAATGGGAGAGCTGCCAACCCCGCGATGATGACTCACCGGCAGGCCCGGGGTGGCCATCGGGACGTTCGGGATGTTTCCCGTTGGGCCGGTCCACTTTCAAATGTATTTTGGGCCGCTTGGGTAAAAGAAAAAATTACTTTGACCATTATTTTATCTTCTCCTAAAGTAGACGTTCTTAATTAATCTGAAATTTCAGTCCCAGCATCGCAGTATATATAATATGGATTATACAATGTACGGTAGTTCACCCCAACTCATTATTTGAGTTGGTTTGGTCCATAGTGCGTCTTTTCTTGAGCGGTAACAGAAGAGAATCAGCGAACAGAAACGACAAGTGTCGTTGATTGTCGAGGGCAGGAAGAGCCACTTTTAAAAAGTAGGGCACTGGAGGAAGATGCTACGTCGCCAAATGTGCCAAAAATAAACCACCTGTTTAGAGGACAGACACGAATTGCAGTCGGTAGAGAGAGGTGGGGATCTATTGATTAATTTGCAACATAAATCATTTAGCTATTTGTGCTATGTTTGCAATGTCAACCTGAGCATAAAAGCTTAAACCAATGAATCATTTTTCTAGTTTATTTTGTAAGCCATATGACGAATCACAAATATAATTTGTGAAAAATAACATGTAAACTCCAGCATGATCTGTGTAAGTTAGCCCAAGCAATAAAGTCACTCCTCTTTTTGTAGCTTTAGAAAAGATAAGCCAGTCAGACGCTAAAGAAGCAAGACTGGACAACATATTTCATGTAAAATATAAAAGACAGAACAAACGTGATAGTCAATTATATCAACAGGGCTCTCAAGTCTCACGCATTGGGCGTGAGACACGCATTTCAACCCATGCACACGCTCACACGCCATACTTCGTATTTCTCACGCAGAGAAATTACCAGCATAGCGCCTACCAATTTGCGCCGCTATTTAACAGTGGAACAGGTAGGAATCAAATGGGTTTCCCGTACGTAGGGTAACCAGACGTCCTCTTTTGCCCGGACATGCCCTCTTTTTGAGACACTTTAAAAAAAAATGTGTGGCGGAATTTCAAAATCGTCCGGGATTTTATTAAAGCCTCATACATGTTCACATTGAATTTGCGTTGGGTTTCTCTGGATAGTTCACAAACTAGTTAGGCTACGTCCTCCCATACTCAGTTCTGTCCGCTTTGCATTGGTGGAAGTGAGTAGGGGGAGTGGTTAAGTAGAGCCTTCAGATTGGACGGTTTGACTTACTTAGTTACCGTCATGTTTTGTATTAATTTTTTTACCATTATTGTTTTATAGGGACAAACATTAACAACTTTATCCTACAGGGGATTGATAAAGTTGTATCTATTGAACAGAAAGAAACACTTGGTCATACTTTACACACTTTACCACAGCATTGGCCTACTGAATGCCACAGATATATTTTAAGCATTGGACTGAATGCCACATAAATATATAATTATGTTTTTGCACGTTTGTAACGTTTAAAAGTTCAGGGAAAAGTATATGCCTCTACTGGTGTTGCTTAAACCAATAGCCTTTTGAGGCAGTGTTGTTTCTGAATATTAGTGTTAAGGGCCAATAATGCTTACTATCATACATTAGTCACCATGTCTGTGGACACATTTGTATGCAGTCACATGTTAATATACCCCCCGCCGCCGCCACCAACAAAATCTCACTCTGAACTCAGTTCAAAACTTGAGCGCCCTGGATTATCAAATATAAAATATTTGGTAGCCTCAGAGCAGCAGTTCAACCGGTCTGATGCTGCTGGTGAACTTGATACATGAAGAAGACAGGACTGAGAGTAGAGAGGACCTTAAAAAATATATAGAAATTATTTGATATAAGATAACCCACACATAGAACGGACATGATGCATTGAAATGATCCCAAATATGTAATGGGGTAACATTGTATGTTTTATATATAATTGATAGTTAAAGTAACATCCTTGAGGTGGATTTTTCATTTGGAAAACGTTGATCCAATAATAAAAAGGGATAGTAGGCCTACAAGTTTTGTGCTTTTAATTCATGCAAATTCTTCCATCACTGGAAAAAAAATGGGCCGGTATGGGCCTGAGCTATTGTTTAGTTATTACATATATATTATTTCGTTGTAATGTTTTCAGGGTTGCCAAAGGCCAAGGAGCATAATGAGTTTATTTATTCATTTTATATTAATTGTAAAAAATTGCTGAAATGATATATTTGAAAATTAAGCCTTGTGGCACATGGGGGTTATTATTATCTGTATTATCTGTGTTATACAGTTGGTTCCACAACTTGAGGTCAAAAGGTCAAGGAACATAATGAGATAATTTATTTATTTTAATTGTGAAAAATTGCCGAAAATATATATTTGAAAAATAAGCCTTGTGGCACATGGGGGTTATTATTATCTGTGTTATACAGTTGGTTTGACAACTTGAGGTCAAAAGGTCAAGGAGTATAATAAGTTTATTTATTAATTTTAATTGTGAAAAATTGCCGAAAAGATATATTTGAAAATAAGCCTTGTGGCAGATGGGGGTTATTATTATTTGCGTTATACAGTTGGTTTGACAACTTAAGGTCAAGGAGCATAATATGTTTATTTATTAATTTTAATTGTGAAAAATTGCCGAAAATATATATTTGAAAATAAGCCTTGTGGCACATGGGGGTTATTATTATCTGTGTTATACAGTTGGTTTGACAACTTGAGGTCAAAAGGTCAAGGAGTATAATATGTTTATTTATTAATTTTAATTGTGAAAAATTGCAGAAAAGATATATTTGAAAATAAGCCTTGTGGCAGATGGGGGTTATTATTATTTGTGTTATACAGTTGGTTTGACAACTTAAGGTCAAAAGGTCAAGGAGCATAATATGTTTATTTATTAATTTTAATTGTGAAAAATTGCCGAAAAATATGTATTTGAAAAATAAGTCTTGTGGTATGGTAGAAAATAATGAAGGTTTAAAAGGATATCTTTGCCATATGTTTGAAATAATGGTGGAAAATAACCGGGTCAACAGATTGGGGAGGGCCCTGTCTCTTTGTCATTCATAACACCTCAGAGGGTCCTGGGCTGACCGGAGACCACCAGACAGGCCTCTAGTCAATGATATCAGCCTATTTCTCAGTTCACTAGAATATAAGTATAAGTAAGATTAACTTTAATTATAAAACATGCAATAATATAAGATAAGTATTGTTACAGTGAAGCCAAATGTTAAAACACTTGATATTACCTGGCTTTCAGTGGTCAACAAATGTCTCTCACTCACGTGCTAACAAAAGAAGGAAGCCCCACCTCATTTATGTTTTAGTGGCCCCTGAAAGAGACTCTCGTCCGAATGAGAAGAGACGCCCTCCTGCAGTTCCTCCTCCATATGTTCTTGTGATGTGTATTCTGACAGAGTGAACTGGTTGACTTCACTCTATTAATCCATACTTTTACTAAAGTCAGACAGTACCAGTTTTATGATTATGACTGTATATGCCACAGATGAATAAAGTGGCATTATTAACTATTACAATGGATGTTTTACTGTTTAAATGAATATTGGTTTTACAGGGCTCATCTCTTAAACACATGTGGTAAGTCATGGTGATTTAAGATCAGGTTATAAACAAGGCGATGAATGGACTTTAATCAAAGATCTCACTTCATATAATTCATGTGTAATCTATAAACTTCATGTAACTACAATGTTTAATATGTAACGCTGTTTTTATGTATTTATTGTTAAATTACTGTATTACTCAATGTATTGTGGACAGTGAGGGCGGGAAGATAGATGCTAATGGGGAACGAGATTAAGGCCTGTAGTTTAGAGCAGTGGTTCTCAAACGGTGGTGGTACGCGAGCGTTCTCTAGTGGTACGCGGAGTATGAACGATTATTTTTTTTAAAAAGTTGAAGCTGAGCTGGGTTCACCGTAACTCTCACGGGTTCACCGTGTGACACACGCTTTTGCCTGCTTACACACACGCCACACATCCAACAACAATAACAATCCTGATCGCCCCCCCCCCCCCCCCCCCGTCAAAAATCCCGATCGCATTGTTGACAACAACAATGAAACAATAAATGATTTACAATGCTCCGAATGAGCACATGTGTGATGGCCGTGCAGTGTTTCCCACACATAGGCCAATGTGTGGCGCTGCGCCACAGATTGAACAGAGCGCCACAAATTGATTCCGCTTTTCTTATTTATTTTTACTTGAACGCGTTTTTTAAATGTAACTCCGCCAGCCCGTAATCGCGCCCCCGTAATGCTGCCAGTCCGACATGTTCCCATTCCGACAGTCCTGTACGCGTATGCAAATTAGCCATGTGCGCCAAACAGAAGAAGGGCCCTATCTTGCGCCCGGCGCAATTGACTTTCTACACCGACGCATGTGTCGTTGCTAGTTTGCACCCGGCGCAAAGCTGATTTCCCCCCGCAGCAACCAGGCACCACTACACTTGCATGTTAAATATTATCATGTCAAAGATTATGCATAGGTGTGAAACTGCATAGAAATAGCGTGTGGATTGTGGAAACATATTTTTTCCATAGGGCTGCATGAATGAACATGAATGAAGTATAGTAGGCTATGCCATGCGTTAAAATAATAATAATAATAACAATAATACATTCGAGAAAGTATATTCCAGGCTTCAAAATCAAAATCTAGTTTTAGGGTAGGCCTAAATGATTGGTTAAATTATTTGGGAAAGAACAGCTGATACAGCGGTAAATTATAGGCCTACTTTTAAATCAATGCATCTGCAAACACCGTACAGCAAACACATATGTTCTTGACAAAGACATCGTGTACAAGCCCATTACTTTTAGGATTGATGAGTATTTGATCGTGAGAAAACATAGTTTTACCGCGAGTGAGTGTTTAAAATAATGAATGAATGCGGGTGATGCTTGGTGCGCGTGTGTGTGCACGCCCATCTGTCTAAACACACGCAAATTAAATACGTAAGTGTATGAGAAGGACATCGAGTCAGTCGACCTGCGATAAGCAGCTGATTCTGAACGAACTCGTCTTCGAGATGGACGTGTTCTAACGCATTTTTAATCAATGAAATGTTAACACAACAGTATATATCTGACCATTTAATTTTCGGGGAATTTTAGGGGAAGCCGAGCTTCCCTTGCAGTCGAGAAGTCGCCACTACGAAAGAATGCAATGTATCCAACTAGCGGGATCTAAACAAACTAAGCTCCAGCGAATTACTACAATGCAGAAGTAGTGGAGAATGGCGAAACACAGCAACTCTAGCCTACTCTCAACCAAAATAAAACTAATCGCAAACCTAAGTTAGGTTACTTTTTAGCAGGATGGAAGTGATGCTGATGCGGCTCTCAGCTGTGCCAGAGCGTTCACAATTGCTAGGGAGACCACCTGCCGTCGCCGCCCGGTGCAGCAGAGTGAACTGCCCCGTTTTTAGAACGTCTCAGCCCGTCTCGTCGCAAGGAGTTGCGAGTTGCAAGCAGTTGCGTCCCGAATCTTTGGTCTGAACTGGGCTTAAATGTTGACTGTGGGGGGGGGGGGGGGGGGGGGGGGGTGTCACACGGGGGGGGGTGTCACACGGTGCACCGTGCAAGTTGGCAGCTCTGAAATGTATAAATCGAATTACGTGGGAGCCAGAGGGAACCAAGCTCCCAAAAAGGCAACAAAGTCAAAAAACTGAGGGGGTCTCTCATATATCTGAAGGTGTCTGCCATATTTGGCATTGTAATTTCATCTTAAACAACGCTCATTATCCATCCCCGTGCGGTCTTACCTATTATTAATAATAAAAAAATAATAATTATAAAAATATATATAAATATATATAAAAACAGATTTAAAAAAAGATATTAAAAAAATCGGAAAAAAAATTATGAAAAAAAAATTATATCCAAAAAAAATTATATCAAAAAAATAATAAAAAAAAAAAATTGTATAAAAAAAAAAAAAAAAAAAATTGTATAAAAAAATTATTTTAAAAAAAATTATAAATTAAAAAAAAAATAATAAAAAATAATTGGACCTGCGCACAAATATTTTTTTTTGGACCTGCGCGCGCATCTTTTTTTTTGGATCTGCGCGCGCATCTTTTTTTTGGACATGCGCACGCGCATCTTTTTTTGGACATGCGCACGCGCATCTTTTTTTGGATCTGCGCGCGCATCTCCAAAAAAAGATGCGCGTGCGCATGTCCAAAAAAAAGATGCGCGCGCAGGTCCAAAAAAAGATGCGCGTGCGCATGTCCAAAAAAAAGATGCGCGCGCAGGTCCAAAAAAAGATGCGCGTGCGCATGTCCAAAAAAAAGATGCGCGCGCAGATCCAAAAAAAAACATTTGTGCGCAGGTCCAATTTTTTTTTTTTTTTTTTTTTTTAATTGATAATTTTTTTTAAATAATATTTTTTATATAATATTTTTTTTCATAATTTTTTTTAATATAATTTTTTATATCATTTTTTTTAATAATTATAATTTTTTTATTATTCTTTTTTAACTGCCTTCTAAATTAAGGAAATGATACAGGGAAACGAATAAATCATTACACGCCACGAGTGAACTTAATAAGCGATCGAAATACTTTTTTCAACCACCGCCTCTTTCCCTTGACATTTAGTTTTCACCTGACAAATGCGACCGATGTAATTAAGGCAACCCGGTCTCACAGGAATCCGTGAAATGAGTCAGTCTACGTGACGTATAGTAGGCTAGCCTATATTTTAATCTAACATCTTTAATGGTAAGAGACTGCACGGGGATGGATGAGTGTTGTTTAAGATTAAATTACAATGCCAAATATGGCAGACACCTTCAGATATGAGACCCCTCAGTTTTTCGACTTTGCCTTTTTGGAAGCTCGGTTCCCTCTGGCTCCCACGTAATTCAAACACTGATTTATACATTTACAGGGCATGTTAAATAAGTGCGGTGTAAGACCAAAGATAATACCGTTAGCATCTACAACTTGTATTTAATAAGCCTAAATTGTTGTGCTGTGTCCTGATTAGCTGAAGAGAAATAGCCACATCGTTGCGTTCTAAAACTGGACCTGGCGATTTCACATGTTCAATCTTTGGGGACTCCTTGCAACGGCATCAGCCGCCTTGCGACTACCAGTTCACACTGCTGCAACTTTTCCCCTGCGACGTCCCAAAAGAGTCTCGTTGCGTCGCGAATCTTTGGTCTGAACTGGTCTTAGGAGACCGTCTATGTGGTATCAATGATGAATTTACCTTAACATGTTCGCTGTAACTGTTGTAATTAGAATAGTTGGTTGAATAATGGACTAGGCCAACATGGACGCAAGATAACCTAATGTGCTATGATGATATTACTTTTGATAAGGGTGATGTGTACCTTTTTCTAAATATTGTTATGTTTTATATATATATATATATATATTTTTTTTTTTTTTATTTAAATATGGTATCACTATTAAAATGTGACTATATGTTCTGTATACAAATGTTACATCTCCTGTACATGTTTATATATAATTATGATATTATAGTACCTGTGGTGTAACTTTGGTGATTTGGATACACTGTGACCCCAAACACACTCATGTGTCTTGGGGTGATTGGGTGATTGGCAGGCGAGCCTATAAAAGGCCGCTGCGCCCTGTGACGCATCACGTACAAGGAACACGGATGAAGGGCTAGACCCGAAACGTTTCCCCTTGTTTATGTGTCCTGTAATTGTTGTTTCGGCTTTTAAAATACTTTTGGAACTTCTCAGCCCTAGTGTGCGATCTCCCCATTCTTCACTTGATAAACACTTAAAACATTAATTCGCCAGCTGCTGGTCAGAGATGACTATGGGCATCAAGAGAATTAACATGAAAAAGTTCAGTGTTAAATTTCACATGACATGTCATTCACAGCTGCTAGTCAGTGATCAAAGTGTGAATTTCAAATTCAACAATATGCCCAAATATTCAGGTATAACTTGAAAAACATTCTGCAGTTACACTTATGCTAGAACAATAATCCCTGCTCAGATGCATCTAAAATACAATTTAAGACAATAAAATGTGTGATAAACACTTAAAACATTAGTTTGCCAGCTGCTGGTCAGAGATGACTATGGGCATCAAGAGAATTAACATGAAAAAGTTCTGTTAAAATTCACATAACATGTCATTCACAGCTGTCTTGACACGTATGGCTTCACAGGTCTAACTTGAAAATACATTCTGCATTAACATTTTGCTAGAACAATCAATGTAGCAATGTAGAAAAATATAAATAAAATAAATCAATGTCAAATTTCACGTTGCCTTATTAGCAATAACTACATAACTTACAAATGGGTGTAACACACATTTTACAAACTTCTGAGTTATTAACCAGCAATTAGTCTGAGAACACAACACAAAACAATTATATGAACTTGTCAAATTTCACAGCTGCTAATCAGAGCTGATTCCAAGAGGGAAAACCTGTTTCTTTATTTCACTTTTCTTTTTGAAACGTTTAGACAAGACAAAGCTTTTTCTTTAGAGATCGCACACAGAGCATTTTGGGCCATTATCCAGGAACACGTGTTTCAAAGGTGTACTTAAGGTCCTCCGGATAGGAAATATTGAGTGCATAAAGGAGGCCGAGAAGGTAGGCCATGGGAGTATCCGGAAGGTCCTTTACTACTATGGATTCCTCTAAGATGAGTGCGATGTTTTGGATCTTGGGGGATGAGGCTTCAGCCACACAGGACATACAGAATTCCCACAGTGACTCCCTTGGCAGCAACGTCATCTGGATCAGTTTCCTGTTTGAGGACATTAAGAAATATGATTTTCAATTCAAACTCACATCACATACTACATGTCTTGTAGGGAGCCAGGCATCTCAAATTGGATTGTCATATCCAATATGAAGTTGTCTGTCATTTTAGCTTTGTTGTTGAAGGACCATTCCGGTGTATACTGATCCATATCCCCGTCATTCAAGCCTATCTGGTGCTGTCCATGGGAAAAATGAGAAAATTTGTAAAGCTGACTTAATGTGGTATTCAATAACACACAAGTTTAAGCAAGCACTCTGATTGGTCAATTCCCATTCTAGAGTGTGTTTAACTGCCTGGTGAAAGAACGGACAAAAATAATGTGCCTAATTACAGAAAGTATCGCTACGCTAACTAGCTGAAACTACTTTCATGAGCCTAGTTTCCATAACAACATTCAACTGTTACATTGTTTCACTTGCGCAGTAAGAACGAGGCGCTTTTACTATAGGAACTATTTTCTGATGGAGATGAACTCTGGCAGAAAGCTTGAATTTGAGGGCAAATTAACCCACAATATGAAAACATTTTACAATATTGTTGATAATGAAGATGGTTTGTGTTATTGATTTGCAATCTTACAATCTTCTGTGAAAGATTCTTGAATGTCATTATTGGTACTTGAAGCACAGGACTTCGGAACTCGGCGCAAGCGCCTCATTCCTACGGCTGTGCTTTGCGTACCAATGACATTCAAGAACGCCATCTTGTGTAAGATTGCTTAAAAGAACCGATCACAGGTGGCCAGAGTAGAATATGTGACATCCACTATCCCTCAGCACAAGTTCTTCCCAGGGCCAGAGCCGTATATAGAGAGAGTTCCGCCAACTCTGTTTAGAACGTTCAGGACAATTCTGTCGTGGATTGGTTCAAAGGTAGTCACGTGTTTTGTGTACGCCATCTTACAGACCAAACATTAATCAATCGTCATTGCCATGCTATCAAGGCAAGTGCGACAACTTACAAGAGAGGAATATATATCTGTAATATCATTACTTTTCGAAAGAAAATGTCGTGTTGTGTAGCCTATGGTTGCTCTCTAAGGCCCGGACGTGGTAAACGTCTGCATCATTTCCCTCAGGACCCTACTAGGAGGAAATTGTGGGAGCAGAGGGTCAGAAGGATGAACTGGAAGCCGAATAATTTTTCCTTGTTGTGTGAGGTAAGAACATTTCTATCATGGACTTTGTAAAGAAAAAACATTTGGAAAATATTATTGTACCCCATCAATTCATGGAATGCTTCGAAAAAAGTACTAACCAAAGTGAATTTGATTTGAACTTAGCCTAGTAGTGTTAAGCTACACGATGCTCGCTAGCTCTTTGCGCCTTTTTTATGCTAATGCTAGCACTGAACTCCGGGACAAACAACCTGCATCTGCCGTCTGTATTTTTCCACCAGGCTCTTTTATGCATAAGTATGCACTGGTTAGATGCCATTCTGTGAAAATCTATGCAATTTTTAGAATAATGACAACTATTAATACTACATCATTGCAAGGCTAGCCTACTTGACGTGCTATCTTTCTGCACTGCCGCATTTTACCCTGCATTCTTTCAAAACACCGTCTGCATTGTCTTTGTTTATGTTCATGCATGTCAGAAAGATTGTGATTAACTTTGCACGGAAATCATGTGGATATATTGCAAACAAATGCCCTTTTGCAGCATTGCTTGGTCAGCTATTTCTCAAGTTACAGATAATACATGGTCAGTTCATGTTTGCTGGAGAGATTTATGTTACTCTTGTCTAGAGTCTAGTGCAAACAGCATGGTGCCAAAGCACTTATGTAATCCATGCAATAACTATGCATTGGTTAGATGCCATTCTGTGAAAATCCATTACCATCATTTACTTTCTCTTTGAAATTGCATTAAAATGTCTGACTCCGTTTGTAGGACCACTTCGATGAGACAGAGTCACAGAGCTGATGGTGTTAGGAAGCTCAAGCCAAATTCCATCCCAACACTGTTCGTCTTTACCCCACCGACACCGCCCAGCAGACCCACCAAACGAAACGGACTGAAGATGAACCATCTCTGAATGCAAACATTCAGAATGTATTCAGAATGTATTATACGCTATATAGTGTAAGAAGTAAAGATATTAAAGATTGTTTAATACAAAATGTATACTTTTACCGTAATATTTGAGATGTTTTAATGGCTCTTCCCTGATTTCACTGTTGATATTTTAATATGAATATTGAATATGAATTTTCCTGTTGGAGGATCTTCCTGAGAGTCTGTTGTTTAAATGTTGTACAAATTATTGCGTACTGCTAGGATTTGAATGCAAACATTCAGAATGTATTATAAGTTATAGTCTAAGAAGTAACCAAAGTTATTTTTATATTGCTAACGTCTGATTCATTTTTTATGAAAGAGAAAACTCTTTAATTGATAAACAAAATCATACGTGTATGGTCTTTTTTCCCTTGGGCATTAGTCATCAGTCAGACTTTTAACAATAGACACAGTCTGATCATGACACCTAAGTAGGCTACGAGAAGGGTTAATTTGATGTTTAGGGGAAATATGTATAGTCTAGATTAAAATAAATAACCAAGAAGTTGTCATTTTTAGCCAATGTCTCAATAAGTAATCGTAGGCTACACGGCGACGGCTATCGGAGAAGGTGAACGCGGCTCCACTGATAGGCGATCAGGGCTCCAGAGTGCGACCTATTAGGTCGCATATGCAACCTAATTTCTTAAGGTGTGAGTTAAAATTTAATGAGGTCGCTCCGGTGCTACTTGCAGGAGGACGAGCAGATATGAAGCGGTCGATAGTAGATTATTTTAAGAAGAAAAATGTCTCGGAGGAGGAAACAAATGAGGCTGTTGTTGGTGCTGGAGAAGGGTTAGCAGAGGAAGCAAAAATAATCTCAGATTCTTATTCTGAAGAGGACAGTGACAGGTTGGTGAAAGCGGCGGGGGGCAGTGGGGAGAAAAAAAAAAGTATTGTTTTCAACAAAAATGGCTGGCGCAGTTCCCGTGGTTGCGTTATGAGGGACAAACCATGGTGTGTGTACTGCAGGACATGTGGCCTGTCCGTTGCAGGCAAAACACATTTTGTAAATGGGTCTACACAATTCAAAGTTCAGTCATTAAAATTACACAATGAAAGCCAAAAGCACAAGACGTGCAGGGACCGCTGCATCACATGAAGCTCCCAGTCTCTCCCCACCTCATTTAATCAGATAGATGAGACCAATCGCTCGGCGGAGAATGAACAAATGATCATCAAGTTTAACACCGCCTACAACATCGCTAAAGAGGAACTCCCGTTCACAAAATGATGAAGAATAACGGACTGAACGTCAACCCCACATATTCCAACGACACTGCGTGTGCACAATTTGTGGGAGTTATAGCAGACACACTCAAGGGAAAGACCGCCCCATCCGCCCCCTACCTCTCGTTCATGCTTGACGGTTCCACTGACAAATCCACCAAAGAGTGCGAGATTATATATGCCCGTATCGTTGAAGATGGAAAACCAATATTCTTATTGGCCATATTGTGGTTGAACATGGCCATGCAGAAGGTAAGGAGTGTGTCTCATATAGCCAAATGATAATAACTATATGGAAAAATGCTCGATAGGTTAATTATAATTTCCGTTAGAATTAAATTATTATTTAATGCCATCATGCCCAGGTATCTTATAAAAACACACAGAATTGTGTGTGTGTGTAAATATAAATATTCCATGTTATGTGCTTAATTTAAGGCGTTTATCTATCTTTATTTTTATTCTTGATCTATTTATTTGTCAATCTTTCATAAACATAAGGTCATGTATTAATAACACGCTTTACAAAGAAAAATATGGTGCTACCTAATTTGTTTTGGTACTACTAAATGAAAAGCTAGGTGGCACCAGTGCTACCTGTCAAAAAGTTAGTCTGGAGCCCTGTAGGTGATGTAGGCATAATTGTCTGTCTTCTCGAGACGTTCAACGTGATATATTTGTAAAAGCGTTTATATTTTAGCAAAGTATGAGAAACCTTTTAACATTCACAAACAGTTTATGATGATAATGAGCGATTTGTTGCAACATCCCATCTTCGTTCCATTGGCAGACATTGTACAGTGAGCTGACTTGGGTCTACAAGATGGCACCCATGATTTCAGTTGGCAGAACTCTCTCTATATACGGCTCTGCCCAGGGCTATGTGATGCACCCGCTGCAGAGCAGCAATCACACCTCCATCATCAAATTTGCTGCTGCAATGGGTTGGTGCACCTGATCAGCAGAAACAACAATCAAATGGGCCTATACATAAAAAGGAGCCCTATGAATTATAAGCCATTTAAAAATTTTCACTTTGAGGTTTTCTAACATTAAGTCGAGTTCCCCTAGCCTCCCTATGGTCCCCCAGTAGCTAAAAATTGCATTAGGTGTAAACCGAGAAGTAGCTATCTCGCACAGTCTTTGAAAAAAGGATCGCTGAAACGCTTTGATTTGGCTTCCGGCCCCATATGACGTCATATGGGGCCATGTTACCTCCCCTTTCTCTGCTTGGCCCGCCCAGAGAATTTGGCCCGCCAATGAGACAATGAGCTAGGACCGTGCGAGCGCCACATGTGTGTGTGTGAATACACACTGTAACGCAAGTGTTCTTTGTTATTTGAATAACCGTTCCGCTGTTGATGTAAAGGCCCATTCACACCCTACGGTAAATACGGATACGGACGCTTTTGTCTGGTCCTGGAGGTCGTCCGTCAGTGGGTCCGTCGCCTCTGAGCTTACGAATCCGGAGTGCTCCGGACAAACCGGAGCACTACCACCGGAGATCGAGGCGGCAGTAGAGGCAGAAGTCCCAACCACGAGAGTAGTAGGCCTATAATAACTGATATGTATATATATATTTTGTATTTAACGTTTTATACTTATATTATACTATATACTTGACCTTATAATTTTATTGTACACCTGCTTTGGCAATGCAAATGTATATTTTTTATGCCAATAAAACTTTTTTGAATTTAAATTTTGAGCAGAGAATCTGCAGGTTGGTGAGGGGTGCCACATGCCACCTCCACGTACACTTTGTGCCGGATGACACAGAGCATAATCATCTCCTCTACAGATACCATGTTTGCGATTGTCGATGCCGGTCATTTTATACACGACAGTCACTGCCCTCTAGAGGTTGTTTTGCGTAACATCCATAACACTGAAACCGGACGGAGGTATGAAGGGTAGTCCCGGAGACAACGTTTAGTACGGACGGACAAATTTCGTCCGGATCCGGAGGTATGAGGCGGCCTTCATGGCGCATAACATGCAACACAATAACGCAAGCTTGCATGTAGCTCCCATTTGGTGAAAAGACTAGACTGCGTCGGGTTGGTTGAGAAGGAATTGGGAACCGCGACATGGAGGAAAAAAGGATTGTTTCCTAGGATTGTCCGTCGGAGCCCCACTGTAGCGGGCAGTGGGGCTGGGCGGGCAGCCCCGGGGTTGGCCAGCGTTCAGCAGGTAGCCCCGGGGGTGGCCAGCGGGCAGCGGGGCTCAGACGGACCGCTGCCGTGGCAGCAGGGCTGGGCGGGCAGCCCCGGGGGCGGCCAGCGTTCCGCGGGGCTCCGACGGACAATCCTGGGCAACAATCCTTTTCTCCTCCATGTCGTGGTTCCCAATTCCTTCTCAACCAACCCGACGCAGACAACCCCGGGCAACAATCCCCTTCTCCTCCATTTCATTTCTCCGTTGAGTCTGTAGCCTACTTAATATTGACGTGGAAGTGGAAGAACCAGAGGCGTCTGAGAACCCGTCGCAGTCGTTTGAGATTCATATCATACGGAGGCGCAAACAGCTTTTGACCATGATAATATATATTATATAGATATCTAAATATAATATGATATTATTTAGATATAGAGCTCCAGGACTCCCGCCGGAGCACCCGGCGTGTTCAGTGTTCCACTGTAAACACTAGCGCATGGTACCGTGGCTGCAAGCTGCTCAGGGCCACACCCCCACCCTCCACCTTGACCCCGCCTCTAAAAACGGCACGTTTGTGGAGAGCTCATTGTGGGACTGGCTTGTAGTGGCTGTAACTCTGCACCAAGGCTGAATTTCTTAAACGTCTTCAAGTATCCTTCCCGAAGCTGGACAAGAGAGAGACAATTCCAACTGCCTCTCATTGGCACAGAGTCGGCGCTAAGCCCAAACAACATTCCAAAGTGAATCAACAAGTTCACTCAACGCCAAATGCTAAGCTTCCCAAAGCTAAAATCAGCCGGATTAGCCAATCGCTGAAGTTTACCATGCCGATGAAGAACCGGTTCCTGCCACTCCAGGAGTCCACGAACGCGCCTGCCACCCATGCACCCCTAAGCCCCAAGATGCGTCCAAACGGATGGTGTGGACAAAGACCGACCATGACCCTGTCGCCAGAGAGGCCAGCTGCGCATGCATCTGCCACCCGTGCACCCCTGAGCCCCAGGATGCGTCCGGACGGACGGTGGGGACAGAGACGGAACAAGAACCAGTCACCACGGAGTCGAGCTGTGCATGCGTCTGCGACCGCCACTTCAAGCCAACAAGGGCCCATCTCACAGAAAGCAGATGAACCAGACACTCTGATTGTAGGAGACTCAACCATAAAGGATATAACCGGTAAGAAGATCAAAACATGCTACTTCCCAGATGTGATGGTTAGTGATGTCAACCAGAAACTAGCCACAATTATACTGGAAAACCCCAAAATCTCACAGATTATTGTGCATGCAGGACTTAATGATATTCGAAAAGAACAGTCAGAACTTCTGAAGAGGGATTTCACTGAACTATTGGACACACTGGACAAATTACACGTTAGGTCATTCATCAGTGGACCCATACCAGCCGTTGACAGGGGAATAAACAGATTCAGTCGTCTACTTGCACTGAATACATGGCTTTCAAGAGTCTACAATGAAAGAGGAAGGGGCTTTATTGACAATTTCAACTTGTTCTGGGGGCGCAAATATCTTTTCAGAGCAGATGGCCTACACCCAAACAGGTTAGGCTCAAAACTGTTAAGGGACAATCTTCTCTTCTCACTCTCCCACCATGAGAAGAAGCGAGACTACAGCCTCCCCCACACATCTACTGTCCCACTATCTGACACACAGATAGCAGACAGACCACAGACCTTGAAGAGAGACAACAGCCTGCCCGACACCATCGACACCATGCCTCCCCCCTTTGCTGATGCTGGCTTGGCGAGGAACGGCCACCCCCCTCCTCTGCACTCCCCCATCGACGATGACCTCCAGCACTCACCCATCGATGATGACCTCCAGCTGTCCCCCATTGATGATGACCACCAGCCTCATCTCTCCCATAGCCACAACGACAACTCCAGTTCCACTGTCTCCTCCCTTTATGATTTTCCAGATGAATTTAAGAAACTGAGAAATGTTGGCATCAAACTTGCATCTGCGTCAATGATACCATCCCCATGTCATGACCACAGTCTGATAACAGCCAAGCGGAGGGCGCCCCAGCCCCCCCCTCCCTGTACTGATAGTAGTCCTGATTATTACTGAGACAAAAAAGGGTTCAGCCGTAGACACAGCACAAAGGAAGTTTTGCATAATCTGTTGAACCCAAGGTTGCCTACATCAAAACATGGCAACTTTTGCATTCCTGCTGTAATCACTAAGAGAGTAAACAAAGGGAAACTTAGATGCACTGCTAACCTCTCAAATCTCATACCTATTCCCTCCAAACCAAAATCAACCTTAAAGCCTATCAATAACACCATCAGGATGGGTCTACTTAATGTTAGGTCTCTTAACAACAAATCTTTTTTAGTTAATGATTTTATTACCACTGCTCAACTGGATTTTATGTTTTTAACTGAAACATGGCTAGAACAAAATAACAGTGCAACCGTTCTGATAGAGACAGCTCCTCCCAACTATAACTTTTTTGATGTATGTAGATCTGGAAAAAGAGGTGGAGGGGTTGCTGCTATATTTAAAAATGTATTTCAGGGGAAACATGCTATTTGGTGATTTTCCATCATTCGAATACCTTTGTGCTGTATTGACATGTTCCCCCAGAGTTCTCCTATTAATTATTTACAGGCCACCCACATACGCTGCAAATTTCTTCGATGACTTTACAGAATTATTGTCTAGCATCTCCACAGACTTTGACTGTCTAGTTATAACTGGTGACTTCAATTTTCATACTGATGATTTTAATGATAAGTGTGCAAAAAAACTTTTTACCAATTTGGACACATTTGAAATGTCTCAACATGTGAAAGAGGCTACTCGTTGTAAGGGGCACACTCTAGACCTGGTTATCACAAAGGGTCTCAATGTTTCAGATCTCTCTGTGACTGATCCTTCACTGTCTGACCATTTCTGTGTTTTATTTAATATATCTTTTATTCCCGACATACAGACAAAATCAAATACTGTCAAAAAACGGTATATCAATGAACATTCTAATGTACTTTTTAAAAAGGCCATCTCCTTGCTACCACCTCTCAACCCATGTTCTGCTGATGATCTTTTAGAAAACTTTAATTTGAAAATTTTGAAAGTCATAGATGTCATTGCACCTTATAAGGTTAAAACGATTTCTGGAAAGCAAAAGGCACCTTGGAGAAAAGCTGCTTTTGTAACAGCCCAGAAAAAAGAATGCAGGAAGGCTGAACGCATATGGCGTAAAACAAAACTTCATATACACCATGACATCTATAAAGAGAGCCTCCGTGCTTACAATTTAGACTTAAAAAGTGCTAGAGAAACATTTTATTTTCAGAATCAACAAACGTGACATGTGGAGTCCCACAAGGTTCGATCTTAGGACCCTCTCTATTCAACATCTACATGCTCCCACTAGGGCAAATCATGCAAAATAACAATATTGACCATCACTGCTATGCTGATGACACGCAAATCTATGTATCTCTATCACCAAATGACTATCAGCCCATAGATCTGTTGTGCCAGTGCATTGAACAAGTCAAAGACTGGATGTGCCAAAATTTCCTTCAACTAAATGAGGACAAAACCGAGATAATTGTATTTGGTGCTAAAACCGAAAGGCTTAAAGTTACCCAACACCTTCACTCTCTGTCCTTGAAAACCTCAATCAAAGCCAGAAATCTAGGGGTTATTATGGATTCAGATTTACATTTCGACAGTCACATCAAATCAGTTACAAAATCGGCATATTATCACCTTAAAAACGTAGCAAAACTTAGAGGGCTCATGTCTACCGAAGACTTACAAACACTTGTACATGCCTTTATCACTAGCAAGCTTGATTACTGCAATGGTCTCCTTACAGGTCTCCCAAAAAAAACTCTAAGGCAACTACAGCTTGTTCAGAATGCTGCTGCTAGAGTTCTAACAAAGACCAAAAAATGTGAACATATTACACCAATTCTCAAATCATTACATTGGCTCCCTGTATGTCAGAGAATTGATTTTAAAATCATGTTGCTAACCTACAAATCCCTACATGGTTTAGGGCCAAAAACTTCCACTACATAAGTCTTCTAGACCACTAAGATCCTCTGAGACCAATCTGTTAATTATCCCCAGAGTCAACACGAAACATGGGGAAGCAGGATTTAGTTACTATGCAACAAATAGCTGGAATAAACTCCCTGAGGATTTAAGACTTGCCCCAACTCTGACAGCTTTTAAAACAAGACTGAAGACTTTTATGTTTGCTTTAGCTTTCTGCTAAATCTTAAATCTACAATGTTTCTATTTTTATTTTTATTTTATTAGTAACTTTGCCTTTCTAAAATGCATTTTTATTAACTCTGCCTTTCTAAAATGTTGTTTTTTAACTTTGCCTTTACTTTCTATCTATTTTACTTTTTACTTATCTATTATTTTATTTTATTGTATGACAATGTTTATATGTGAAGCACTTTGAGTCTGCCTTGTGTATGAATAGTGCTATATAAATAAAGTTGCCTTGCCTTGCCTTGCCTTGCCTTCAAGTACTGTATTAGGGGCCCACTAACACCTTTATTAAAGCATCCATAAAATAGCATGCCATGGGACCTTTAAACAAATAACATTTCCTAGCATTCAGCTAATATCTCCTCATGATCCAATAGCTATGCGACCCCTGAGGGTGTTGTAAAAAAACTCTGGTCTTCTCAGCAGCACGTAGGCTGATAACTATGAAAACTATGTAAACTACACTACCGTAATTTCCCGCATATAGGCCGCATCGTGGACAAACCGCAAGCCTTTAATTTATGTATTAAAAAAACAATGCACGTGTGCATGAGAACGGTGAGAGCACATCAAACGCGTGTAGCAGCTCAGACCCGTCTTTCTTTACTGTCTCCGAGTGTGTGTCGCTGTTAAACACCTGACAATGAGCTAGTTTACCATAAGACCGCCATATGAATCTGGAAAAAATGAATAAAGACAGGATTTGGTCTCCTATATTTCCTATGCAGGATAACTCATGTGTGTTTCCATTGAAAACAAGAACATTCAAAGTGATCCTAAACTTTAAACCTACTCTACGTTCTGTTGGGCAAAAGCATCAACCAAGAAATTTAAACAAATAATACAAACTGAACTTCCACCATCATGCATAGCGCACATTTAAACAGATAAAAGAGCAAAGAGGAGCCAGCTCAATAAAAGCATCTTCCCTCATGGTATAATCTATCTATCTATAATCTATGGTATAATTCACCCCTGTGAGATGCGTGCCAGCTCACCAGCATAACCTGCAATGTCCACAAAACCAAGGAAATGGTTCCAACCCAATGTAGAAGAGTATATCACCCTTGTAGTTATGTGGCCCAGAACATTTGACTCGGACTGTAAGAAAAATAATAGCTTGTAGCCTGTAGAGGCCTAGACCTAATCACTAGTATCAAAAGAATGACCTGACAGGTGGTGAGTGATATGGCTGTGATCTAGCCCCCTAGTTCTAGCCAAAGCAGGTAGCCTCGGTCTAACATCTGCCGACAACAACCTGTATATCAAAGCAGCATCTTCCTCATGGTATAATCTGAAACCCCTGTCAAATGTGCTAGAGGGACTCACTTCACAACCAATAAGCTTTTATATAAGACAGGCAATTAACTTCCCTTCCCTCTCTCAAGCAGTCCGAGGGCGAAACAGAAATAAACTTTCAGATTTTCTAGTATTTTCAATTACAGTATCTTCATTTTACAATTGTATCTCTATGCTTGTAAAATTTATATTAATGACCATTAATACTTACAAGACACTGCTTGAAAAGTAGATTAGGATCTTCACGCAGGAACACAGGAAGTCCTTTCATGGCTGCTTCCTTGCCGTGTCTGACGATGTTGGTGGTCTCAAAGAAAAAAAGAAAAAACAGAAAGATAGCTCTAATAATAGCAAGACTAATTGTAATTCAACAGATTGAATTTCATCTGGGCAAAAGTATTGTTTGGTACTGTACTGTGCACACACCTCATCATCAAGCTTTCTCAGTATCTCCTTCAGATCCTTGCCAAACTCTGTTTTTCGGGCGCGGTACAAACTCAGCAGTAGGGGCGCATATTTTTCTACAGCAGCTCTGAATGTTCCGAGTAGATCTTTGTTTGTAATACAGAGAAACTCCTCACAAATCTGTAAAATGCAGGAAAAAAAAAATATGTACAGAGGAATAGTAAGTAAATTGGGAGAATTTGTAACCTGTCAAAAATTGTCTATAGCCATTATCATTTTTAAAAGCATTTACAGCCTCTCCAGGTTGTAGTGGGTGCCTGCTTGCGTGAATGAACGTGCGTGCACGTGTGTTCGTGCGTGTGTGTCGTCGCTTATTGGCTTCAAATACTTTCTTTTCTTTTCAAAACTTGGGAATTAATACGGCGCGGTAAATAAAGTATTTAAAGCGAATAAGGGACGCTGTTTTTGTTGTTTATTTGGTTTTGAACGAATAGTTTTGGACGCATGCATCGGCTTTGAGTTTGTTACTTTGAAATCACACACACACACACACACACACACACACACACACACACACACACACACACACACACACACACACACACACACACACACACACACACACACACACACACACACACAAACCTGCCCGAGTGATGCCGCAGCGCGTTGACTAGTCCGTTCTGAGGCGTCCATAGGCTTTATGGTTTGCGTGTTTGAAAGCCGTGACACTCCTTTACCAGTTGGCCTGAAATACTCGACTTGATTCGGAGGACTCACCTGCCTCAGCCATTTTTCATATCAAAGCAGTGAAGGCGGGGGGAGGGGGAAGAAAGAGGATAGCAGATTAACCAGCAGGGCGCGCACAGCGCACAGACTTGTGCGGAGGTGAACTTACAGTGAACCGTTTGACGGGAGAACAAAAATAAATAGGCGGTCGACTGACCGCGGCACTAGTCTCAATGTGCTACGACCAACAACTCTGGTGGTCTGATCACGTGCTAAGTGCATGATGCCTGTAGTGCTAAGGCGAACTCACCGACGAGAAACTGTGTCAATTTCCAATGGATAGTGTAGCCCAGGGGTCCAAACTTTTCACCTACCATAATCTAAGATCCGAATAATCAAGCTGGGGTTAATATTCAGATCTTAGCTCCGCCGCAGGGGGGCTCCGCGGTCGGGGTTCCGCCGCCGGCCATAGGCCCGGTCAGGAATCTAGCTAAGATCTGCTAAGAGCTGAATGGCCCGGTTGGGGACCGCTGGTGTAGCCTATCTATGGGCAATTAAAATGCATGAAAAGGCCATGCTGTATGGATAACGCGAACACATTGGGTACCTACATCTAATAGAAAAGTATTCATCGAACCGCAGGCCTTGACTAGGCTAGTCTACATAAAAAAGACGTGTGCAACTAGCCTAGCTAAACACCGAATTGTGTTCTCATTTAGGAATGAGGAGTTGACGTCACGGCACAGTAAGCCGTGTAAGCCCCCCCCTTTCCGCCATGTTGGTAGGTACGCCCCTCCGAGTGCAGCTGAGCTTTGCGTTATTGTTGACACGGTAGCTGCTAGCAGAGGAGGTTGTTGAAATTATTTACTGTTTTAACAATGCCTGGAAGCAACTGCTGCGTTAAAAACTGCTCCAATGCCTCACACGATCGCCGAGGAAACCGTAAGAACAGTGGGCTACAGTTTTTTAGGTTCCCTAAATGGAGAACGCACTTAAGGCTGCCCCACACTACACGATTTTTTTATCCTATGCGATTTTTGAGTCGGAGTACACCACACACTTAACGAGAATCGCAGCCGATTTTTGCTCTCCGATCCTACATAAGATTAGAACACAAGACGGAACACCCCACACTACAGGATAATCTTATCCTATTCTCGGCCGTGTAGGCTACGTCATCCAGCACGAGACAAGAGATCGAGAGACAAGAGATTGTAGATCTAGAGCAGCGGTTCCCAAACTTTTTTTCCTGCGCACCCCCTTTACGTCCCAACCGGGTTGGCGCACCCCCGATCCCCACTTCAAAAAGAAGGAAAAAAAACGCAACAAAGCTTTGTTTTATCGCCATATAAAGACTCATGTTTAATCATGCGCAAATAACCAGAACACGCATGACAATAACAACATCAACAAATATACAACAAATAGGACAGCCAAGGGACACGACTGACGTTGTGTGCAAGATCTGCTCATGTGTGATACGCGCAATAGACGGGCAGACGACCGATTACATGACCACTTTATGCGCCTCGCAGAAGTTAATAGAAATGATGATAAACAAAATATCACAGAGCATAGAGCAGGATTGTGAACGTTTACAATGTATCATGTCAATTTACAATCTGCAAAATGTGTCTGTGTTAGGATATTGATGCTGCGCGCCTCCTATTTGCAACGGAATTTGTTTAAGATATAAAAACATTTAATTTAACACACACGCACTAAAACAGATATTTTCGTTTTTAAATAAATATTTGGAAACGAAAATTGAAAAGTGAGAATTGAATGCGCTTTGGCATTATGGAGCACCTTCGGGTCAGCGTGTGTGTGTGTGTGTGTTTTGCGTGTGTGTTTGTGTGTGCGTGCGTCGCTATTATGTTGACTACACACTCAACATGCCGAAAATATCTAACATGTTGGATAACCCCGATTTTGAGATCGGGAGGTCTTAAGTTTATGAGATTCTATCTTAGAACACTACGGCAGACAGGATAATCTTGTCCGATTTTCGTCCCGATTCGGCTGCCATGGGAACGCCACCCCGATTCTCGTAAGGGGCAAATCGGCCACGATATCGGGACATTTATCTTGTAGTGTGGGGTCAGCTTAAGGGAATCTCCGCTAAGTAACCATGGCAATTTATCCGACCAAACTAACCTGGTCGGGAGCAGGTTAACTGTCAGGCTAACTTGAGCGGTGTTTCAGAGAAATCCATCTGTCAGCAACAATTGTACCATCAGAAGGTTCCGCCAAGCCCAGTCCTCACAATTTTGTCATAAATGTTAGTGAAAAATATATTTTCACTAAGGGTCTAAGATTAAATGACGCAAATGAAATAATTCAATGAATTGCTATCTATTATTACTGTGGCTATTTGTTCAACACATTTTTACACAAATCTATGTATTATCGCGTTATCAGTAATCAGCGGCTGGGTGAATGGTCTAGCACTTGCCCTGTGATACGTGCGACCCGATTTCTAATGTGTAGTATTCTTGGCGTTGGCTTCATTTTGTAATTCCCTTTATTAATTTTTATTAATAAAATTAAATAAAAAAATAAAAATAAAAAATATCTCCCTGCTTTAAAATCCATGGTCAATATTAAATTAAAATATGTTACGCTTAATACTACTTATGCATTCAACAGATCGCCGATTTTTGTGCCAGGCAGCCTCCCTGTTTCTATTAATGGTTACGGTGTTCCCTTTTTGAGTTATTATATGCGTGTAGGCCTACTCCTCATAAACCTCCACAAGCAGCTTCTGTTCGCCGCTGGAAAAGATCCCGCTCGGTCCTTTCCGGACATTTGATCCATGATTCGACATTCACGGTTCTGGGCTGGTTACATATCTCGTGAACGCGCGTAATCCACGATAATGTGAGCCTGGTTTGAACTAACCTGAGCAATGCGTGGCTGAACTGCGTTGATGGAACGGCTTTAGTCTCAAGTGGAAGTTGGCGCTAGTTCTAACCAGGCTTAATCAACTAATCGCCGCTTTCGTTAGCGACTTTGATGGAATACCCCCCTGGTCTGTGGGAAACACTGCCGTGATCCAAATGCAATCGCGGCTGCGACGTGAATGCACGGTAAAGTTGCGCAACACAGGTGGAGCTTATTGACACAACATCATGAACCAAGTCTGAGGCTAAAGCTAACCTCAATCGACCCAGACATCACAGAACTCTGTTCACAGAGCCACGCACACCCCTCTCACTAAGCATGATAGGCCCAGAGTCGCCATTACCAATTTCTTTTTTATTATTATTCTTATGGGTACATTCCCCAGGATTACTTTGAGAAGGTCACAGTAGGGCCTACTTAATTTTCAATTTGTGCCTGAGTAGGCTACATTCTCCTTCAAACCTAAACATTATATTTTGACCTGTTGTTAGTATTGTCTCGTTGCAAGTGTTTAAATACAATACATGAGTTTACATAGTCTACAGTTGGTTGTTCAGTCAAGTAAAGTTATGTGAATAATAAATCATATTATTAATATTAATGCCTTCTTTGTAAACTTTATTTTAATTCCGGTGGTACTTGGAGAGCCAAATCATTTCTAAGGTGGTACTCATGGTAAAAAGTTTGAGAACCACTGGTTTAGAGCATTGTGATTGGCCAAGGGCATGTTAGGGCTGGTCAGACAATGGGAGAATATAATGTGCAGTTTGGAGAGTTTGCGAGTTCTTTGACAAACGACTCAGGTTTTGCCTTTACTCTGCGTAGTGACAATAAAGCCTTGATCATTCAACCCTAGTCCTTCTCGACCTCTTGTATTTTGTTGTTTTGAGTATTATTATATCGGTTTTATCCAAAACTGTAGCACATGGGGGTCATTATTATCTGTGTTATACAGTTGGTTTGACAACTTTAGGTCAAAAGGTCAAGGAGCATAATGAGTTTATTTATTTATTTTAATTGTGAAAAATTTCCGAAAACATATAATTGAAAAATAAGCCTTGTGGCACATGGGGGTTATTATTATCATCTGTGTTATACAGTTGGTTTCACAACTTGAGGTCAAAAGGTCAAGGAGCATAATGAGTTAATTTATTTATTTTAATTGTGAAAAATTGCCGAAAATATATATTTGAAAAATAAGCCTTGTGGCACATGGGGGTTATTATTATCTGTGTTATACAGTTGGTTTGACATCTTGAGGTCAAAAGGTCAAGGAGCATAATAACTTAAATAGCAATTTAGTGCTCGTCCGGAGCGACAAGAGATCTAACGAGTATTTTTTTTTTTGGCTTGACATTTGTTGCGTGTGCGTGAGAGCGTGAGATTGATGCTGAAAGCGTGAGTGTCACACCAGATGCGTGAGAGTTGGCAACCCTGGTTTTATACATTATATATATACACATTTCATTCTGTGCAGTACGAGCACGAAATGTTTTTGAGGAGGTCTGCTGTAAAAAAAACGGAGAAATCAGAGTATCCCTAATACACTATTTACCCTTTGATGCATTTGTTACTCGACACATACATAAGAAGAGGGTGCACTGTGCTGTCTGCGCACACCCCTTCTGAAGCCTCTCTCTCTCTCTCTCTCTCTCTCTCTCTCTCTCTCTCTCTCTCTCTCTCTCTCTCTCTCTCTCTCTCTCTCTCTCTCTCGTTCCGTTTAGTCCAGTGTTTCTCAACCTTTTTTGAGCAAATGCCCCCCTTACCTTACCCTGATCCTCTGGCGCCCCCCCCCCCCCCCCCCCCCCAATATTATTGTTCCTAACCAACTCCACTCCAACTCGTGCTACATTGCTTGAATAAAAAACTTCTGTGCCGCTGGTTTTTTCTGGACAAGAAAATGTGTATTCAGAGTTTTATTAAAATGTTTTAATATTGAGCTATTGAAGTTTAATACGTAACAGTGCTTGTGTACATTTTTATTGGTTATTGAGCTGTTAACCCGCAAACTTGGGTTCAATATGTGCACGAAAGACTCCCTTTGTTTACGTGACGTTGCCTAGCAACGCTGCGCATGTGCAGCCTTTATCCGCTTCGTTCTGAGTTGGCGAGTAGCACGTTTAAGTTCGCGGCCAAATAGTAATTAAAGTAGTTTGTTACTATACAAGTTAAGCGCCTGTAACATCAGTGTTAAATGCGTATGTGCCGGTTGGTGTGCGTACTTTATGAAAGTGTTTATCGGTTCGCAGACGTAATGAGCGACGTTGCAGTGGTCTACATGTAATGCGCACGTTCTATTGTTTACAATTAGCATGCTAAGCGGCGTTAGCTTTATTCACGTCTTATGTTGCCTTACTATGTAATATGGATGAGATTCATGTTGCTTAGCGTAATGCCCCATCCACCGCTTGCTTTGTATGTCCCGCAAACCAACCAGTGGAAGTCAGGGGAGGGCGAAACAGTTTCGGAAAGCACCACGCTGCTGCGATGAGGTGGATTTGTTTATCGGCGTTACTATGGCGATCATGACGGCACTGAGCATAAAGTAAAAAGTAGATGAGACGATAGAGGGGTTAGAAACCCATATGAAGATAGGCTTTTTATTTCAGTTATCCTATTTTTGCACCGAAAATATTTGAAAACCATGAAAGTTTAAAAAGTAAAAAATAATGACCAATACACAAAGCAAAGTTGTGACACCCCCGTGTTCGTTCCCAGCGCCCCCCTAGGTTCTACGAACGCCCCCCAGGGGGCGCTGCCGCCCCCGTTGAGAAACCCTGGTATATATGTTAACAGAGAAGATTGGCCATCGCCGGGCGCCGTAGGCGGCATCTCAATTAGTGGTGGATTTCGTTTGAATGAATCAGTTCGCGTCGGTCAGTTCGCCAAGAATAGTCGTTCAAATTGTTTGTTCGTTCATTCGTTCAGTCGCGTTTCCAGTAGTGGTGAATCATGGTTCTTAGTCACTGAGTCGGTCAGACTCAGTTCCTCCCTAGTTCTCATTCAAACGAATCACGAATGCACGTTCTCAGCTGAGTCGGTCAGACTCAGCTCCTCCCTCGTTCTCATTCTCAAACGAATCACGATCGTGCAATGGTGCAAACGGTCATCAATCAACACAACATTAACTAAGTTTTTATTTATCAGCCATACCACCATGAACACGCCCGATCTCGTCTGATCTCGGAAGCTAAGCATGGTCGGGCCTGGGTAGTACTTGGATGGGAGTCGCCTCGGAATACCAGGTGCTGTAAGTGGTGGCCTGTAGGTGGCACTGTTCCCTCTGGCCAAAGAAAACATCAATCCCGATGCCCCAGTGCAGTGACGGGGACACTGTGCTGTGGAAGGTGCCGTCCTTCGGAGGAGACGTAAAACCGAGGTCCTGACTCACTGAGGTCATAAAAGATCCCAGGGCACTTATCGCAAAGAGTAGGGGATCCCCCGGTGTCCTGGCTAAAACTGCCCAACCAGGCTCATTCAATCTGGCCCCCTAATCATCCCCCTATATATAATTGGCTCATTCATTAATTCCCTCACTCTCCACCTCAAGCTGGTGTGCGGTGAGCGTTCTGGCGCCGATTGGCTGCCGTGCATCACCCAAGTGGGTGCTACACATTGGTGGTGGTTAGTGAGGTCCCCCCTTCACTGTAAAGCGCTTTGAGTGTCTAGAAAAGCACTATATAAATTCAATTAATTATTATTATTATTATTAAGTTCCTTTTAGCTGAGGAGCGCTTCATGTTCGGAATCGGGATGTTGTTGCCCGTCTGGCTCTCGTGACTTCTCAGTCCTCGAGTCTTCACTGCTAAACACAGTCAAAGATGACACACTTTTTTACGTCTATTGTTGGGGATACAGACAGGAACAACAACGTCCAAAGTGTTGAACATGCCGCTACAGCAGCAGCAGCTAGCTGTGAAGTGGCGCTAGGACGGTAGGCCTATTCTATGCAATGGTCCAAGCACAGGGAGAGTGCGTCGGCGGGTCATTACAAATTAATATTCCCATCTTGGCCCAAACCAAAGGTTTGGTAATTGTATCCACAAATAATACGATGTCCTGCAGCATAGATTGCGGAATAAATGTGCCTTTTTATGTCCTGTGGAATGTCCATCTGACCATTTATGTTTGCACCAAATTAAACCCATTAAAATGGTATTACTGATTTACTTGGGTTTCAAATAGCTTTAACATTTAGACTAAGTCACACATTTTAGTGGTGGATGGGCGATGTCTCAAAGGGCTGTCTCTATATCATTCTAGAATAAAAATGGTGCAAAAAGGGAGGGAACTTCATTTTGTAGATTTTAACTATACCAATATGTCCTTATGAGAGTGGATACATTTTAGGAGCTAAACAACTGAGTAAGAAGCGCGTTATTTAATATATAAAACATTGATTTGGACGATAGGCCTAACAAGGAAAGCCAGTGTGTGTTCTCTTGTGTGAAATTAACACACGAAGAACCTATTTAATTATCAGCCAATAGCCAAGTGATGAATAGGCCAGAGTCCTTCAAAGCATTAAGCCTAAACTACTTCTGGCACATAGCAAATCTCTCGCTCACTCTCTCGGCCTCTCAGTGATGTGGTCAATTACCCACAATTTCTGACAGCAATGAGACTTCATAATAGTAAAATTACATATGTCAGCCAGCAATGAATATTCAAATCAATCCACAGTGATGGGGAATTGGCGACCTGTAGGTATTTGTAAAAATAATAAATAAAAAGATGCCCAACCCATAATGACTCAATCATAATGCCAGTCATTATGTGATATGTATCGAATTTCAAATGCATTGTATTGAGCCTATATGCCCATCCTCCTTGTTTAATACATGCCAATGGTTTACTCAGGTTATGTGCTGCTTGGTGAGTTTAATGTAGGGATCTGTTAATCAGAATGTCATGCCAATCATGTCTTTATAAGTTATTTTGGACTTTAATCTGATATGGATGGATACAGTGAAGTGAGGAAATAAAGCCACTAAGGTTCTCTCGCTAATACCCATTTTGTCAGGATATAATGACATCACTGACCATATATGGGGATTGGCAAGGGTACATGGGGCAGGATAGTGTTGTGGCTAGGATGTGTGACTCAGAGCCAAAAAGCTGACTCAAAACCCCATTTCCTTAACTGTAGGCATCCTTGAGAAACATGCCCTAACCCATACCTGTCCGTAACCACATCATGAATCATAATTCCCTGTACGTCACTTTGCGTCATACAAGTGTATGCTAAATGACAAAATACAAATCAAATACTTTTACCCTGGCTCTAAGACCGATTCAACCTGTTTTACTAGGATCTACTAAACCACAGGGCACGTTGTGATGTTAAGAAGTTAAATCACACATCAGTGGACACTCCCTCTTGTGAAATAACTAAGGAGAGATTCTGTAATGGCTTAGCCTATCAATGTCACATCTGGTGTGATACTAGTAAACAAGTTAAACAGGGATTTTATAATGGGTGTCAGGCCTTGGGTTAACACCAGTTTCGTCTCTTACATTAAGAGTTATGAGATGGTGTGCTGTTTACACGTGCGGATGCGTTAAACTCCTTTGTCACTGACGCTGCGCGCAAGCGTTCCACACGCCTAGTGCCCTGAGGAGAAGCAAGAACTGGCGGCAGGTTCTCATGTATTTCAACACAAGGTCTTGATCTGAACCAGTGGCTCATCGTTCTGCTCGCCTCACACTCTTATTACAGGCAGCTAGCGCGACGGAGACGCTGCGAAACCGCGAAGCGCGTTTTAAAAATGCATGCTCGCTCTCGGCGCTGTATCTTTAATGAAGTGTGTCTGAAATATTTGATAGCCCCGTGCTCATTTGAAAAACAAATACATTTATTTTCATTAATATTTGATATGGAAATGAATATATGTAAAACACACGCGATAATTAGTCTGTTTTGATCAATTGTCTCTGTCTAATGGCAACTGAGTATTTCCGCACGGAGAGTCCCCACAGGCTACACTGGTGCATATCATTCTCTGGTGCTTTGGAGCAAAGCCATTTCATTTCAGAAACAGGGTTAAGCATCTGTGGATGATGCTCTGCAGATGGAAAAAAACACACGACAAACTCTGATTGGAAGAATGCGGCTCTACATAAGAGCCTCTACGTTGCTTTAAAGTGTCATGGATGCATGATTTTGTTGATGAAAAAAATATTTGGATGCAAGGATACAACAGCTTTATTGAGTATTGCATAGTTGCATTGTGTTTAAGGCAAAACACTATGAATATGCTACTATGTGTGTTGCTATGGACCTCCTAAGATATAGGAAAATAAAAAGCCATCCATTTATACAATATATTTCTAGATTTTAATTTAGATGGCCACACTATCTTTTTGACAGATGTCCTACTTTCAAACGGGTTCACAATATCAAATAGATTGAGGAGATATGTGTGCCCGCAAGCTTTTACTCATTTTCTCGTAATTAATCAATGCATGACTGACAGAAATGCTTTGATTCATTTAGTTAAACTTCAATTATTTGTTTTATACAACCCGGTTCCCAACTAGAAGGCTTACCTGCAGAAGTCTGTGCCTTGTTGTGTTCAGGGGGAGTATTACATTTGGAGTGATCTATAAGCCATCAGTTGAACTACTCTTAGATTCTGTATAATATTATTGAAATTTATTACAATTATACTATATTATAAATACTGTAACTATTCTTGGTTAGGCACGATTCCATGTAGACCTATCAAAACCTTAAAGCCTCTGATATTAGGCCTGTATCTTTAAATTCCAACTAGATATTTGTGTCCCTCATTTGTTTTTGTCGTGACACGAAGGAATTATTAGTGACCATGTATAAATTCATCACATGAAGTTTGGGGATTCTCTGCTAGCATCCAAAGCAGCGAGGGACACTAACTTTGTGTAAAAATCTAGGCCATTTCGCCACTACCGTCTTTGGTATAGCAGTACACCCCGTTACCACTAGAGGCCAGTACCAGCATATGATTGACTCGTATGTGAGCACCGCGTACAAGAAGAGGTTTGTGACGGATTCTCGCTGGCCATCATGGACAGCGCAAATCTGGTGAGTCATACTCTCTGCCGTCTGTTGCTGTTTTCGGTCTCGGCACCAAATGCCATTCAGTAATTATTAACCACATCCACTGAGTAAGATCCGACACGGTCTTATAATGAGCAAGATGATTTGGGGAGTTTTTGCTCAATAATGTAGGCCTATCATGCCTTATCCAACTTATAGGACAAATGTATGGGCATCGACGGTTATTGGTAAGGTGGCTGTTTGATAATATTCCCAGTTGATTGCCAAGATTGTATGTACTTTATTTTCTTTTTACATTAGATTGGGATATTAATCTTTCGTCGTATCGTCAAACTAATACGAATTATTAAGGAAACCGCTGAGGTTGAAAACAGAACGTCATTACCTTATACAGCTGGCACAGAGCAACGTTATCTTACCAACTCCCATTCACAGCGCCATATCACACACACACACACACACACACACACACACACACACACCAGCCTATTCGTCATCTTGATTGTACAGCGCCCAGCGTTGATTGGGAAGGATGGAAGGCACCCAGTCTCTAGGGGAAGGAATATGTATATTCCTCTCCTGGGGGAGATAGTCCCCTCTCTTATCTGTGGGGACTCCTTATCCATTTCCTTCACTTCCTTCCCTTCTCTTCCTCACCTTATCCTATCCCTGTGCATGCCTTTTTTTTGTTGTTTTTCTCCTTTGTACCAAGTTATGGTTCTCCACCATAACGCCCCACCTGCTTTCTCTGGGGGTTCACTTAGCATTAGCTCTGAAAGCCCCCCCCCCCCACTCTCTTTATTTACTCCACATGCTTAACCAGACACCTCCCCTCTGTGCCGCGTAGCATACCGACGCAGCAGGTAAAGGGCAGTGCACAAAAGCAACAAAATAAGCAATTGAACAACACAGGAATGTTTTTTGTCCTTTAAAATTTTTTTTTGTTTTTGCCCGCTTAAACCATCCGTCTTCATTTGTTGTTGCACTGGAAATAATCACAACAATCATTATAATTTGAATAAGGATAATTACAAAATAATGGATCGGCAAACAATTCCACTTAAGCAGAGAAGTGCCGGATTTGAATCATGGCCCTGTCATCACTCGTAATGCACCTTAATAAGCCTGCGTGTCAGTAAGTTCAGAGCAGTACTGAAAGGCCAATCCATCTGGCACGGTCGTGGCGTCGTGCGGTAAGTGACCGACTTAATGAGAACCTCGGCTAATTGGCTGTTTTGGCCCAGTATTCATAAGAAGCCTGGGTCACAAGCCCAGCAGGCAGGTAGGTGTCAGTCTGTCTGTCTGTGTCTGTCTTGTCTAATGAGTCACACCTTTCTTTCTTTCTTTCTTTCTTTCTTGGGTTTTGTAAACAACCAGGCTGTGAGTACACCCCGATGTTATCATCATCACTGGCCAAGACCACTGTCGGCTCACATATGCTCACACACACACACACACACACACACACACACACACACACACACACACACACACACACACACACACACACACACACACACACACACACACACTAACCAGTAACTCATCCTCTGTGTCGCCACGGGTATGAGTCAGGGCTGCTACATGAAAACAAAAGTCTGACATATATTCTCGCATCTTCAAAATGAAAGTCAGAGCAGAACGCAAACAACTTTCCAAACACGTACCACAATAACAAAGGAAACAAATAAAGCACGTTGAAGACATGGCACGTGACAAACGTTCCTTCACATTTCTTTCCAGTGCTCACTAAGCCCGCACGTGATCCGGCGTGACGTGCACAACAGACAACGTGTGCTCTCCGCTTCTCCTCACCTATTACCACCTGTCGGCTTATAGGAGGGTTTCAGGCTCGTTTTTGTTTTTTTCCACAGGAGTCCATCTCTAGGAGACAAACAGTATGCCATAACCATTAACCATTGTCCTCCCTGATGCACTGTTTATAACCATGGAAACACTCCCGGCGGTCATCTGTCAAACCCCCCCCCCCCCCATCCCCAGAGGGTATCACTACCCTGGGTGCAATCCTCCAGGGTGCCGACAGCTCCTGCTGTACCGGGTAAAGATGGCTTCCTACTCTTTAACTATGGAGCACTGAGAGCTGGAGCACTCCCCGATGGCTAGCAGTCAAGCCTCCGCGCATCCTCTTCCAGGGTCGCAGCATTCATCAAAACAGCCACGGGCGTTGCCTTCGCGGCGCATTAGCTACGCACAACCCACCCTCCCTCCCTCCCTCCCGAGCAATGCTGTCTATGAGCGGCGTGCGAGAAGGGAGCTTAATGTGACTCTCTCTGTCCAACATTGAATAAACCACGCCAGCGATGGTCATCACGTCCATCACTGAACTAACTACACACCATCCTACAATCCCACATTTGCCCCCACCAAGTGCCTCCTTTTTGTCATGGACTGTGCTGCGTCCAGTGCGCTCTCTCTCTCTCTCTCTCTCTCTCTCTCTCTCTCTCTCTCTCTCTCTCTTCCCCCCCCCCCCCCTCTCTCATGCTGGCAGAGGTATTTTTTTTCCATAGAGTGGATGAGTGTGGGGGGGTTGGAGAGGTGATCTCGTCATTATCCCTAAGCTACTCCCTCCATTGTGGGCAGATCAAAGTGGTATTTATTCAAGGCCCCTGGATACGTGCCACACAGTGCTGCTGCTGCTACAGCTACTGCTACTGCTGCTGCTGCTGCTGCAGAGACGGATACACACACACACACCGGCACATTACGGGGGGATGAAAGGAAGTGGGCTGCTGGTGGTCCGAGGGGTAGAGCTCAAATAGGCTCATCGACCACTCTACATCAAGGGGGGGGGGGCGGGTCATATACATCAAAGTCGTTTTTTAACTTGTTGGCAGTTGGGCTAATCCTCTTAACACAAGAAGAAAATAGTGGAAAACACTATGTATCCACTTTAAGACCCTCCCCTCCCCAAGCACAGGCCTACTGTGGGATGCGTCCCCCTGGCAACCATAGTCCGTGTGTGTGCGATTGTTGCCTTGGTTTCTCCACCGCAGCAACACCACAGCAGGTTATTTGGCCAGGCAATGATGGAGAGGCACAGTGCTGGTGTTTCAGTGCTGGCAGTGTCAAGTCGCAGGTGAAAAAGTACACACAGGATAATGCATATGAATAACCACTAGTGCCACCCATGCCCTGGAAAGTAAGCATTCACAGTATTGTAAAGTAGCAGTAAATTATATCATTTGTATTATTCTATATATTAAATGTTCAAAATGGTCATTTCCTATATGTTCCATCACACTCAAAAATAACTATAACAAGTCCAAATAAATACACAGACACCCAATGTTGATTGAACTTTGCCTCTCCTCCCATACATTGGAGCCATGGGTCAACCGTGGGCCACAGCGTGCAGTAGAATATCCAAGCTGTGGAGTGCATGAGATGAGGGGGAAAGCCCGGGTGCAGCAGGTATAGCTCTGGCTCTGATCATCACTGGCGGCACGCGCTTTCAAGATAAAAGCGCAGGCACCCATGTTTTCATTAAGTGACAGACAACACACACATCTGTTTCACAGTCTTTGAACATCAAAAAGACGACAGCTGAAGACTGACTGTCTAGCTTGGTGTTGGGTTCCAAAGTAACCCAGTCGACAACCAAGATCTAGTCGACAACCAAGCAAACCTTCCAAAAGACTCTTTTATTTGGGCAGTTTTTTTCTTTTCATTTGCAGGTTATGTTCATGTTAGAAGGCAACAGTTGAAGATCTTCCTGATGCTTTCCCGAAGCGTTCTTAGAAGCTCAAAGAAAGAAGTCAGGTTCTTATTTTAATGATTTTCTTTTAATCCCTATGCTAACCCAACGTCAATTTCCGTTCATTTTTACTATATCATGTATTATAAGCTGCTTAAGGGGTGTGTGTGTGTGTGACTTATAGTAAGTGTATTTAAGTGCATGCATATGTGGAGCAATATTACTTTCTATTACCCATTTTTTATAATTTTCTTCTCCCCATTTGGTCATCGGGGCCTGACGAACCAACAGGCTCTGGCTGATTGTGGACGGCCAAAGCGTTGGCTGAGAGCAAGGCTTTACATACGGCTCCGTGGGTGAAGAAGGCTGGAAGATTACAATCAGGGTCGAGTGGAGGACGCTGGGAATCGGATGAGCAAAAAACGTCACGACTAAATAGGAGAGTTAAACGACAAACAAGATGGGGAGGAGGAGAAATGAGTGGCTCTCTCTCTCTCTCTCTCTCTCTCTCTCTCTCTCTCTGTCTCTGTCTGTCTCTGTGTGTGTATTTAGGATTATACTGATCCATGTATAATTTAGCCCTGCTCCTACAGCAGAACCCATACAGGAAAAGCAGTGTACACATGAGGATGAGCAGGCACTGTGTCTTCTTCTGTATTCTATCCAACATGAACTGTGCTAGCCGGCATACCCCCCCCCCCCTCCCCAAATATACACAGACAGACAGACAGACAGAACCCCCCTGTCACGCTACTGCTGGTAATGACATGAAAGGTGGAGAGGTTGGAGCGGGAGGTTGTCGCACCTTTGGCCACGCATGGGAAAGCAGGAGTGCATGGCTCATGTTTATCGCCACACACAGGCTGTGTCCCAGGAGACAATGCAGCCTGAGCCCATGTGCTTGTCTGCCCAACGCACGCACGCACACACGCACGTACGCACGCACGCACGCACGCACGCACGCACGGACACACCCACTACACTACAATAAGCTTCCTTACATGGTGATTTAGAAGGCGAGATCCGATCTGCCAGATGTACAAAAACTCATTGTCTAGAGATCCATCAGCGGTCTGTATTATACCTACGACTTCACCGTCCTCCATCATCCTGATGATGATGACAATGTCCTGATTTCAGACAAGAGGCAGGATGGATGGCCATCGGGTGTGTGTGTGTGTGTGTGTGTGTGTGTGTGTGTGCGTGTGAACGCACCGCCGTAGCCGCCTTGTGTTTCCTTCACCGGTCGGTCGGCCACTCTCCACCGTCCACACGTCCGCTGCGTACATTCAGGTCGTGTTATTTCAGGATCTCTCCTCTGTAGCCTTCCCCCTCCCCACGCCCCCCCACCCACGCCCCCACACCCTGGGAATGGTGTGATGAGGAGGTGGTGGAGGGGCAAAACAGCCAACCAACCAGCGTCTTCGGGAAAAGTCTCCCGTGGAGAGGTTTGGCCCTGTGAAGTGAAAAAACACATTTGACGGGTTGCCTGACAATAGATTAGGCAACCGCGTTTTATATATATATATTTTTTCTCTTGATGCACTGCTAAATATGATGTATAGGGCTTGTACATCGGAATGCTTCATAGGATTTAGTGTTGGCGATGCTCCTTATTGTAACCCCAATATGCTCTGCCATATGGAGAGGACTAACGATTGTTGTAGAACTGTTCCTTAGTCAATGTAAATATGCTTTAACCAAGGCTTTTAAAGCTGTTGTTTGTCCACGGCTCGCATGAGAGATGCTGTGGCATACACTGTGCAAAAACCTTACTTCAAACATAACCATAACTGCTAACATTCCAATGCTCCTATGCTCCCAAAATGGCGGCAGATGTTTTGGCAGAACCCTGAAGACATGAGATGTAAAAGAAAGCCAGGAGAGGGGGATGAGAAAGCCAAGCTACCAGGCTACTCCTTAGTTAAACTGGGCTACCCTTTACAGCCAGACTTTGATTTTGTGAAACGTATTGTAGCGTTGTAGCATTTGGACATGCTATCCCACTAATTGGTGGAAAAAGTAGCTTGTTACTGTAAAAGTGACATTTAAAAAAGGGCTGCTAAGCCACAGCCATGCCCTTAGTTGAGATTGTAGTGGAGCTCAATGTAGTGAGTCTCCGACACTGGAATCTGTATTGAATGAATAGCTTTATACAATTACTTAATAGAGTGAATCCAGCTCAGGCTGCACTAGAAGACTGGAACAATGTTTTCAAGACATCTAATTGCATGCTTTCGTCAGACGGCAATGGGGGGTAAAAAATGAAAAACAACGCAACGTGTGCCGCAAGGTCGCAACACACAATGCTATCTTTAGCCCTGTTTGTGTTCTCTTGGTCTCAACAAGATCAGTGCCATCTGTAAGTCATCCGTTTAGACTTGCACTAGATACAAGGACACGGGAAAGTTTTCCAATACTGCCTTCTGCTACACCACTGGCACCAGAAGCCACGTTCAGCTCTGGAAATTGATTAAATCTGGGACAATCTCTCCCCATCCCCACCCTTCTTTATATCAAGACAGCTTCTAAATCCAGTCTCGGAAAGCATTCAGCTCTATCTGATTCCCGCTGTCACGTTCCTTCACACACAAACACACATGCAAACGGACACACACACACACACACACACACCCCTAGCCAACTGGCATAGTAGGCTGACGTTGTTTTTCATAACTTGCCGTGTGACAGTGTGAGATATCTCTGCTGATATTATTGGTGTGCTGCACTGGCTGTCACGCTTATCTGTGAGCGAGTGTAACAGTCTGGATCAATGTCCTGCCAGCGTGTCCGCCTCCAACCGACCGGAATGTATACACACATACCCTGCACCGCTGCAATTGACCGGTCAGGTGTGAGAGAGAGAGAGAGAGAGAGAGAGAGAGAGAGAGAGAGAGAGAGAGAGAGAGAGAGAGAGAGAGAGAGAGAGAGAGAGAGAGAGAGAGAGAGAGAGAGAGAGAGAGAGAGAGAGAGGCGGGGGGTCTGCAGAGGTGGTATGCAGCTTCTTATTTTTGATGGACATTTTGTATTGGAATTTATATACACTATTTTCTGAACGTATAATGCAGCCTTATTTACAAGACACCAGCAGCGCCTTTTTGTTGGTTCAATTGAGATATTAAAGGTGTGATATTAGGCTTTTTTGGGGTTCATAATTTAATTTGGGGGTGCTACTAGAATTGGGTTACATGACTTGATGTCAAAAATACCCCTTATTATTCTCACTGTTCATTTCTTCAAAACCATTTTGGGCATCTTTCTGTTTTGATTTTAATGCCCTCCTCCCTTGTAGCCCAATCTGGTGTGATTGGTCAGCACGCCCACTCTGTTGTGATTGGTCAAACACTTTTTGTGCGTCTACAAATTCACACCTGTGAGAAGTTTTCAACATTGCTGGTGTCAAAGGCTTCGATTCAGCAGTACATCTCCGAGCCCGAGTCTGATACAGAATCAAGTCAGGCCGAACAACCGGAGCGAGCCAAAACACTGTCGCAACTAAGAGCGGAGCAGGACGTTTCACAGTGGTACGTAGTTTTGCTGTGGCAAGACAAATCTTATATTGCAGATGTAGAGTTCTAACTTTAATTTGGGTTCAACCATGTGGGTAACAACCGTGTGTTTGTTGACTGACGGAAGTGTATATTTTATAATTAAATTGTATTACTTACTACATTGCTCATTTTCTTGGATCTTTGAAGCTAAGAATAAGGCTAACGTTGTTTGTTTTTGGGAAATAAAGCAGCCTCCGCTTCACGTTGGGTCCCTGCATCTGTTGTGATGGCTACATTCGCTGTACATTGTCCTTTCTGCTGTTTTATGTGATCTATTCCAACATCATTGGATTTGAATACATTTGGCATCCTGGATCAATAATATGCCGTATACAATGATGTTGACTCAGGAGTTATTTCATGCATGGTGCACAAACCGGGCCCAGAGCCTAACTGCTTGAATCCATATAGCCTGCAGAACATAAACAATATCCTTAGAGGGGACTATGAACCTTTGAGGTATAGGACAGAGGAGTACGTTTTTATTACACGTAATGAGATACAACTGTCCAAAAAAATATCGAAGAGGTATGTTTCATTATACCATGTGACCCAATGATGACATGACAAATGAATGTTTTTGCTTTGTCGGCTGGTGCTAGGGCTACTTGGGACATCCCGTTGTGTGTTGTGCTCCGGGTACGCCAGGATTTTCCCGATCCGGACAGTATGCAGGGTTCCGGCCGCTCCTTGACTGAAGCGGGAGACATGGCGGGCAACAACTTCCTCCTTTGGGGGTCCCTCATAATGGGATGACAGGTCGGCGGGGATGGGGATCGTCTTCAAACAAATGGCGATGGGTCCTCGAACACCCCATCAAAGACTATTCTCAGCAGGGCATCCACATAGTCTGCAAAACATTGCAGTCTATTAGTCACTTTGTTTTGTAGTTATTTTCTTATTTCAATGTACATATGTGACATTTGGCAATAATTATATATAAATTCATTTTCTGTGTTTCCTTTGGTGATAAAAAAATAACTGTGTAGGATGTGTTTTAATTGGCTTTGTGGTGCATTTCACCTTCCTGTACCTCGGGAACATGACCTTGAAGACAGCTTGTCATGCAGATGTTGTAGCTTGCCATCAGCACTTTGATTGCAGGCTAATACATGATGGCCAAGTATAACCTACAATCATAGAATGTCAAAAGTCAATGATCCATTTTGAAGCATAGGAAAGTTATTGTGGTGTTCGTTATTTCTTCAGTGTTTAGTCACTCTCATATTGAATATGCCGTGATGATGTACAAGACCAAATAACATTACAATAACATTACAGCATGCATATTCATAAATCCAACTCCAAACAATAGCTTTAGGCTGCAAGTTAGCCAAGACATAATACTACAGCTGATGAACCAAAACATAACGGCTCAATAAAAAGGAGCTAGAAAGTTAGCCGAGGGCTACGGCTGACTAACCAAAACATAACAGCCCAATAACAAACACTCGTTACTAGCTACCTTGTTTGTTTTAAACAAAACAAATCATTAACTAATAAAGCATAGTAACAGGTTGTGATCCTTAGGGTCCTGGTTGGGCACACAAAGTGGAAATTTGGCCTGTAAGAACTAAGCAAGGGAAATATCCTGCATCGTACCGCGCCTGTTTCTCAGTGATATGAAGCCAGATTCCTCAGAAATATGAAGCAAACTGAATGCAAGGCTGGGGCTGTACTATGGAGGATGGTGGTCAAAATGAATTGTAACCACTCATTCATCACGGCGTCTTCTTTGAGAAGTCAAACAAGGTGTTTCACACATTTAATGAGGGATGTTCTCGGTGGGAGTACTCCCCCTGTCTCAGATTTTTTTCAGCTTAGTGTAATTTAAACACGTATAAAAAAGACATAACACTCCAAAGTAAAGGGCAACGCCGAAAAAGCATAATATCACCCCTTTAAGACAGCTGAATGTTCATCTTCATGACTGAAGATGAATAATTACATCACAATGCATCTGCTTCAGACTTAAAGGCTTAAGTCCTCAACTCTGTATGTGTTGGTGGTATTACAATCTGGCTCAAGTATTTAATTATCAGTTCTTTCATTATTTATTTTAACTTTTCTTAAAATATCCAGTTCCTTAAGTAAGCACTGAGATGGAACAGGTACGGCTGGCCAAAGGGTTCCACTACACCTCATTGTGAACGTAAATTTCTTAAACTTTTTCTGCAATTTAAATCAATACTTGTCTTTGATTAGGCGTAGTTGTGCCCTTCCATAAGCAGGAGAGAGTGATTGGGTGTGTGTGCAACCTGTGCACACCATCAGTTTTTAAACCATCAGAGTTTTTAAACTCTTCAGTAAACATGCCAGGTCAAAAGATTGCAAAAACTTGTTATTCACAAACATTGATATAACAACATTTTATATACACATTTTTAATTGGCAATTCATCTAATTAATCATCGAATTAAAATGTAAAATATTTGTATCGCCATTTATATAATATGCAACTTCATTTTTTTATCTTTCCATTTTTTTCTACTGTGTTTTTGAATCCAGACTTCTGTTGCATTCTATCAATCAGCGTGAGTGTAGGTGTACACTTGATGAAAAGGACTAATCAGTGGCCACGGCCCTGCCATCAACTGACCCTCAATCTGTATCCCTCAATCGGACGCTTACATTGTCCGCCGACCTGACGCAACGCGCTGGCGGCGGCCTTTTGATTGCGCCGGGGCTTGGATGATGTGTGAAGTTGTGGTGATGAGTCCAATCAGAACCCGCCACTTGCCGGGGGTGACGCGCCGCAAAGAGTGTGTGGGGGTGTGTGGGGGGGTGGGTTTGGCTGGACTCCTGACTCTCCGCACTCCTGAGTCACCAGTGCTTGTAAAAATGTTTTAAATAAGTTAAAAACATTGCATAAAGCCCACAATAGACTAGTAGTGGTTAGCTTGAATGGTTTTATAGATGAGGTTGATTTGGAGAACAACCCCTTGGGCCCTATTTAGTCTAAAACGCAAGTGTGAAGCGCAAAACGGAAGTAGCTTTGAGGGCGATTCTATGGCGATGCTGCTATTATGACAGCGGACACATGACTCTTGCGCCCAACGCAAATCTAAAATGGGTGGGTCTGAAACCCGTAGGTGTGTTTTGGGCGTAACGTGCAATAAACCAATGAGAGTGCCATCTCCCATCCCCTTAAAGAGCCAGCGCATTTGACTTGATGAGTTGATATTTTGACAGCGCGTTTGCAGTCTCCGCTGAGATAGATGCATTACCACATGAATTTCAAACTTCAAATGGCTTAGTTTATGGCCAAATAGGCCTAATTCACACATGGAATAGCGTTTTCTTCTCTAACTTCAGAAACACTGAGAGTCATGTAAATTTCGGCAAAGAGAACTTAATATACTCGATCAAATACTCATCAATCCTAAAAGTTATGGGCTTGTACACGATGCCTGCGTCAAGAAAATGTGTTTGCTGTACGGTGTTTGCAGATGCATTGATTTAAAAGTACAACTTCTTACCTCTCTATCAGCTGTTCTTTCCCAAATCATTTAACCAACGATTTACCCTAAAACGAGATTTTGTTTTGGAAGGCTGGGATATATTTTGCTCGAGTTTATTATTGTTATTATAATTATTATTATTTTAATGCATGGCATAGCCTACTACAGTGTTCATTCATGCAGCCCCTATGGAAAAAAATGTGACATCATAATATTTCAATAAGGCTAATTGTTTGCATGTTCGTGCTATATAGCCTACGTGTGTGTAAGCTTATGTTGCAGTTCCGACCTGCCATGGCACGTCAAAATAGCAACACCAACTGCGCTATCCGCTAGAGCATTTAGACCAGATATTTTTCGGTCAGTGGCGCAATTGCAGTGGCGCAATTTTCAGATCAGTAAAATAGCACCAAGTATAATTTACGTCGGAACACGCCTCTGCTTTTCGCCGTCATGCCTCTCCAGGCGCAAGTGTAGTGGCGCGAGTTTGTTGTGGTGGATACATGCGTCGGTGTAGAAAGTCAATTGCACTGCGTGCAAGATAAGGCCCCATGTGTGTTCAGGCTATCATTATGCTTATGCTGCGTAAAACCTTGCATGCGTCTTTCCTCACTTTGAAGAAGCGCGGGGATTGAGGCCCATTCATGTCCTGTTATTATCTTGTGACCGTGCTCGGCGAGGGCTGAGCACTGCTTTTATAGTGTGAGATTTGGCTGTTGCCTTGCGTTGTTGGCCTATGGATGTGCTTTTATAGGCCATAGGTCAGAAGGATGCTATATTTTCTCGCTGTCGATTTCTCTCTGTCAAAACCAGACGAATCGGCAAGCTCATGTTTGATTTGCTCTAGTATATGCTTCCTGTCCCCACCCCCTCCCATTCAGACAGGTTTCCAGCCAATATGGCCTGGTTCGGTCCAATCACAACCCTTTATCTAAATGACTCCCCTTGGAAATCGAACACCAAGTGTGAGGTTCCAGACTAATGCACATTTGCGAAATTTGTCTGCCGATGTCAGGCCACCTCGCTATGTTGTTTTTCTCCATGATTATCTTCGAATGAAGAACCAAAAATGGCAACTATAGTATGGATATATATGAAAGATATATTGATATATCTTTCATACAAAATAGCCTAAGGCTAGACTATCTACGTTGCTCAGTGAGTCTTTCTATTCATTGTGAGAAATATTGTATTTAGTATCGTTAAATCACTTTGGTGATTCATATTGTTTCTGATGGGAATGCTGTAAACATAAAGCCAGTAAACCACATGACCCACACGTTTATTTACCACTTTGTTTTGTCAACTAAAAACTTGAGACATTGAACTTCATGCTGAGGTCTGCCAGGTCACGTCAGTCGATACAGATAAGGATATCTTTTAATACGTTGCATTTCATCTGTATTATCAGCTTTTAGAAAACACCTCCAAGGGGGAGATTTTGGTGTGTTTGTGTGTAAAGGTGAAACAAAAACACAAGTCATAATCTCTACTTGCACATTGCAATAGTTGTTTAATATTTGGGAATAATGTTTGCCACAGGTCTACTTAGTAATAGGACACGTTTATGCAACCTATTGACCTTGCAGGTTTACTTGAGAGTTTTAAAACTCTTTTGGTGTGCACAGTTTACTCACTCACTCACTCACTCTCTCCTGCTTATGGTAGGGCAAAAGGATCACAACTACGACTCATTGAAGACACTACTGAAATCACGTAAATAAGTTGAACAAAATTGTTGACTTAAATCAATATATGTTGACATGAGGTGGAGTGGACCCCTTTTGGCTGTCCATACCTGCTCCATTTCTGGGACGCACATCACCACAAGGAACAGGATGTCTTAAATGTCCAATGACATGCCACCAGGTGGGGTGTGATTAGCCGTTACTAGCCGTTTTGAAAATCTGTCTGTTATGACATCACAAGTGGGCGTTTGCTACCGTCCACTGGGTAGGCTGGTAGACTGATCTATTCAACACACATCTAGGTGGACACGCGCACCTGTGATGTCATAACAGAGAGATTTCCAAAATGGCTTGTAACGGCTAATCACACCACACCTGGTGGCATGTCACGGGACCTTTAATAAAACTTCAAATAAATGATAAAGAGCTGGTAAGTAAAGACTTGAGCCAGTTTGTTATACTCAAGGACGACTTGAGGACTCTAGTCTTAGTCCTAAGCAGAGGCATCCTGCTGTAATTATTGATCATCAGACCTCTGCTGTCTTCATATCTAGATCGGACCAACAAAGAGGCTGTGCCGGGTGGTTTGTCAATGGGCCCATGTCATACGGTCAGAAAATGTAATCAGGTTCACCTTTAACAACGGCCACCAGGGTATCCATGCCTCTCTATTATCATTTGATTGATTAGTCCGCGACTCACGGCGGGTCTTTCTTGTGGCATTCAGCATCGACTTTCCGCCCACGCCACGGCCGACTGCACACCCTTTACCAGTTGGCTTCAGGAAAGTAACTAAGGGCACTCAATGCCTGGGGTTCATCCGTACAACGAGTCAGAATGCCCGATACAGACTTCTGTAACATTTGAAATTATTCCATAATTTTCCAGCTAATGCGTGACTAATGGCTTTCTCTCTCTTGCTCTCTCGCTCGTTCGCTCTCTCTCTCTCTCATTCTCTCCCTCGCTCTCATTCTCACCTTCTCTCGCCCCCTTCCGTTCCTTGCAGCTTATTGGTCTCTTATTTACTAATAGGCCACTTTCGGCGGCGCTTTCCGACACTTTGTTGCCGTGGCACTGGGAAAAAAACATTGGGAACGTGGGGGATGAATTGCTGCTGCTTTGCCGCCCGAGGTTTTAATTGGGGCCTTTGGGGAAAGACAGAAAAAAGGAACGCACTTCCCCCCTTCGTTGGCATTGCACCGTTTTTACGAAGTTGAAACAAAAAAAGCACAACAAACCCAAAATTTTTTTAAAGAAGAAAAGCCGATGGCGTTCAGCGGGTAAACGGGATGTTGTTATGTTGACGAAGAATTCAAAGGGAGCGCATTGTTCCTTCCCCTCTTGCGTCAGAAAGCTAACACCCATCATTCATATGTATAAAATCGAGCGACCCCTGCTTCTCTTTCCCGCGTGCTCGCTCTCTATTTCCATGTCTTTATCTCTATGTCCCTCTACCCCCCTCTCTAAACGTTCCAACGGCATCGGGGGACAGTCGTTGGTGTTTCACCGTCACTCAAGATTTCATCATACAGTCTCCAAGGGTCTCTGAGGAGAAAGATGGAGGGCGGAGGGGGGGGGGTGGTGCTAACTGTGGGGTAACGCGCAACGCATGCAATAGAAATTAAAAGACACAGGCATGAATAAAACATGGCTTCCAAAACAGTTAGCCGACCAGAATAAAGACACAAAGTTTTCAATGAGATCGCCTGAGAGAAGCAGGAATGTGTCCCAGATTTTCAAAATTTGCCTTTTCTCTCCATTCTCTCTCTCTCTCTCTCTCTCTCTCTCTCTCTCTCTCTCTCTCTCTCTCTCTCTCTCTCTCTCTCTCTCTCTCTCTCTCTCTCTCTCTCTCTCTCTCTCTCTCTCTCTCTCTCTCTCTCTCCTCTCTTCTCTCTCTCCTCTCTCTCTCTCTCCCCCCCTCCATCGCCACATTGGGCCCATCGAGTTTCTGTCCGAACGGCTGCCGCAGACTGCCAGCGATGTCGCCACCCGAAGCTCTAAAGAAATGTCCATCAAAGAAGAGACGCGCAGGCGGGCGGGAGGAACGCAACCAAACAACAATGATGGCGAGAGTAACCGCCCGCGCCACACACACACACACACACACACACACACACACGACAGGCTGACATCACCAAGAGTAATTGCCTGTCATGTGCCATACGGTTTCACTCTCAGTAAAAGCAGGCGCCCCCTCCGCCCCGCTACCACTCACCCCAACCTTGTGTTATTCATTTAAAGTTAAGCCTGAGACAGTCCAAGGTCACTGCTAAATGTTCTGCGAAAAGATAAAAAAGCAGGCTTGGGGGTTGGGTAATTGAAGGCCACGCCTCATTCCCTGGATGCAAAGGAGAGTTAGAGGTGAGTCAGGAAGGTTAGGAAGTTAAGCTCGTTAGCATTTGAATTGGAATGCTGCCTGTGGAATACACGTGTTTTTGCATAATTTTGATGTAAAATGCATGGAAATTAAATAAGTGAAGACTGCTTCTTCGTTGACCTCTCCCATCTTCTGTTGAGTTTACTCAAACTCTTTTTTTTTCGCACTCTTTTTTTGTGTTTTGCCGTCCCCTCCTCCAATCCTCCAATCCTCTCCGTTTCCATGGTTCCATTATTGATGGGTTCTGGCGGCCATTACTCAGTTATCCTCCCTGGGTCATCTCTTGGATCTGGGCGTGGTAGGATTTAGAGCCAGGAAAAGGCTTTGCTGGGAGGGTTGTTGGGGAAGGGCTGTGTTCCACCATTCCTACCTATCTCTCTGTGTTCTTTTTTTATCCCCTGCTACTCCGCCTCAGATACTCCTTCTCTCTCTCTCTCCCCCTCCCTCCCTCCCTCCCTCCCTCTCTCAAACCTCCACTCAGAAGAGATTACAACCTTGATCTACACCTGCTGGTTGAGGATCACCCCCCCTTCTCCCCTGTGTTTCTCTCTCCATCATCTCCATCCGTCGTGCCCGTGATCTAAGATTTATATATTTTTTCCTTATTTCATTTAGTTTATTTATATTTTTTTGTGCTGAATAATTGATGTGGGGGCTGTATCGAGACCCTGGGGGTCCGCATAGACGTATGGACGGACGGATGGACGAGAGGGCCAGCTGCTGGCGGGTAGAGAGAAGATCGGGGAGGGCTGGAGGAGGTGGTGGAGGAGGTGGCGGAGGAGGTGGTGGTGGGAGGAGGAAGATGAGAAGGAGGTGCTGTTGGTGGGGATGATGAAAGGCTGGGTGGGCAGCAGAGCGAGGGGTCAGCCAGGGGCTCTGTATCCTGGCTGCTTCAACAGCCGTGTGTTTGTGTGTGTGCGAGAGTATACGTGTCTTTATGTGTGTGTGTGTGTGTGTGTGTTGGCATCCGTGCATGTGTGTGAGTATATGCGTATTTTGTGTGAGTGTGCCTGGATGTGTGTATGCGTGCGTGTGCGTGTCTGAGTGTATGTGTCTTTATGTGTGGTGTGTGTTTGAGTATGTGTCTCTGTGTGTCTGCGTGTGTGTGAGTGGGTATATTTGTCTTTATGTGTGTGTGTGTGTGTGTGTGTAATTATATGTGTCTGTGTGTGCATGCGTGTGGTGTGTGAGTGTATATGTGTCTTTGTGTGTGCGTGTGCGCATGTGCGGGCGTGTGTGTAAGCATACAGTCTAGTTGTGTGTGTGTGTGTGTGTGTGTGTGTGTGAGTGTGAGTATGCGTGGCCAAAAAAAGATGGCGGGTGAGACAGAGTTGTTGAAACACCTGTAGTGATTATGCCTGCAGATGCAAGCGTGTGTATTTATACCATTGGTCGGGTATTTCTTAACATATGTCGTGTAATCCAGGGCTGTATTCTTAACCCCTCACTGTGCGTGAGAAAGGGTGTGTGTCAGAACCGGCACACACTCGTGAGGGACGTTGCCAATGATTACGTTACCATGGCTCCTGGATGAAGTGGGACATGGAACCGGGGGATGGCGGGAAGACATCTTCCTGCTCTGCCATACATTCATCAGCCCCCGCCCGCGTCTTTCATCTCCCCGCCAGTCCCGCTGTCAAAACAACACCTCTTGTCACATATTGGATTTCGTATATACCTCTCTATTATTCCCTCCTTCCGACCTGGAGTGGAGGTGGGTTCAGAGAGAGAGCGAGGGAGAGATGGCAGAAGGGGGTTAAAATGAATGATCCATTTAATATGTTGACGTGATTTAGAAGGACAGAAATATGCTTGTGTCCGTATTTCCGGCGTGCCGTGTGGGAGCTGGTGACACTAGGACGGAATCTAACATGTAGAGGACGTTTTTAACGTGTAGAGAAATTAATCTTACACCTGATGATGTCTTGCTAGTATTGCGGAAAAAATGACTCATCAATCAAACCAGGAAAAAGTGATGTTACCACAAGTAAACCACAACTCCAACAAGCAAAAGTTCCCGACGCCCGGTGGTATATATAGCTGAGTAAACATGTTGACGTTGAAGGAGTTACAGCACATTTAAAGGAAACAGTGCCTTGTTGCCATGTGGATATTCTGACGGGGCCACGGGGAAGAGGGTGTGAGGAGAAAATGGAGTTCTGTTTTGATCAGAGCCGGGGGGGGGGATTCTGCTGACACTGTGTAAAATCTGGATGTTTCAACTTGTTCCTGGGATGTTATTTCCCCACCGCTTTTTTGAATCAGGATGATGGAGAGAGAGAGAGAGAGAGAGAGAGAGAGAGAGAGAGAGAGAGAGAGAGAGAGAGAGAGAGAGAGAGAGATCTATCCCTTGCCATATCTTCTTTTGGTGTCCATGTCTCACACACACACACAGTGGGTCCACTTGTTGGCATTGTTTCGGTGGTCACTGTGAAATCGTTTCTCAGTACGGTGCTGTCATGTCTGTTTCCTTTGACAGCCCCTCACCACGGCTTTCAGCTATGTGCATCCCCCCCCACCTCCCACAACCCCCCTGACCCCATCCCCTTGCTTACTCCCCAGCTCCTCGCTGAGCCTTCGGCTTTGCCATCGTTACACTCGCAGATGCTGAGAGCTTCTCGGTGGATGCCACATGGTGTGTGTGTGTGTGTGTGTGTGTGTGTTAAATTCTCCACTTCTCTTTCTCGCTCTCTTGCTCTCTCGGTCTCCCTGGGTCTCCCTGGGTCTCCCTGGGTCTCGCTCTCTCTCATTCCCCCTCTGGGTCTTGTTCTCTCTGGGTCTCTGGGTCTCTGGGTCTCTGGGTCGCGGTCTCTCTCGTTCCCCCTCTGGGTCTCTGGGTCTCTGGGTCGCGGTCTCCCTGGGTCTCTCACAGTCTCCTTGGGTCTGGGTCTCTCTTGGGTCTGGGTCTTTCTGGGTCTCAGTCTCTCTTGTTCTCTCTCGGTCTCGGTCTGCCTGGGTCTCGGTCACTTTTGGTCTCTGTGGATCTTGCTTTCTCTGGGTCTCTCTGGTTCTCGGTCTCTCTGGGTCTGGGTCTCTCGTTCTCTCTCTGTCTCTCTGGTTCTCGGTCTCTCTGGGTCTCGGTCTCTCGTTCTCTCTTGGTCTCTCTCTGTCTCACTCTAACGCCTGAGTGGGAGAAGGACAGGGGAGAGGCGGGCAGAAAGAGATTAAAGAACTAGTTCACCGGTGGACATATGAAGGTTTTATGAAGTAAATAATTCTATGTATTATAAATGTGCAAAAAAAATTGAAATCGGTTCATCCTAGCCTAAAAATAATAAACAACCCCATAAATTGGAGAAGACGTCGGTATTGAAATGATAAAAGGTAAAACGATATGCAGTCTCCATTTCAAACTGGAGGATTATGATAGAAATCTTTTCGGCATGACGAGGCATGCTCTAAAACAAACTGCTGTTCCGTCCATCTTCCCTGTGGGCCCGCGCTTCTAATGCACCTCCCGCAGCAAAACGCACTCGCCTACAGGTAAGACTGTCGTAATCTTCTACTATATTTCTCTTTACAAAGTGCACAATAATAGCTGCTATCGGGGCAAATTGCTAAAATTGTTCAAAACAGCTAAAGTAAAGCAGCTTTGTTTTTTCGCTGTTATAATCCTGTGTTCTCCAGGCAAAGAAAACATGTTTTTAAACGACTTATCATTTTCAGTGAGTGATAGAATCTAACATTATACTAGTGATAACTGTTGTCTTTATGGTGACATTTCAGAATCCGATTGCTTCAGCTGCTGGGATAGTTGGATCAGAAGATAAATTCCAATGCCAGTCGACTTCTCAAGCCACACTCTCATGCAGAGAGGTAAGCTACAAATTGTTGTGTGTGTGTATACAGTATATAATAGTGTGTGTGTTGTGGAAGCAAATTAATATTGAGCAGTTTTATTTTATTCTTGTCCCTACATTCATTTTTTCATAATTGTATGTGTATTTCCTTGTCTTTATTTTTTATGGACCCTGTAAGGGGACTTGCTGTGAATAAGTCAGCCTGATGGGTGGCCGACACGTGTTGGGCGACACCCTAAACTTCAGACTGTGTTTAGAAAAACAAAACATTTCATTTGCATCATCATGGTGACTCCCAGTCTCAAATTAGGATGGAGTGATCAAGGGCCAGACATTTATTGATCCATTGTTTGCGTCTGTCTGTCTGTCTGTCTGTGTGTATACTAATTTGGTTTAGTTTTTGGTATAAAATGATTTCTTCAATGGTACCAAGAACATGACAAACTAAATGCATGTGTTATTACAGAACACTGGTAGCGGACATGGCACATTGACTCTCTCTGCATCATCCAACCCGCTGAAGACTGACACTTTCCGTTTGACATCCACACCAGTGAAAATCCTTCCCTCTGTCCAAGGACAATCTGTAAGATTCTGAAAAACTACTTTACAAATGATCTAAACCAAATAATTTGCCAATATATTACTTACACAAGATAACACTTTTTAACTCTCAACTAATCATTCTAAAGGAATAATATTTATAGAATTGGTCAGCTTTACAATTAAAAAAAACCCTTCTTTGTTTTTACAGACATCGTGCCCAGACACACCTGGGACCCTTGATTCAAGCTTTAGCACTGTGGGTGAAGCAGACGAAAGTTATCAGCCCAACACAACTGTCACCCCCATGTCAACGTCATCATCGGAAGATGAAAGCATCAGTGACTGGCATGGAAAGAAGATCATTGTGAATGAGTCCTGCTTGATGTCCATTACATATTTCATTTATCTTATCATCTTATCTTTGTAATGTTGATATATTGGATCATTTTCCTTTGTGAATAAAATCTTATATTTTTTTTACCACCTTACCTTGGACTCCTGTATAAACCCATGTTCACCATAACAAACTTGTGGGTGGGACACTGCAATAATTATTTAAATTTTACCTTCAGATTACCTTTTTTCCATATGCTTTTTTTTAAATTACAATTTATACAGTAGGTTCAGCATACAGCCATCATGTATGAATGTAGCAAGAATAGATTACTTTAGGTATCATTTGTATATTACTGTACAGCATAAAAACATTTGCTAATTACAGTAGCTCAGCATATCAAGTATTTGTACTCAACCTTTTCTCCCCAGTTGAAATAAGTGTTTATCTTATACAGTAGGCCTACTTTAGTATAACAGCACTTGGGTTAGTAAACAAATCACAACAACAAACCAAAATGAATTAGAAGTTTTATACATGAAAATATATGAACTATTTACAAAAATAAAACGTGTAGGGTGCGTTTGCTAAAGTCAAAATAGTCACAGCTCATCTTGAGCATCTACTGTCTCCTGGTAGCTACGGTACTGCCCATCTGGTGCTGGATAATGAGCTTGGATGGCCTGGACAACACAGGCTGGCAAAACAAGGCGATTGCCTCTCCCAAGTCTCTCGTCTTGCAATATCTACTCCAGGAAATGCCGGTAAGCTGTAAGCCGATACTGTCTGTCTAAGAAAGAAAGAGAACAACATTAGCAAAGCAAGATAAATGATGCTTTGAGTAGCCTATCCAGCATTACACAGACGTTGCTCTGCCAATAAGATCTGCTACTTTTGGATAACTACATTGTCACGTACCCCGGGACTCAAAACTATTGTAGCCAATGTGTTAGTAAAAACAACAACACTTACTCTATGCTCAGACGTCCGTTTCTCCCAGCGGGCTTTGGCTGGCGCTTCCAGTTCACTTTCTGGGTCCAGAAATATGTATCCAACACCCAACTGTTCAGATGAGGCGTAAAGCCTGGGTGAGAGGTTACACACATGGCCCCGTCCTCGCCAGATTCAGCCATTTCTTCTAGAAGAAACTGGCATCGCTGAAATTCGCTGCAGCACAGGGACTCTGTGTTAGTGTCCAGTTCACTCCGGCTCCTCATCCTCAGCAGCAGCCTCCTCCTCCATTTGTCTCAATTCTTTTTGGCTGTATTGTGGCTCGTACAAACAGCCCTGAATGTCCGAATCCAACAATATATTTTCAAAATCCACTTCGGCTGTTTCCCATTGCAAATTTGCTTCTGCCATGGTCTGAGGTTTGTGTCGGTCTAGTTCTCTAGCTAAGCGGTGAAGAAACATGGCGGAATATTGTGTTTACATGTTCGCATGATGTAAGCGATTGTGTTTATGGTGCCTTCTATTTGTCCACCCGACTCGATCTGCGAGTCTGATTTCCGTGTTACGAACCGGAAGTTGCAAATAGCACGCCCCCGAGGTCGTAAAAACGACTTGTCAACTCGTCTGAACTCAGAGGACCCCGAGTTCATTAACAAAGATGGCTACTCCGAGCATCACATGTAAAAACATTGTGGTTTTCTACTATTTTAAGCACTTGTGTTTTTGTTGTAACCAAATGAAGACGTCGGACACATAGCACTGTATACTGTTACCTATAGGCATGTCGTTACAGTCTTATTATGTGTTAAGTACTGCCTATTTTGTAGCTTGTGCCGCTGAAATTGGCTAGAGACGCTCCATGTTGCTATGACAACAATGCCGATTCTTGAGCAGAAAGCAGAGCTCCGACTCGTCTTGTCATGTGCAAAATAGAACGAAAAACACAGGGTCCCTCGTTTTACGAGACGGATGTGACGTCACACCCGAGCTGCAAGTCGCGATTACGAGACAAATAGAAGGCACCATGCTATCTCGTACGCGAGCTCCCGCCCCCCCTCATTCCTTATTGGTGGGCTTACAAATTTGCGAAACTAGTGGTTTGTAGTCCTCTGCCCTTCTAGCAGGCAAGCAAATTTCTCCTGAGATGACATCAAACGCGTCATTTGACGTCATCTCAGGAGAAATGTAATCAGGACAGCTGGGCGACTGGAGGACTGGGTTAGACTGAGGGAAGAAACACACTTTTTTTTATATTATAATAGCGATTTTATAATGATAGAACCGGTTATGAATCTGAACTATCCCTTTAAGCATAATGACAGCAAAACAAAAATGGCAGAAGGAAAAAATGACAAAACCAACAACCGAAGCCCAAGAATGCTAATGAGCTGAACGAACCATGTTAGGCCGACAGAGGATGAGGGGGGCGATGTATAATCACGTTCAGAGACGTACACTCAAGGGGATCGCACAGACGTTTGTTCAATCGTCCTCGCTACATTAACTCTATATGGCAACCGGCACACTGCCTTCAATTGATTGCTTTTCTAGACACTAGACAGCTAGCCCACCAATTTGTTCTGTTTTAGTAATCTCCTATGGTGCCGGTATTATAATGTTATCACACCGAGAGGATGACCAATTCACTGACAAGGGAAAATACGGCTTCTGCTGAGACCAGAGCGGTCCGATCTGTGGCGCCAACGCACACTGTGTGTGTGTGTGTGTGTGTGTGTGTGTGTGTGTGTGTGTGTGTGTGTGTGTGTGTGTGTGTGTGTGTGTGTGTGTGTGTGTGTGTGTGCGCTCGCGCCACACAGGTCTACATTAAACACAAGACACCAGGTCAATCGAGCCCCCCTTCCCTGTCTAAACCCGGAACAGGTGTTACTGGCTTCAGAACACTTCCGCTACCACCAAAGTAAAATACCTTCTGTGTTTTCACCCATGCTGGGTGATCTATGCGCTACCCAAATGTTTTTTCTAATTGTTTGCTTTCCCCCCCCCGTTTTTGCTTTAGTCTGAGACTAGCTGCTGTGGTTCAGGATGCGGTGCATTTATACACACAACCCGAGAAAAAAAATAAAAGAAGAGAAGTCTTTGCCTTTGCATCTTACAAGTTTATGGGTTGTGCTTCTCTCTTTCAAACGGTGCTAGGATGCTGCCGAGGAGCCTCTGAGACTCGTCAGCGCGTGGAGAACCTTCCACTGTGTGTGTGTGTGTGTGTGTGTGTGTGTGTGTGTGTGTGTGTGTGTGTGTGCACAGTGAAGCCATTAAATACTTTATCATGAAACTAAGCAGCTTCCCCTGTAAGCATTCCCTGTGGGATGAACAGCGGAAAGCAAACAGGCTCTCTCGCAACATAAGGCTTGCAACACACACTGCACACACAAATAAAAACACAAACATAGAGACACACACATACACACACGTGTGTGTGTGTGTGTGTGTGTGTGTGTGCACTCAGTCTTTTATCTTTTCCTTTATCACTGCATCAAAAGCCATTTTAATGTAGGTAGCACAATAAGTAGCCACATTAGTTTGACAGTAGCAGCTGTAGTGTTTCCTTGGTAACCTAACTTTCCCTCTCCCGCTCAAAAAAAAGGAATTGTGGGCAGGATAATTAGACCTTGTGAGATAGATGCCAAGCTCTGTTTCATTATGATTACTCTTCCAATTGATTTACAGCCCAAAAGCTGTGTGTGTGTGTGTGTGCGCTTTTTTCTTTTGCTGTATTATACGGTTTGAAATGATACCCGTCCCCTGATGATGAGCAGATACATCCAGGTCTCTTGGCAATTCACACACCAACATGTGCACATTCTTGTGCCCACCACCCAACACTTTTAAGAGTGTGTGTGTGTGTGTGTGTGTGTGTGTGTGTGTGTGTGTGTGTGTGTGTGTGTACATGATGTATATGTAGTTTGTGCCTTAATATGGGAATTAGACACATGCACTGTGCTTTTCCGTTGCTCCCCGATGCCAAAAACACGCGCACTAATGATTGAAGTGTTTGGCTACGGGCGTGCAAATCGTCTCTGTTCTGTTTTTGCCGAACACGTTCGGTAATCAAACCACTCCTCATTATGCAGCTGGATCGCATCAATAAAAGATAAATCCTTGTCACTAATTTACTGTTACACATGTTGCCACTTCCCTTTCCGTCATTTCGAGCAAAAACAAAAACCCCTTCACTTCTACAAAGAGTGAAACTTTGCAGATTTGCTCAGAGTTCAGTGTTGCTCGCGTGCCTCTGTGGCCTCTCTCTACTCCTCAGTCTCTCTTTATCCCTCTCTCTCATGCTGCAGTTCAGAGCCCCTTCCTCTCTCCCTCCTTCGCTCTCTCCCACTCTCTCCGTTCGCGTTCATCATTAATTCATGGGGACTGGCGCAGTAGCGGCTGGGTGAGGGATACACTTCAACCACGCAGCAAGCCTAAATATCTGCACTCAGTAGCCAGGGTCTGCATCAGTGAAGATTGAGATGGTGTGGCATAAACCCACCCACGCATGCACACACTCACGCCGTCGCACTCACGCACACACGTACAAACACACACGCACACACACACACACACACACACACACACACACACACACACACACACACACACACACACACACACACACAACCACCCATTAAAGAACACACACACACACACACACACACATAACCACACACACATACATGTAACTATGCACTGAAACACACACACACACACACACACACACACACACACACACACACACACACACACACACACACACACACACACACACACACACACACACACAATAACATATTATTCTTGCACACATGTCTGTTTTGCACTATAATCTCTCAACACTTTGTCATATGCATTTTCTTATCTTATCTCTTGATTTCACCTACACAAATTAACATATTAACTGCCGCAATGTACGTGTGTGTTTATATTAATGAATATATATTGAAACGGCTTAAAACATTGCCAGCAGTAATCAGCGGCATGGAGCTACTAGTCTGTCCTTGATGTTGCGCTTTGGCTGCGCAACAGAGTGTGTGCTTCTGTTCTGGCCAATTCCTGGGCGCTCCCGTTCCTGTCCCAACCCAGGATAAACGGGATGCTTGTCAAAACTAAAAACGCTCGTATTGACATGTATCTGGGTTACGTCACAGCAGGTAGGAGCGCACAACCAGGGGGCAGAAAGCATTGACAACGGATAGACAGCCGACACGATGGCAGGGATTTGTGGCGCCGTTAACTGCGCTAATCGCAAAATCTGGGGATAGAAAATTATTACCATACCAAGATTGTTTTGACTCCCTTTAATACTAACAGCAGACAGACAGGATTGAAGTCTTTAAAAGGGCGCATTGGAGTTGTATTCTATTGTATGCAGGTCGATTTTCATTAGCTGATACACTAGGCTTTTCTTTCAGATTCGTGGAGGCTGAATTATCCTATAACGGGCCATAGAAAAGTTGGCCAGGCTATGAATATCCATTTATTTGCAGTAATAACATAAGAATCCGGCAATGTTTTCCCATTAGTGAGAACTATTTTGTTTCTGTAAATGTAAACTGACCTCACTTGCCAAATGTTGCCTCATACCTGTCCCCTCCCGTTAGGATTATTACAGTGCATGTATCACACTTACTGACTCCAGCCAGAGCAGGTTTGATGTCCATGTCTGTTACTTTGATTGGAAAATCGATAAATGTACTAATAGCCCCTTAGGGAGGGGGTGGGATCTGACAAAAACAGGGGGGGTTTACTAAACATGAAAGGTGACTGTGGTCCCAACAAAGAATGCAGATGAGGTTTTAGGGAATACTTTTGTTATGTTTGTTTATAAGTTATAGGAACTACTTTTTGAATGTCTGCTGAATGCCCAACATAAAACGCATAGAGTTAGTATATGCTGCCTTAATCAATAGGCAACATTTTATCTGTAACACTGCCTTAAAGGTGCCATGACATGCCACCAGGTGTGGTGTGATTAGCCATTACAAACCGTTTTGGAAATCAGCCCCTTAACACATCACAGGTGTGCGTGTCCACCTAGATATGTGACTGATAGATGACCAATGTTTGCTACAGTCCACTGGGTAGGCTGATAGACTGCTCTATCTAGCACACATCTAGATGGAAATGCCTACTTCCTGCCCCATATGATGTCATATGGGGCAGATTTCCAAAACGGCTTGTAACGGCTAATCACACATAGCCAATGTTCATCATTGATATGTCAACAAGTTACATGGACATGGCTCGTAAAAAACAACTTTGCTAAGGCAAAGGTAGCCGTTTATACATTGTTGTCAATGCTGTAGTCGCTAATGTTTATGGTATATAGTGTTTTTTTTGCACCCTGTGTGTGAGCTCAACTAACCATGTTTATAAACGGGAAACGTCTTTATAGAGCCAAGCATAGTTCACCCTGCCAAACTGTAAGCCCGGCCATCCCTCTCACACTGGGAGTCTTTGTTCAGTGGGTGCTTTTACCCTGTTCATCTCTGTGTTCTTGTGTTTACCTTGTGTCTGTCTGCAGTACACTACATCTATACTAAACGCTTAGTATTCAGTCATTCTTTAGATAGTCTTATCCAAATTGAGTGTGAGCAGATACTGCTCAGAGAAGGGGCAGGGGTAAGATGCCTATGCACGATGCCTACAAGTAGGCAATAGACATTTGGATCAGTTGGCGCACAAACTTCTGCATAACAGCAGGTTGGGCGGAGGTATTCGGATTTCATCAGAACTTTGTTATGCATACCTGCAAGCAGCCGCATATGTCAGAATACAGATGTTAGATGTTCTCAGGAATCCACCTGACCACAGTCGTTTGCTAAACGCTTGGCTTGAGTGTATGTGTTTGTGTGTGTTTATTTGTTTTCATAGCTGTTTATTTGTGTTCTTTTGTCCTTTATTGTTCCACTGGTGCAGAGTCTCTCTCCGTCGCTGTCTCTCTGTGTTTGTCCTCTTAAAAAGCACCCAAGAGGGCATTGTCTGGTTCACTGCAGATACTGACACAGGGACATTGATGTGAGGGGTGCGTGAGTCACCAGTGTCCCTAGTCCCCAGGACGGGCTAAATTTAAAGCCATGCCCGCCAAAACCATTAATATTTAACAATGACTTTTCAGAATATTAACTCTCCCATCCCCGCCCCCACCCCCACCCCCCTCCAGATGCAAGCCCTGAATGCAATCTTTGCAGAGCAAAATAAACAGTTTGTTTACCTAGAAGTTGTAGCACATCTAAACGTCCTGCTGCCCTTGTCGCTTTGCTTGTTTTTTCTTTGACTTCGACAGGTGTAGTTGTTATTGGGGGGGGTAACCAAGCTGTGAGTGTCAAACTGAAGTTCAGCACACACAAAACTATATCGGCATTTAAATAAGTAGTTGCAAAGGAACTTTCTAAATGGACTGTGGCTCTATAGAGCTTACCACTTTGGCTCTGTCTGCGCGTGTGTTCTGTTGTTTTTATGTTGCATGACGATCAGTTACAACGTTGAAACTGGAGAATGTAGAAGCAGTTATTTTTTTACTGGCAACTGTCATCTCTTGATGTGAACCCAGAGTCACTGTTGTCACAAAGTTATGCATTTGATTTGTTCGCATGTGTCAAAACCTCTTTGCTTAAATGTTTTATAAATTTCTGTTAATTTCTTTGGAACTTCAAATAGTTGCTGGATTAATTTTTATAAATTCTGAATAGTTTCATTTGTTGAGTCCAGAATTATGAATCAGTCAGTCTCTTCAGTATACAATATGCCACTTTTTTTACAGCCTTTAACTGTTACGATCACGGTGGAAGATAGCAGACCCAAAAGCACGACATCGGGTAGACCAGGCAGGTTTAAAGGAACAGAAGTGTTTATTGAGAATCCGGGGGGGGGGCTGGAGAATGCTGGGGATCCGGTACGGGTCCAGTGGAGTCTTGACGGAGGGGCTGCAGAGCATGGAACTGGGGACAAGGAAACACAGGTTAGGATGGTAGGTCAAGGTTAGGATAGTTCTTAAGAACAAAGGATTGCACAGAGGAACCATAAGACGATACAAACTGTTTGTTGGTTGTGTTACGATCTGGCGATGATCGTCTGGAGAACCGGGGTTGAAATAGAGGGAGCTGATTGGTGATCGCCGGCAGGTGTGTGGAGTTGATGATGCCGGCAGGTGTGTGGAGCTGAGTGGAGAGAAGGCTGGGAGGAGTTTGTGACATTACCCCCCCCTCAACGGACGCCACCTGGCGGATGCCTGGCTGCAATCGTATGGGCCCGGTTAAAGTCTGTAATGAGGGACTGGTCCAGGGTCTGCCTCCGGGGAATCCACGTCCGCGCCTCAGGGCCATACCCCTCCCAATCGACCAGATACTGGTAGCCCCTACCACGGCGGCGCACGTCCAGTAAACGCCTGACCGTAAATGCCGGGTGGTTGTCGATGATCCGTGGAGGCGGTGGATCTGGTGTGGGGGGGGGACAAGGGACTGGTGGAGACGGGCTTGATCAAGGAGATGTGGAAGGTGGGGTGGACACGAAAGGAGGGAGGGAGCCGAAGACGAACAGCACAGGGATTGACGAGAGAGTCGATAACAAAAGGACCAACATAATGGGGGGCGAGCTTGCGGGAGTCTCCCCTGAGTGGGAGGTCCCGGGATGAGAGCCAAACCTGCTGGCCAGGAGCATAGCGAGGCGCCAGGGCCTGGTGGCGGTTAGCCTGGCGCTGGGAGCGAGTGGAAGCCCGAAGTAGCGCAGTGTGGGTCTTACCCCAGGTGCGCTGGCAGCAGCGCATGTGGGCCTGAATGGAGGGGACAGAGATCTCTGCCTCCTGAGAAGGAAACAGAGGGGGCTGGTAACCCAGGGAGCATTGAAATGGGGACCGACCTGTAGAGGCACTAGAGAGGGAGTTGTGGGCGTACTCGACCCATGACAATTGAGTACTCCAGGAGGAAGGGTTGGAGGAGGTGACGCAACGGAGCATAGACTCCATCTCCTGATTCACTCTCTCTGCGTGACCATTGGATTGGGGGTGGTACCAGAAGAGAGGCTTGTGGTGGCTCCAAGGGCCGTGCAGAAAGCGCGCCAAACCTGGGGCCCACGATCTGAGACAATGTTGGAGGGAATGCCGTGCAGGCGAAATACATGGGCGACCAAGAGGTCGGCAGTGCCCCTGGCAGAGGGGAGGGCGGGGAGGGCAACAAAATGAGCGGCCTTGGAAAAACGGTCTATGATCGTGAGAATGGTGATGTTACCGTTAGAGTTGGGAAGACCAGTAACAAAGTCCACGGCGATGTGGGACCCGGGCCGAGTAGGAAGGGGCAGAGGATGAAGAAGACCGGCGAGGGGCCTGGTGGAGGTCTTGTTCCGAGCACAGGTGGGGCAGGCTGCGATGAATGCCTGGGTGTCAGGAACCATGGTGGACCACCAGAACCGCTGGCGTAGGAACGCTAGTGTGTGAGTGATGCCGGGGTGACAGGTGAGTCTGTTGGAGTGGGCCCAGAGCAGGACCTTGGAGCGGAGTCCGGGACAAAGAGACGGTTGGGTAGCAAGCAAGAAGCTCCCGGTTACCGACGTCGTAGTTTCTCTCCGGGGGGGGGTCAAGCGCCGTGAGAAGAAGGCACAGGGGTGGAGCTTGTTGTCGGATGGCGAGCGCTGGGACAAAATGGCTCCCACCCGTGTCTGATGCATCCACCTCAACAATGAACTGAAGGTTTGTGTCAGGATGGGAGAGGACAGGAGCTGACACAAACCGGTGCTTGAGGTCATTGAAGGCCGTCTCCGCTGTGGACGACCACCGGAACGGCAAGGAGGGGAAGGTGAGGGCGGTGAGCGGGGCTGCGATGCGGCTGTAGCTCCTGATGAAGTGCAGATAAAAATTGGCAAAGCCCAGGAATCGCTGCAGCTGCTTACGACTGGAGGGGGCTGACCACTCTGCCACTGCGGCCACCTTGGCAGGGTCCATCTCCAGAACACCCTGACCGATGATGAATCCAAGGAAAGTCACAGAGGGGGCGTGGAACACACACTTCTCAGCCTTGACAAACAGCCTGTTCTCCATCAAGCGTTGCAACACCTGGCGCACGTGCTGCTCGTGCTCCACAGGATTCTGGGAATAAATCAAAATGTCATCGATATACACAAAAACAAAACGGTTCAGCATGTCCCGGAGGACGTCATTAACCAGGACTTGAAACACAGCAGGGGCATTGGAAAGACCAAAAGGCATAACCTGGTACTCAAAGTGACCTAGTGGGGTGTTGAATGCGGTCTTCCACTCCCAGTGCGGATCCTGACCAGATGATAAGCATTGCGCAGGTCGAGTTTGGAAAAAACTGAGGCGTCTCGTAGCGGAACAAAAGCAGAGTCAATAAGGGGCAAGGGGTATTTGTCCTTCACCGTGATGGTGTTGAGGCCTCGATAGTCAATACAAGGACGTAATGTACTATCTTTCTTCTTCACAAAAAAGAACCACGCGCCCACGGGAGGACGAAGGACAGATGAGGCCAGCCGCGAGAGAGTCTCGGATATAGTCTCCATAGACTCCCACTCCGGCCTGGAGAGGTTATACAGGCAGCTGCTAGGGAGAGGGGAACCAGGCAAGAGGTTTATAGCGCAATCATAGGGACGGTGTGGGGGTAGGGAGAGCGCTTGATGTTTGCTGAACACTAATCTGAGATCGTGATAGACTGCAGGCACAGCAGATCTGGGGGTTCCGGGAGGGGCGAGGTGGCGGAGGTTGAAGGTGTCGGTGCGGATCTAAGACAGTGGGATTTACAGTATGTGCTCCAAGCGGAGAAGCTGCCTGTGGGCCAAACGATGTGGGGATTGTGTTTGTGGAACCAGGGGTACCCTAAAACTAATGGGGTATGGGGAGAGCCAATGATATGAAAGCTCACCGACTCCTGATGGTTCCCGGACAACCGCAGGTCCAGGGGGAAAGTCTTCAGCTCCACCAGGTCCAAACGCACCACGTTCAAGGCTCTCATTCCCAGGGGAATATCTAGGGCTTTGGTCTTGATCCCTAATCTCTCTACTATGCTCTTATCAATAAAGCTCTCGTCCACTCCAGAGTCGAGGAGAGCGGAAAATTGTAAGGGCTTGGCACGCACCCAGAGGGTGGCAAAGAGCTGGGGGCGGGAGGGAGAGGGACAGATGGCTCGGCTCGTAAGAATCTCCCTAGTTAAGGGCGAGCCGGTTCGTTTTCCGGTCGTAGGGGGCAGGATAGGCGGTAGTGTCCCTCCTGACCGCAGTATAGGCAGACCCGGTTCCTCAGGAGACAGGCGGGCCCGCCCCAACTCCATCGGCTCAGCATAGCTCGGGATGTTTTGCGGGGAGTAGGAGACCCTCGGTGGAGCATGTGACATCATCGTGGGGCTTGAGGTAGATGGCAGCGGTCGGTGGAGAGCTGGAGCTGGACAGGTGGCGGAGACGGGGGAACGTGGGTGGGAGGACAGCGAAGGCGGAGAACGGAAATACCTCTCCCGTTGTCGTTCCTGGAGGCGGATATCCATCCGGATCACCAGTTGGATCAGCTGCTCCAAGTCCTCTGGCTCGTCCCGAAGTGCAAGCTCGTCCTTCAGGGTGTCGTGGAGAACGTTCCAGAACGGGGACTGCAGCGCAGCATCATTCCAGCCACACTCTGCGGCGAGAGTCATGGAGGCCATGCTGCGGGAGCCTTGTCTGAGGGAGAGGAGTTGTCCGGCAGCGTCCTGGCCGCGAACAGGGTGGTCGAAAACCAGAAGACCCATTATGTAGCAGATGCGGGACCGTTCGGAGGCATAGGTGTGAGGCTGTTGCTCGAACACCACAGAACACTGAACCAGGAAAGCCTGACAGGACCCTAAATCTCCTCCGTAGCACTCTGGAGCGGGGACGAACGGCTCACGCCCGGCAAGAGGGGCACAACCACGGGGGTCGGGGTCAAGGAACTCGGGGGAAGTCTGGGGGCTGGAACTGGCCCGGAGGCCGGCAATGGCTGCCGTGAGGTCAGCAAGCGTCTCAGTGAACTCACGTAGGACCGCTCCCTGCCTGTTGATGGCATAGCGGAGGTCCTCTGTGTCGGCTGGGTCCATGTTGGCCAGATCGTACTGTTACGATCAAGGTGGAAGGTAGCGGACCCAAAAGCACGACACCGGGTAGACCAGGCAGGTTTAAAGGAACAGAAGTGTTTATTGAGAATCCGGGGGGGGGGCTGGAGAATGCTGGGGATCCGGTACGGGTCCAGTGGAGTCTTGACGGAGGGGCTGAGGAGCATGGAACTGGGGACTGAGTGGAGAAAATGCTGGGAGGAGTTTGTGACATTAACAATGTCATTCTCAACGTGATCGATAATGGTTGCACATTTCCAAGGCTGTGAATTTTGGTCAAAATCTATAATGAGGAACTCATTGTCTGGAACTTAAAGAACACATCCTATCAAAGTAATTGTAGTAGTTTAGTGAATTTAGTGGAGTAGTTTATGGTCCTGTATTGTCTCTCCATCTATGACCTTGTAGAAAGTCCTGACTTTACCTCAATCAAAGCTGTCACGGTAAACTTGACTCCTGAACTTCTACCTCTTTTAATTTGATTGTTAACGTAACTAGCAAGTCAAGAAAACAGTAAACTCCAATAATTAACAGCTCTAAGTGGAAGGCTACAACTCCCCCCCCTTTACCTCCCAATCACATATGTTTGAGCAAGCAATTTGCCAAATTGAGTTTAAAAAACAAACAACTCTATCCCCAGTCTCTCAAAGGAGGGTCAATATGGAGCACAGTGTTACCATTGGTTTTGTAATGGCTTTTGCTCCAAAGTTGAATACACAATCGTCCAGTCTTCCTCTTCTCCTCGCTGAACCCTCCTCCACAAGCAAGCTTCTTCTGTTCTTTTCTAACTTTGTGTTGCGGCACGCCAAGCACCCCTTCGCCACCTCTCCTCGCTTCATCACACACACACCCACTCTGCCACACGCTGCATTACACTTGCAGAATAATCACATCACCACGTGTGCACCAACAAAAATGCAAATAGGCAAAGCAACAATCAGTGTGTGTGTGTGTGTGTGTGTGTCGCAAACTTTCTGTAATTTGCCCAAATCGAGCCCAGTGGGGCAGGATTTAATCATAATTGAACGAGATGGAAACAACAAATGAATTTAAATGCATTAAAGATCACACTGAAAAGTCACTGTTTATTTATGTGTTCATTTGGAACGACTTTATTAAAAAGGCAAAAAAAAAAAAAACATCTGCGGAAACTGTGCGGAAAGTGACTATAATCAATATTAACTTTCTTGCTGAACTTCTCAGCTGCCAACAAAACACTCCGAGGGGCCACTGACAACGTTGACGTCCAGCTCCCTCTCCAAAAAAGACTCATTCCTTGCGCGTGTTGTTTTGCGTATGTACATCGAGGGAAAAGGATCTGTAATAGCCTGCCTCGTCATAGCCTAATTAGCCATACTAGGCTGAGAATGAATCGGCCTCTAATCATCCATATGCTGTTTTATGCGTTTCTCTTTCTGTGTTTCGCACCCATGGTTCACACAGACGCGTCATTAACGAGACAACTATTGATTGTGCTGTGCATTGGTGATTGTTCCTTTGCGTGATATACGGGCAGGAGTTGACTCGTCACATACGGGTTTGGTTTGGTTGTGTTTTAACCCTTTAACCGCTCCAATATGTTGGCCTTGCACGCAAATAGCTGACTGCTCTTTTTTTTGTTATCTCGCCACAGACAGTCCAGCTCTGAAGATGATGTATGTACAGTGGTCTCTTATGTTTCTTACGATCATACAGTTTCTATGGTGCGGCTAATTAACTATTAGTGTATACTTTTGAAGACTAGGAAAAAGGAATGGAATCGTTTAACTGCCAAAATGTTCCTCCTTTTCTCCGTTGACCGTATCCCCTCCATCTCTAGCATTTGAAACCTCCATCCATTCATTCATTCATCCATTCATCTTTTTCAACCACTTCTCCACTCTACCACGGCAATAGGTCAAGCAGCCCCCTGCTTGACCTGCCCCCCCTGGGAGAGCTCTGCTGGGAGACAGTGCATCCCTTCCAGGTCCTTCTAATGCCGACCACCAGAAGCCCTGTTGTCCTATTAACAGCGGCTCATGCTGCATGGACAACTGCACCACTTTATAAGGTATTAGGAGGTATTAGCAGGGAAATCTCTTTCAAACAGATCTCACTGTGGAGCCGAAACCACAGTGCCACCTTTTTATTTTTTTTGCAAACAAAATGACTCCCATTTACCTTCTCTATCCTCCAGAGTGCAACTTAGTCAGGCACAAAATAGTAAAAAACGAAAAGAACCACTATATAGTGTAATTAGAGCAAATTGAATACAGTCAGAGTTTTAGATATCGACCTTGGATGTTGCACATAGTGAGTGTCATTGTAATGCACACCATTTAAAGTACTTTCACAGATTGAGGCCAGGATTGTGAAGAATCCTTCATGGCAGATGACCCCTTAACTCATCGGGAGGTTGTTGCATGTCCTCAATAATTCATGAAATAAAATACAAAGTCTTACATACTCACATCTCTCTCTCTCGCTCTCTCTCTCTCTCTCTCTCTCTCTCTCTCTCTCTCTCTCTCTCTCTCTCTCTCTGCAGGCTATAGCATCAGAAGTCCAACCAGATGTTGAATCTCTGATAGAAGTATTTTATGTTCTTGGATCATAAAGGATACATAAGATTGTGAGAAAATAGTGTACACACACAAGAATATAAATATCATTTTTATAATATCTTACGGTTTAACTAGGGTGACTACAAAAGCCTGACAGTACAAAACAATTAATTCTGGAATGCAAATCCAATTCCATACGGCAGTGGAGCCGACGACAATATCGCAATATTTAAAAATCATAACATTGTGTGTCAACATGTGTCGGTGGCCCATTGATGCGTTGAAAATGTAATCTGTGTTGATGTTTTTCATGAGCCCCGGCTGTTTGCGTAAGTCAGCTAAATGGAGCAGGAGAGCAGCCTGAACACGTACTCATAAATAATCAAGAGGCTGCGATGTGGAGAGCTGTATAGGACGGCGGTGTGGGAGCTACTGTACGGGGTGTGGGTATAGGTGTTCCACCTGAACATAAAAAGCCCTGGCTTTCTCTGTCAAGGTATCGCTCTCTCACTGTTATCTACAGACGCCACTGTGGTGAAGCGAAGCAATGACAAAAAAATAAATAAATCATACAAATAATGGAGTATTTCTTTATTTATCGTATGCCCAGCTGGCCTAATAAGTTCAGAATGCATTATGCTTCATCTGTGACTATGACTTCATGCCCCCTTCGGTGTGTCCACTTCAAGAATACTGCTGGGCACGGATAAATAAATGACAAATAACAAAGTTTTGTATTTATTGTATGCCTTGGCCTAATAAATCAAAAATAATAAATGCATTGTGCTTTGTGTCACACACGGTACAATGCATTGGAAACTCTTGATTTATTAGGTGTGTGCATGTGTGTTTATTCACCCTTTGGTGCGCCCTGCCTCACAGATACAGTCGGGCTCGGGTGTGTGTTTGTTCGTGTGTGTGCGGAATACAGTGTGAAATGAAAGCGCGGGGGAGCGCATGGAGAGGGAGAGAGAGGGGGGGAGAGAGAGAGAGGGTATCTGTGTCTCAGGTGCACTCCAGGAAATGAAAAACTGAAATGAATAAGGGGGGTAAAAATGGAACTAGAGGAGGTACTTGTCACAGGCGGCAGCTGCCATCCCTGACGGGAAATTAATAATGTATTTTTGCAAATTCGCCATGTTATTTGGGCATAAGGCCAGGCAAAGCCCCGCCACTGAGCGGGACGCGAGGGGAATGCTGATCAACCCTGGCTGGAAAGGGGAGTAGGCCAATGGCTCTTATACCCGAAAACAACAACAGACTATACTATTGCACCGATACAGCCAGTATACATCGACATACACGCATTGGCCTCTGCATACATAATATACGTGTATTCCTGTAAACACTTGGCATTGACAATTACTAGGCCCCTGTAATAGCAGGTTTATATTGTGGCTGATTAGAGTCGATATAAAACATTGATTTGCTAAGTGCAGCAGATCTTTGCAGGCAGGTGAAGTTATTTAGAGTAATTGCCAGTGGAAAAGAAAAGAGAAATTGATTGATATGCTGTTTTCATATTTTCCCATTTATTTGAAACGCTGCACATCGCAACCAATATAAACCAGAGCCATCAATCCACAATCTCATTGTAATTGTGTTTTTATTTTTGTCAGTGTATGGATGGTTTGATCCTTCAAAGTGCCGTCAGAATTATTCAAATGATGATATACAATACATAGGTTACCAAGCACACACACACCGAAAGAGAAATGTAAGCAAATACAGTATTATATCAAGGCAAGGCAAACGCCATGGAGTCTGCCGCACGTGCGTTTTCCCGACAAGAATAAGCCATGAAATAAATGCGTGTTGTCATGGGAATTCGGTCACATGAGGAACTGCTGCGGCCTTTGTTTGGCCTGGTGATTTGCATTGTGCTCCGGGGGTGTTGAGCTTTTGTCTTCCTAAGAACGTCAGAAGGTCATCCTCATTGGCCGTGGCCTTAATCATCTCCAGGACCTCCTTCCACCTACATAAACATGTGGGTCCCAGAAAGCCTTTGCTCTCTCTCCAATCCAGGGGGTGAATTCCTCCATTGGCTTTGATTGCGATTCCGATGACGGCCGTCATCTCAGTGCTGCTGTAGTCGCTTGCTTACAGACTCCCTGTGTTGGACCCTACACCTGGACGTGTTCACCGGCTCTGCTGCCCCCCAAGAATCCTGGGTCCTTCTCTTCGCTGTCTTCTCTGTACGTTGTTTCTAGAGTTTCCGCTCAACCTCTAGTGGGTCAGGAGTTTGATTCAGAATCCATTGATTCTCATCGCACATAATGTACAATGTAATCCATAGCAACTCCTCTCAGTGTACCAAAAAATGAAGTGCGAGCTAAAAGCACAAAATAAACCACACAGTGAAGTGAACTGGTAACATTGTAAGTGTAAAAAAAAAAAAGATGTATCAATATCGCAAGACATTTCGGGAGGCTCAAGGAGGAGAGTAATGTTACATTTTAGCAACAAAGTGAAAAGACATTGCGGGATGCAAGGAGGTGATTAATATTGAACGAATATTGGGCGAGTGTGTCGACGGCGGAGTGAATGTTCATGTTCATGTGCGTGTGTGTGCGGGGTGTGTATGTGTGCGTTTGCGCGTGCTGTGTGTTTGTGTGTGAGCTGCAGGCTGCTTGGCACATGCGCACTGACCAACTTGTCCGAGTAACTTGTCCGGCAGGCCTGCTATTATAATAGTAAGATATATATATATATATATATATATATATATATATATATATATATGTATATGTATATATATTTTATATTGGCTTTGTGTACATTTATGGTCAGGACAGGGAAGAGGGACAAAGAGGGGTCGAAGTAGAGAGGGAAAATTACATGAAGCATTGGAGCACAGGTGGGACTCGAACCTTGGTTGCTTGTGCCTTATTTGAATGTGGATATTTTACTTTAAATAATGTCTTTTGTTCGGCAGATGTTGCTGCCAGTCTTTTGATGTTTTTTTTTTTAGTTAGCGCACAAGCCGGTGGTGGACCCACCGAGCCACATTCTGTCTACGTTCCACACTCCCTGGGGACATTCCTGGGGACTTTGTTCTCTTACCTTCCACCCGTCCCTTTCTTCGGATGACGCTCACGCAAACGCTCTCCGGTAATAGACACCACCACCTCCGCCATTGTCGGAGACGGCCGACGCTCCTGACTGATCCCTTTGAAGGTGAGATGACCTCCTCCACCGTTTTATAACAATGAGCCAAGGGTGGGTGGAGGAGGAGGAGGAGGAGGAGGAGGAGGCAGGAATGAAAGAACTAAATGACACTTGTGTGAACCGTTTTTTCTTGGTTTCCATGTTCAATACATTCTAGGTGTTGTGTGTGATTTCCTCAAGAGAGACGTATCTATGTATTCAGTCTTCTGGCTGTTACCGTCAAGAGCTAAAGAACCCGAGGGCAGGACACAGTATGTAGAAAGAACCAGGTTTAATGAAGGAATAGGGGGACACGGTAAGGAAGGCATGCAGGGCAAGCAGGATAGGCAGGCAGGGATGGAAGGCAGAAACCGCAAAGTGGTATATAAATACTAAGACACCTGGAAAAAACGACTTAAGAAGTAAACCCTCCCAAGCGTCGTAAGAGTGAGACAGACATGTTAAGACGACAGAGGAGATGAGTGGACGTGAGCCCAGGGTTTAAACCCTTCAAGGGAAATCGGATGATGAATCTCGGTTGTGTAGACCGGAGCAGGTGGAGTGGATGACGTGAACTGGGTGCCCACACAGACACGTAGACACACAGACAGACGGAGACAGACTGAGGAAGGAGAGGGAGCCTCACGCAGGTGGAAGTGGAGAGCGTGACGTGGGGGGGAGCCAGCATCACTGATTGTGTCTCGCACAGTTGAGAGATTTACCCAAAATTAAGACCAAATTCAACCCTTCAAGGTGTTTTCCGGACGGCGCAATTGATCAACCCATTGCTCGGTCGGTCATGCTCAAGGTTCATGCGTGGCTGCATTTATAAAGTGTTTGAAAGATGCGCTGACAAAAAGAACGTTAACCGTCGCATAGCCTTCCAGGTCGAAAGTCGAAGAACCTGCCAAGTCGAAAGATGGAAAAAACTCAAAACAATTTACGCTGACTGGTTTCCTTAATGCAACCTCAGTTAAAAATGTAGTAAGAGTGATGTGATTGATCTTCTAGGTGGGTAACAACATGGTATAAAGTGCAGGGAGGTTGGGGGGGGGTCAGATGGAAGCAGGGATAACCTAAGAACACAGGCTGTTGGAGATAAAAGGTATCACATTAACGCCAGTTCTCTGGATCGTCCTTAATGGCTCCATTAGCCCCATGTGAATCCGTTCACTTCATTCCACCTCGCCGGGGCTCAGTGCAAGGTCGTCCGCGACGTTCGCCCTTGAAATGTAGAGCAGCTTAGGTTGAGAGTGCGGTGCGAGAAGATGAAGAGGAAGACGGTGCCTTTTGTGGGTGAATGGTTTGTTATTTGTGCTAATAACACATGTCCTAATGACGTACAGATTTGGAGAACGTCATGAGTCATTGGCTGTAATTGCATAGCTGGAGATGCGTCTTACATCTGTTCCGAACCCCATTAGCCTCCGATCCCCTCTCTCTTTCTCTCGCTCTTTATTTGGCTCCTAGGAGACAGTCACAGACTCTGCCACTTTTTTTTAATGGTTGGGTAGCGTAGGTAAAGACCTTCAGTTATAGATCTTTAATGCTCCCTTCTTTACGGGTTTTTATCACATAAACCCTTGTTCCTGAGCGGTTTCAAATACATTGATGTCATCACTAGAAGCTCAACATGACTAAGGCTGCACGGAGCAGGAAGATAAATCTATTCACCAGAAACAAAAGACGATCCATTTGTATGGTATATTCTTCCACGAAGGATGTACTGTGACAGGAAATTGTAAGGCTTTTTTTTTTTCTCTCAGCTTTTGATGAATATATTTGTGTCCCTGTACTACATTTGGAGATGCTGTGTTCTTTTAGACTTTCTTCAGAATACAGTACATTCTACAAAAAAAGACACAATGAAGAGTGGTACCTTTTCACTCTAGTACAAAGGGCTTTGCTCCTCATCCAAGAAAAAAACATTGTCCTCATGTTCCTTCAATGTTTCATGGAGTCCAACCGATGGCAAGCACCAAATACCTGAGGCCCCGCACATCATTAACATCCATTAAGAGCATCTACATACAGTTACCACCAACGCAACGTCTATCCTTTCTATTGAACAACGTTGGGGATCCGATTTTCCTAAGACTGCTGAGATAACCTCCTACTACGAGATTTAGAAGGCACAGAGTAGGCAATAGCGTCTCTTTGATGAAATTCGATGAATTCACCGTATTTTACACCTTTTTCGTATCACTTTGTTTTTTTTTCTGTTTACTTCTTTAGAGGAGCAATAAATGATGCAGGTGTTGTAAATGGCAGCAGCCGTGCGAGCAGTTAAAATCACTTTGGCAGACCTAGAGCCGTATTTCATATCCAGACCTGGGGGCATTCATTCCTACACGTTTACCATTTAACATCCATCTTATAATTAATATCTATATTTGATGGTGGACGATGGATGATACCAGCTGTTTCTAACTTTTCTAACGATAAACGCAAAAAGCATGCTGATACAAACGTCATATACTGAGTGTACCTCGGCCGTGATTCACATATTAAAGGGTAATTAAGAGAGATTAATGTGTATATTAAGAAGTTCTCTCTGCTATATCACAAAAAACAAATGCGTAAGAGATATTTTGAGGAGAAAAAAACAACAACTTTTATCTCTTTTTATTCTTCGTCCCTGATTTTGTCTGCTTTTCCTTATTCAACGCTGCTTCACATGACCTGCCCCTGCCTTTCAGTTATATTTTCATAACCATTAAAATGCTAAGATGATATCAAGATGTATTGTTGCCTAGTAACAAGATGAAGCCCCCACTCGTTTCTCATGGCTGCGACAAACTGCCACTCCAGTATCCGGCAGTGCGTCTGAATAGTTCTATTCGCTGCAGTACAACCATGGGTCATTTCTTTAATGAATCCAATTTCACAGGGAGGCTTACACGTCCCTGTGTACTGTCTCTTTTGACACCCCCTCCTACTGCACATGCCTATCTACGCTCCTTCAGGCTGGCGCCAACGGGGGAGCTCCACAGAACCGCTAAACACCCAGGGCCCCTGGTTCTGGGCACAGCCCTCCCAGGATCTGCCTGCCCAGTGCTGATGTGCTGGTGCCCGTCCAGCCCCAGGCTCGGCCAGTCCTCCTCCCTGCACTCGTTGCTCACTGGCACCCTGGGGAGGGGGCGGGGGTTTAGGGGGAAGAAAGGAAGCTGCGAGGGGAAGAGAGGGAAGCAGTGGTGGAGTACGGCGAGGAGCCATGTCTGAGCAAGTAAGTAAGAAAGTGAAGTTTATTTATAGAGCACATTTATAGAACACAGCTCACACTGCCTACATAGCGCATTAGCCATATACAAAATAAAATAAGTACACTTACAAATCAGTGATTTAAACAAAGACAACATCGAGAGACAAATACTTTTGTCTCCGAGTGGGTGGACAGGAGGGGAGAGCTGTGGTCGGGACTGAGGTGGGATGGGCGAATCATAAAAAGGTAAATAGGCAGAAAGAGTACATGCCATCCCATTCCTCCACGTCTCTGTAGGCAGCCTACACTCCGATATCGTACACAAAAACAAATGGTACTACCAACCACTCAAAACCAAAATAAATAGTATTCCAACCAATCACCGAGGGGTGGGTGTTGTGGGGCTTTGCGCTGCGTTCATGATAGTTTTTTCTGGATGCACGAAACACGGAAGGGAGGGGCGAGCCAGCTCTGTTTGTTTGGGATCTCGCTTCGAATACCAACAGAAGTGACGTCACCCAACAACATCGCTGATGCAACCTTTTTACCAATCGAATTAGTGCCATACAGTTTAGGACATGCCCTCCTGTGAAACGCTTCTGTTGCGGTATTAGTGCACACAGTGGACCCACGCTGTGGCGAAGGGGGGGCGACAGCCCAGACAGCCCCCGCCCCCCCCCTCCCACCCAAGCAGATGCATGGGTGTGTGTGTGTGTGTGTGTGTGTGTGTGTGTGCAGTGGCGTTTCTACATGTAAAAAACAGGTGGGGCTAGGCTAATATTTTTTATTATTATTATTTTTTTAATAATTAATATTAATATATATATATATATATGTATATATTTATTTTTTTTAACTCCACATTAAATGCACGGATGTTTTTGCCAGCGGTTTGGCTAATGCCAAAATCCCTTGGATGGTGGGGACCAAGGCGTTTTACCTCTAATTTTTCCTCCAGACTAAGGGTCTCAAATCTGTGCTCCAACAGATGATCTACCTCAGGGTTTCTCAACGGGGGCGTTCATAGAACCTAGGGGGCGCTGTGAAACTTTGCTTGTGTAGCGGTCATTATTTTTTACTTTTTAAACTTTCATGGTTTTCAAATATTTTCGGTGCAAAAATAGGATAACTGAAATAAAAATCATTTTAACCCCCTTTCTAACCCCTCTATCGTCTCATCTACTTTTTACTTTATGCTCAGTACCGTCATGATCGCCATAGTAACGCCGATAAACAAATCAACCTCATCGCAGCAGCGTGGTGCTTTCCAAAACTATTTCGCCCTCCCCTGACTTCCACTGGTTGGTTTGCGGGACATGCAAAGCAAGCGGTGGATGGGGCATTACGCTAAGCAACATGAATCGCATCCATATGACATAGTAAGGCAACATAAGACGTGAATAAAGCTAACTCCGCTTAGCATGCTAATTGTAAACAATAGAACGTGCGCATTACATGTAGACCACTGCAACGTCGCTTATTACGTCTGCGAACCGATAAACACTTTCATAAGGTACGCACACCAACCGGCACATACGCATTTAACACTGATGTTACAGGCGCTTAACTTGTATAGTAACAAACTACTTTAATTACTATTTGAACTTAAACGTGCTACTCTCCAACTCAGAACGAAGTGGATAAAGGCTGCACATGCGCAGCGTTGCTAGGCAACGTCACGTAAACAAAGGGAGTCTTTCGTACACATATTGAACCCAAGTTCGCGGGTTAACAGTTCAATAACCAATAAAAATGTACACAAGCACTGTTACGTATTAAACGTCAATAGCTCAATAATAAAACCTTTTAATAAAATTCTGAATACGTGAGGTGAGGACTAGGTCACTCGAGTCATGACTCATCACGCGCGCCACACACATTACGCTGTAGTGGAACGAACCATATATGTCCATGGCGGTGCCGGTGGGGCTAGCCCCACCAGGAAGTAAAAGAATCTCCGTCCACTTCAACAGAGAAACACTCTGAGCATGCGCATTTCAAATTTTCAAGCCCAATACACATTACATTGGGCTGGTGGGGCTAGAGCCCCTCTTGCCCCACCGGATGAACTCAGCCGGAAGAAGCAAGCTAGGGTCGACTAAAAATGAACTAAAAGCGCCGAACTTATTATTTTACAGTACTTTCTGGGGAGATTTTTTTATTTTATATATATATATTATTTTTTTTATATAATATATTTATTATATATATATATATATATATATTTTTTTTTTTTTTTTTCTTGTGAGAGTAGGTGGGGCCGAGCCCCACCTGCCCCTAATGACCAGTCGCCACTGTGTGTGTGTGTATGCAAAGGCCTACTGTGTGTGTGTGTGTGTGTGTGTGTGTGTGTGTGTGTGTGTGTGTGTGTGTGTGTGTGTGTGTGTGTGTGTGTGTGTGTGTGTGTGTGTGTGTGTGCGCGCGTGTGCGTGTGCGTGCACGTGCGTGTGCCGCCTACCTACCTACTTGCGTATGTGAGCATGAGGCGAATGCACACAAGCGGAAATGTGGAGTGGAATGCGTTTCCTTTATTACAGTGAGATTGCAGCGGGCCGCCTTTTAATACCCAAACACACTCTGGGTGTAATTCACACTAATATGCTGATAAAAACAGGAGCGTCTCGGGGAGAAAGGAGCGAACCGAGCAGGGACGGACGCAACACTTAATCTGTGAGAAGGAGAAGGGAATTTCTGATTGGATTTCGCATGAATATATTATAGTGCTTGGTGTTTTTTATGTACTATGTTGTTCCTTGTAGCCGTCTGTTATTGGTATTACTGCAGTGTCATGCCTTCATCTTGAGATTAACGGCTCCGGCAGACAGTGGGTAAAAATCCATGGGATCACATGAACATGAATATTGGGTGCCTCTGTAGTGTCATTATAAATTGAGGTTCCTCATCCGTGCTCCAATGACTTCCTGTTAAAAAACCATACACTGCTGCTGAGTGTGTGTGTGTGTGTGTGTGTGTGTGTGTGTGTGTGTGTGTGTGTGTGTGTGTGTGTGCGCGCACACGCATGCGTTGGAGCAGATGCCACCATGCATATGCTTGGTCGTTTAAGGGCGGCGTGTGTAGAGCCAACGCATTCTCAACTGTTGACGCGTTTGTGTAGCTGTTTAGCATCCAGGATATTGCCTGTTAGAGGGAGGCTATATCATATGAATAAGGCACCCAGCATGCAGTGGAGGAAACAAGGGAATGATTAATGAATGTTGGATTGACTTTAACTGTCAGAACGATTTCCAATGTCTTATGTATTGCACTTGAGCGCCACTAAGCCTCTTCTTCCCTCCCGGAGGAGTGCATTATCTTACCCTAACCATCTAAACAACCGCTTCCACTTCGTCTGTTGTTTCCAACCCGAGGTGCTAACACTGATGCTGCTCTATCACGATCACTGTGGCTCTAACAGGAATTGTCCATATTTCCCGTTCAAGAAGATGTTTAAGCGTAGTGTAACCTGTCTGGAAGACGCAGCACACAGCCTGCCAGAGGGTGTTAAACCAACGCTCCTACCTGCATCACTAACCAGACCAAAGATACCAGAGCAGCCCCGGGAACAAAAGGTATATTTTATGCTACAATACACTTCATGCCAGATTGAATGAACAGAGGGATAAATGAGATGAGACCGGGCGAGAAAGGGAAATGACGAGATAGAATGAGACAAGATGCATTAAAAATGGGAGAGGTGGGCTATGCAAGTGACATGGTGAAGGGTTATGAAGGAGAGAGAGAGAGAGGATGGATGCAGGGTTCATTTTAAGAGCCTCATCAATGTGATCGTCACTGAACGGACAGGAAGGCTAGATTCTGCTTTCACCTGACATGCGTGATTTGAGAAGATCATCTGTTACGTGTAGGGTCCCGATCCGTCCCACTCACAGGGGAAGGAAAGAAACGCGCAAAAAAAAACAGACAGCGCAAACCAAACTTCAGCTCCTTGAGGTTGTGACGCCAGTGTGTTTAATTGACAAACTTCCCACAGGGAGAGAGAACTTTTCGGTGAGAGTAGTACTTCACCTTGACGTGGATGCCACTTTTGATAACTATCCTATTTCTTATGGTGTCCCCAAAGCCAACATCATGTGACAAAACGCTGATGGAACTGTCACAGCCGTGCCGGCATTTCTGACGCTCTTATCATCCTGCAACATTCTTGTCAAGGTGATAAAAAGAAGTATGAACTGTTCACTGGGGGAATGGCAATTTGTATTTTTGTTGAAAAGCAGCTGGTATGATGAGCACCATCAATATGGAAAATGTGACACATAGATTGTGCGGCAGATGTTCTGGAGTGTGTGTGTGTGTGTGTGTGTGTGTGTGTGTGTGTGTGTGTGTGTGTGTGTGCACGCGTTTAACCACATGAATGTATAGTTATTTATTCATAATCCAGGTGGTGGATATGTTAATGATCTTCTCTATGACTTACCAACTTTTAGAAAAGCTTCAAACTAGTTGACTCCCAGACCCACTCTGTAGGCGTTGGTTACATACATCCATACATTTTCTTGTGATAGCCAAGCAACTCTAGGCAGTAAATTAGCAGTGAATCATTGGAGTTGTAATTCATAGCATGTTTTGTCCTGTTTTTCACACAAGAGTGGACATAGAACACACAATGCTCATTTCGTAACAGTGGAGGAAAAACAATATATTTATGACTTAATGTATTAAGACCATGTTATTCCCAGAGCCTGATAAGTTCTTATTATGGATTTTGTCTTTCCTTCAACCTTTAATGCAAGGTCAGTCATTATCTTGGAGCATTAGCTCTTCTAAACCCTCTTAATTGCACATTAACTCAAACGCTCCATCAATTAGGCCTTTGATAATGACGTCTAGTTGCACTCTCCATTTCGTCTTCAGAAATGCTAAAAATATATTCTATTGTGATATAATTGCATTGCACAACTCAGTTTTCGGGAACACAAACCAGATCTTTATTTTCGACGAAGATCATTTTATTTCAGCTGTAATGGCTAATGCCTGATTATGATTACAAAATACAAGCTGCTGCTTCATTTCCTTAGCATTTGTGAGATTCAGTGGCCTTGTAAATCTTTGATAATCTAACTTTGAATGCAGACACAGAATTTCTTCAGATGTAAATCACAATTGTATTCCTAGACAGACCACAGGCATACAAGGAGCAAGGTGTGTTACAATGTGCATGCTACACGCCACCTAGGTGGTAGCCCCACTCCATCTATAGGTGGCTTTGGCTGGGCTCCTCCAGACACAAGATGCACCATGATGTTGGAAACGGGTTTATTGTGGAGATTGATGACCATGGTGACCACATGACCATCACCTCTTCAAGAAAGCTGACACCTGACCCCATCCATACCACACCTGAATCTATTGAAAACCAAATTTTTGTTTTGAATTTTTCTCTATTTTGTTTTCTTGTTTTTCTTTGTAAAGTGTCTTTGAGTGACCAAAAAAAGTGCTATATAAATTCAATCTATTATTATTATTATTATTATTATTATTATTATGAATATGGTGATCCATGCTGCCATGAAGGGGATCTCTCTGAGTGTGTTGATGGCTGGTTGAACCTGTGCACAACAGGGTCTAATCCAGTCCGCCTCAAGCCAGGTGAGGCTGCTTACACCAGCCATCATCCACACACACTCCACACAGTTTGTTTGATTTGGGGCAATATTTGTTTAGTGGTTAACCAGTAGACATCCTTGAAAAAAATGCTGACATTTGTAATGTTTATACACTTACTTAGAAATGAAAAGAAAACAGTGTGTGACATCAATGTTGCTGTGTATGCCCATAAATGATTAAAGAACCGTGTTAGCAAGCAGACAGCCAAGTAGTGATTCATAGCATGAACAAGTTTTACTCATGCCCTCATTATCCTAATTATAAGTTTTGCACCACAGTTAGCACTCGTAATTAAAGAACTACTGAAGTCTGATGATCTCCAGATTGCATATAGAAAACATGCACAGCTTTTCTGTATGTGTTCCATGCATTCATGTAGTGTACACTTTGTAAGGGATAATCAACGAGAGGCAGGGCAATAAACAGTTTGATATGCCCGGCTAGTGGACGGCTTAACCTTCCACTAGCCGGGCATATCAAACTGTTTATTGCCCTGCCTTGAGGTGATTATCTCGTTTATTCTACTTCTTGCTTGCCAACATAATAAAACAATTCAAATACTTTAATAATTCTGCTTTTTCTTATTCGTATTGCATGCTTAATAAATGTATACTCTGTTTGAGTTCATCTCCCTCAAAAAGTAGTCCCCTTTAGAACTACTGTGAATAACGTTAGCAAATTTTTCGTAGGTGGAATCCGGAAGAATCATGAATATTAGGGTTACGGTTATGGTTATGGTTAGGGTGAGGGTTACGGTTACGGTTATGGTTAGGGTGAGGGTTACGGTTATGGTTAGGTTTAGGGTTAGGGTTAGGAGTCAGTGTGTGAGTTTGCATGTCCAATCCTAGCGCTTGAGGCAGAACTTTTCCCGGATTCCGCCTACGAAAAACAACCGACCGGGGAACATAGGACCCGGAGAACATAGGTACGCTCCCCATTAGCTCAGCTGTAGCTTATTAGTTTCTATAGCAACCACACAAGGCTGCATCTGATCACTAGTTTAATAACGTAGTTGCTACATTGTATCTCGCTTGCGAAACATGTATCGACTGACCCTCCGATAGATTTCCGACACATTTTAGAAACTTTTTTAAACAAGGTTTATTTTTACAATGGACCTCATGTTTGACTTTTCTGTGATAGAAAAAAAATACAAGCGGCATATTGATCTATTATTTGATGACGCTGTGCTCAGTCAGCGGGCAACGTGCCGGGTTAATGCCCTCCTCCCAGCCAATCAGAATCCAGCATTTTTAAACAAAGTAGAATAATATGAATTATGTATCATCTTGCATATATATATATATATATATATACGTATATGAATATATTTTTTTATTTGTTTAGTTGTTTAATTATTCAATGTGAAGTGCATGAAACAAAACATGAATCTCACTCTTCATACTCTCTTTCTCCTGATACTGAATTCTTGCTCAGGGAGACGCCTTGACATTATGGGATCTGTGAACAAAGCTGGTTAAAGAGCTAGAGTTTTGTGTGTCTCTGTTGCACATGAGCCCTGACAGTTTTAAGTCTCAGTTGAGAACGGAAGTCATATACGTTAGAAGACAAGAAGTGACGGGAACATTTTGGCTTCATGGTTATTTCAATGTGGTGCAAAAAAAAAGTATGGAAGTGGAGGTGTCAAATTCCTGGAAAGTATCACTCTTTTTTCGAGAGGATTTCTCAAAGAATGAATTTGGAGGTTTGGTTTCTGCGAAAGCCCACAGAATCCGTTTTCCACTTGGCCATGAATCAGTGCTATCACGCTATGTGTCTGGCGCTGTGGTGCATTGCGTTGCGTGTTGGCGCGCCTTCTGCTATGCTGCCGGCATGCCCCAGCGATCCATGAGCCACTGGCCGCCACTGTTAATTAGTCCTCATTGGAGTCGGTTAGGATCTTGTGATTAAAGCAATTTAGACAGCGTTATACATGAGCACAACTGTGGAATTAGCATGAATCACTGTCAGAAACAGCAACGTAATTGGCACACTTGCACACAAACGCCCCCCACACACACACACGCACACGCACACCCAGGCACACACACACACACACACACACACACGTACACAATGGACCCAACGCTCAGGGTCTATATTCATACATCATGGCTGATGGAGGGAAATTGCTGTAGATTTACAAAAACCTACTTTCTTTGGATATGTTACCATGGCTACGGTAAATGCTGCTTATCGTTAGATTGGATTTGATTACATTGACTGCGTTTACATGGACAACCTTAACCTGATTATGGACCTTATTCTGATTATGGTAATATTGCGATTAAGGTGTTTACATTAGTTATTAAAAGAATACTCTGTTCATATTCCCCGTTTACATGTAGCCCAGCATAGACTGATTAAGCAGTGTTTCTCACAAACACTGAGAACAACTGCATTGACTTATTTATTTGTAACCCGAATGTTCCCATGATCCTGAAGTGACCGGAGGACGCTACCAGACCAAAGATAAGGGTTATATTTCCATAGCAACGCTCTACCCTATACTATAATTTTGGTTTTCTTATTGATTATTATGCTCACGAACAACTTTGAAAATATGAAACTTAAACGTTATCTGCTCGCAAAACGTAAACGGTATCTGCTCGCGTACAACATAACAAATGTGAGACTCGTGTGTCACGAGTAAACAACACGTGTTGTAAGTCACAGGGCTGCCAACTTTTGGGTTTTGGCCAGAGTGAGATTCTGTAGAATCTTGTAATGCATACCTTTCTAGCAGGGTCCGCGGGTGTAATTGTTGACGGGGGGGAGGGGAGAGGAGTGTTGGATTGCGGGCGACCGGGATTGTTCACGGGGGGGGAGTGTTGGATTGGATTGCGGGCGATCGGGATTGTTGATGGGGGGGTCTTGAGGTTTCTCCCGCTGTCTCACTCTACCGTCGGGGTGTTTGGAAAGGAACAAACGTGTTTCTGCTTTTTTTTTTTGCCGTGAGAATTTGGATGTGTGGCGTGTGTGCGTGTGTAAACAGGCAAAAGCGTGTGTCACACGGTGAAACCGTGAGAGTTGGCAGCTCTGAAGTCAGTTTGTTGCCATAATGTGACTCAGTTGTCGGCTTGTCGCAAAATGCTGCGAATATTTTGAAAGGACGTTATAATGCGATTAAGGTGTATACATGTCTAGAATGTGCCTCAATAATCAGAATATGATTGGAATACTCCACATACCTTATTCAGATTATGCTTATTCCGAATATGACCATAATCTAATTAAG